>NW_020185325.1:7731740-8115195 GCF_003031525.2 Neophocaena asiaeorientalis asiaeorientalis | reverse complement strand
AACATTTTTATATACAGTTTTCTTTAACTTTTTTTTTTTTTTTTTTTGCGGTACACGGGCCTCTCACTGTTGTGGTCTCTCCCGTTGCGGAGCACAGGCTCTGGACACGCAGGCTCAGCGGCCATGGCTCACGGGGCCAGCCGCTCTGCGGCACGTGGAACCTTCCCAGACCGGGGCACGAACCCGTGTCCCCTGCATCGGCAGGCGGACTCTCAACCACTGCGCCACCAGGGAAGCCCCTGCTTGATCTTTTAAATGTTGTATTTAATATTATTTTTGATGAGTATTGTGACCTACACACCCTGTTATGAGGCAACCGTTGGCTATAGGAAATTTAGTATTTAGGCTATCCTACTGCTCTGTAAGACTTCAGCCAAACAATTCCTGTTTGGTAGAAATAATTGCAATTTTGGTTTCCAAGGAGGTAAGGCCATCTTCATTTATTCCCTCTTTTTTGGTAATATATTTTTTTAGCAAACCAAAAGTCCTTAGCTGTCCTTCAACTACCTTGCACTGTAAGAAGTAATGAGTATTGATTGGGGAAAACCCCCAAAATTCCATGCTAACAAAATTATTTCAAAAGTAATGAACAGCGCCCTAGTTCAGAGAGACCCTTTTAGTACTGATGTATACCAATCTTTAGTGTTGTCATATTTATATTTGTCTTAGTATTATTTTATTGTCTCTCTGCAATATGACTATGTTTACATCTAAACTTACAAGTCAAAATGCTCATTATGCATTTATTTAACAATGTTAGAGAACTATGACGACCACTTTTAGTTTATGACAATACAACTCTGCCATTTGCAAATAGTGATAATAACAATAGCTAACATTAATCCTCACAAAACCCCTACAAGTCAGACACTGTTATTATTCCCAGTATACTGATGAGGATACTGAAAAAGAGGATAGACACTTACTAAGAAATTTATGACTAAGTGGTTAGAGCCCAGCTAGTCTACACAAGGTAAAAACTGTACGAACATAATGACAGCATTGCATGGGTCATTGCTTGCCTATTTCTAGGGTAGAATATGGGAAGAAGAAAGACTCCAACATGAATTTTGAATGGTATATGCAAAAAGCCAAGAGTCAATAAGTTGATAGAAGAGGTCATGTTGTGGTTTGTAAGTGGAATAGACTACTCATTGAGTCCACTGCTTAGGATTACACCTATAAAATGGTAAAGATAAGGTAGTAAGGATCAGAGCCCACCATGAAGAAGAGTCTTTTTATAATTTGGGACAGAGAGACCGTTCTTTTGGTGTGCTGTCACTCATTCTCTCACTCTTTCTCCACACCATCTCCCCTCCAAACCTTTATTCTTTGAAAAAGTTTTTAAAAATATTTTATCATAATATCTATTAAGTATACAAAAAGTACAGAGAATACCATAACACACATACACATACCCATCATTCAACTCCATCAAGTTCTAACATTTTGCCTAACGTTTTGTTTTAACATTAACATTACTTGTTCATTTTTAAAAAAGTATTCTTTTAAACTATGTGCTAGATTAGACAGTTTAAATAGTATATTTAAACTGACTTAAAGAGTAATATAATGAGAGTACTCATGTACTCTCCACCAAGTCTAAAAGATAAAACATTACTCCTATCTTAGAAAACCCTGTGCTTCCCTCTCTAATGCTGATAGTTTGACAGAGTATAGAATTCTAGGTTGGAAAGAATTTTACCTCAGGATTTTGAAGGCACTGTTCCATTGCCTTCTGGCTTCCAGTGTTGCTGTTCAGACACCTGATGCCATTCTGATTCTTTATCCTTTGTATGTAACCTGCTTTTTGCTCTCTGTGGAAGCTCTTTGTCTGCAGTGTTTTGAAATTTCACAACAATGTCTCAGTGTGGGTTTATTTTTATCCATGTGCTGAGCACTCTTTGAACCCTTCCACTCTGGAAATTTATGAACTTCTGTTCCATGAAATGTTATTAGATTACTTTTTTGATGATTACCTATGTTCCCTGCTCTTAATTTAAATTTTGGATGCAATGGGCTGGTGTCCTAACTTTTTAAGCATTTTCTCTCTCTCTTTTTTTTTTTTAATCTCTTTGCCTTTTTGCTGTATTTTCTGGGACATTTTCTTAATTCTATCTTTAAGCCCTTCTAATTTCTTTCTATCATGTTTATAATTTCCAATGGCTCCTATGAGATAATAGAAAAATATATGTATTGGTCTCTGCCCCTGGTTCCTGGCACAGAGCTCCTAAAATCCTTGTAATTTCCTACGTGATAAGAGCACTAGAAGCATCTATTGTTCTAATGAGGTGACTCTAGGAAAGACAAAGCCATGATTAGAAGCTTTAGAGTTTTCAGCCCTGTCCCCCACTTCCCTAGAGAGGGCAAAGAGGCTGAAAATGGAGTTAATAATTGATCATGCCTACGTAAAGAAGCCTCCATAAAAATCCCAGTAGTAAGGGGTTCAGAGAACTTCTAGGTTGGTGAACACATCCACACCAGGAGGTAATGTACCCCAAACTCCATGGGAACAGAAGCTCCTGCTCTCGGACGCTCCCAGACCTCACCCTGTGTATCTCTTCATATGGCTGTTCATCTGTATCCTTTATCATATCCTTTCATAAACTGGTAAACATAAGTTAGTGTTCCCCTGAGTTCAGTGAGCTGCTCTAGTGAAATGATCAAGCCTGAAGAGGGGGTCATGGGAACCTTCAGTTTGTAGACAAACTGGATAGAAGTTGTGGGTAACCTGGGAACCTACTACTTGTGATTGGCATCTGAAGTGGGGTAGGAGCAGTCTTGTGGGACTGAGCCTTTAACATGTGGCATCTGACACTATCTCCAGGTAGAATTAATTTAAAAAGTAGGACACCCAGCTGAAGTCATGGAGGATTGCCTGAAGTGGGGAAAAACCTCCATGCATTTGGTGACCAGAATGTCAGAAGTGAAGTGTTCTATGTGAGTAGTAAAGGAGAGACACAGAAGGGAAAAATGGGGTGATTTTTCTTATACAGTGCCTTTTCCTCATCTGTTCTTTCACTAAAGTCTCAGATGCTTTTATGGTTACACTATCTTATTTATATCTCTGAATATATAAATAACTTGAAAAATATTTTTCTCCTCTTTGTGTGGTCTCTATTTTCTTGGAAATGTTTTCTGTTTCTTTGTTTTGGTGACTCTTTCTCACATTCTTCAGTATCTTATAGTGATCCTTGTCCTAAGAATGGGGCATTAAAAATGTGTTTGGAGTTCCATATTCATGTCTTGGACTTATTGACTGTGAGCTTATTTTAAGATGTTTTGGCTAAACAATTTTATTGGGGAATCTCTGACATCTTGCCTATCAGTGTTTTTATGAGAGCTGGAAGATTCCCCAGAAGAGATTCTTCCTTTCTCCTCACTTGCCTGTAAAACCTGACTGCTAATGTTTCAGAGTCAGGAGGATGGTGGGGGATGGTGGTATCTCAATAGCCAGTTTGTAAACATTTCATTTAATCCCTCTGTTTTCAGGGTGGTAGCCAGTTCTGTCCTCAGCTGTGCCCTGAGCCCTCCAGTCTAGAAACACTCTGTTCTATCCTTTCCAGGGGATAAACCTCCAGTGTTCTGCTGGGGTAGGAAAACAACAACCCCCTGGCTACAAAGAGCTGCAAGGCTCTGGGTAGCTAGGTCATCCTTTTTTAGGCCTAACTTTACTCCCACTTCCAAAATGATTAGATACTAGCAATGCTGAGATATTAGTGAGTTTGGGGTATATACTGGATTGCTCTTTTTACTTTCTCTACTGTCATTTTAGAATAGGAAGCTTATTGAGTTCTGCTAAATTCATCTAGTTTTCTGAGTCCTACTTAGACTCCCCCCCCTTTTTTTTTTGTTCTTGGTGTTCTGCAATTTAAATACAAGTTTAGGTGTAGATTTCATTTGTCTTGCTTGGGGTTCCTTATGTTCCTGAATGTGAAGATTTGTATCTTTTCTCAATCCTAGAATATTCTCATTTACATCTTTAAAAGTTATCTTCTACTAACAGTTTTAATGTACACAAAGCTGTGCACAATTCTGGGCAATTTCTTTAAAGTAACAAGCTAGCCCACTAATTCACCCTTCAGCTGTGTCTATAAACTGCTTTAAACTGAATGTGGAGTTTCTATTTTAATTATTATATAATTTCTAGAATCTATTTAGTTCTTCTAAAAATAATTACTTTAAATACATTAAACATGCTTATTATCTTATATTCTATAGCCTATAATATCAGCATCTTCAGCCTTTGCAGTTTTGATTCTGCTGTGGTGATGCCATTTTGTTTTCTTCTTCTTGTTTCTCCTGTTCAGAGTGGCCTCTTGTGTTATATGTTTTGAGATTTTTCATTTTGTACTCCTGTTCCTTGGAAATGTATCTGTAAGAACTCTTTGAGACCTGGATTTGAAACCCCTACATTTTCTTCTATCAGTGCTACCTGGGAACATTGTCAGCCTAGGACCACTTTGATGTAAATTTTTAGGTTGGGCATTTTGAGTGACACTGAGTATAAAGTTTGACCTATACTCAGGTTGAGGGCTAGCTTGAGGTTAAATATTGTCAAGGAAGAATTCCCACCCTCATCCAGAGTTAAGATCAAGAGAGTCAAGTTTCTTTCTTTTTTTTTCCTTGTGGAGTGTTTTAATAATGACTTTTTACTTAGGTAATAGTAATGAGTGCTAATTATAGAAATTTGGACAGCCTAGAAAAACTAGAATAAAAAATTTACCCATAGACGGGCTTCCCTGGTGGCGCAGTGGTTGGGAGTGGTGTAGATTTCATTTGTCTTGCTTGGGGTTCCTTATGTTCCTGAATGTGAAGATTTGTATCTTTTCTCAATCCTAGAATATTCTCATTTACATCTTTAAAAGTTATCTTCTACTAACAGTTTTAATGTACACAAAGCTGTGCACAATTCTGGGCAATTTCTTTAAAGTAACAAGCTAGCCCACTAATTCACCCTTCAGCTGTGTCTATAAACTGCTTTAAACTGAATGTGGAGTTTCTATTTTAATTATTATATAATTTCTAGAATCTATTTAGTTCTTCTAAAAATAATTACTTTAAATACATTAAACATGCTTATTATCTTATATTCTATAGCCTATAATATCAGCATCTTCAGCCTTTGCAGTTTTGATTCTGCTGTGGTGATGCCATTTTGTTTTCTTCTTCTTGTTTCTCCTGTTCAGAGTGGCCTCTTGTGTTATATGTTTTGAGATTTTTCATTTTGTACTCCTGTTCCTTGGAAATGTATCTGTAAGAACTCTTTGAGACCTGGATTTGAAACCCCTACATTTTCTTCTATCAGTGCTACCTGGGAACATTGTCAGCCTAGGACCACTTTGATGTAAATTTTTAGGTTGGGCATTTTGAGTGACACTGAGTATAAAGTTTGACCTATACTCAGGT
The DNA here is from genome assembly GCF_003031525.2 of Neophocaena asiaeorientalis asiaeorientalis. Lineage (NCBI taxonomy): Eukaryota > Metazoa > Chordata > Mammalia > Artiodactyla > Phocoenidae > Neophocaena > Neophocaena asiaeorientalis. The sequence goes on along the minus strand of NW_020185325.1, from coordinate 8,109,786 downwards.
TGAGGGCTAGCTTGAGGTTAAATATTGTCAAGGAAGAATTCCCACCCTCATCCAGAGTTAAGATCAAGAGAGTCAAGTTTCTTTCTTTTTTTTTCCTTGTGGAGTGTTTTAATAATGACTTTTTACTTAGGTAATAGTAATGAGTGCTAATTATAGAAATTTGGACAGCCTAGAAAAACTAGAATAAAAAATTTACCCATAGACTTACCACATAAAGATAACATTGGTAATCATTGCTATCTTTCATTTGTCCCATTAATATTTATTTTTGTAATAAGTGTGCTTTAAATTTTTTTTTAATTTATTTATTTTATACAGCAGGTTAAGAGAGGCAAGTTTCTTTATTATTTTCTTTTTTCTTAGTTGTCTTATTGAGGGGAACAAATTTTAATTGTCGTTGGAGGAGTGTCTCATAAAAGAATTTCTATATTGAATGGATCCTATCTCTTGTACTAAACCATTAAATCTGAAGTTCTAGACTCTGCCATGCACTGCCCCGCCCCACCCAAGAGCTGAGGAAATTAACAAACTTCCTGGTCTATATCACAGCCCTGTTCCATGGTTCATATTACTGTGAATCAGATCGCATGAGTTATAAGGGAAGAAAGATGATCTCTAACCTTAACCAGCTTTATCTCAAAAAGAGATAAAAAACACATCTAAATGCATACACAAATATACAACAAACATTTAAACTTAAGTATACAAGTATTATTAAGCATAAAGGAGGGAAAGACAGAGGTGACTGGTGGGGAAAGGAAATCTGTGACGTGAGCTGAACATACAGAGACAACTGTGACAGTGTACCCAGCCTGGCTGTCTTCATTTACCCCTCAGCTGCATGCTGACAAAATATTCACTCCCTCTGTTTGGCAGCTGGAACATTTTTAGCAGTCTTAGAGTCCAGACATGCACACGTTTAGATCCTCAATTCTGTTCCTGATTGACAATCCCTAAAATGAAAATCTCTGGAAATCTGGTCATTTATGAGTCTAATGTCTTATCAGAAAGAATTAAAAAGCAAAGCATATTGGTCCTTTTTTCCAGCCGATGTTATTCAACTGCATTCTTCTATCACACAGCCTTGAGATTTTATGCTGCTAAGCATGGACTTTTCCATTAACTCTAATGTTAATCTCTTTCTCAATGACCTCAAATGGTGGGGAAGAGCATCACAATCTTTGGAGGCATAGTGGTGGAGTTAGCTACTTGTAGGGAAACAATTTTATCTATAGAGGAGTTGGATTATTAGAGGGAAAAAAGGGCATTTATTTTTTGTTTTTCTTCCTTTTGCCTGACACAAGTTAGCAGAGTAGCCCAAGTCTGTAGGTGTGGAACTCTCGACCACTGTACTTTACATGCCCCACAAAACCTTCCCATTCTCCTTCCCAGTACACTTTTCCATCTTCCATTCCAATTCTAGCGTGTGCATATGACTTAATAAGCTGAGTCTGTAATTTCCATGAAAATACAAAAGGCCAAGTGTAACTAAGACACATGGCAAACAAGGTAAGAAGAATTCTACTCGACATCACACAAGAAAAAATATAATGTAAGAAGGGGGAACCCTCAAAACATCAACATATAAGAAGGTAAAAGGAGAAAATCATTCAAAGGAGATTTCATAATATACCCATAAAATCTGGGGGAAGGCTCTAGTAATAGGTTCTGAAATAAATGCTGTTTCCAACAAGTGTTATAAAATGCTTTGAATTTGTAGTTAAAAACAATCTGCACTTCAGTTCTAACTCATCACACATCACGAGTGTGTACGTGTGTAAATGGGAATAAAAATTCTAGAATCACTGGAGCAAACATTTCTAAAGTGAAAAGTATTAGTATTAAGCTCAGTCTCCTTTGAGATAAAACCAATAAGAGTTTTAAGTTAGTGATTTTGACAGGAAATTTTAGCTAGTTTGTGAGAAAAACACTTAAATTTTGGAGGGGTGATAGGCCAATAAAATTAAATGAAAAAATTTTTCCATTTTCAGATAATTTTGTAGGACATGTATAGATGGAAATTATCAGATGAATTAATGTCTGTCTAAAAATGTAATGGAAAACAAAAATACTGTGGTTTGGTCCACTTCCAATTCATAGTTCAAGTAATTAGTAGTTGAAATAAAAATATCTCATATATTTCTACTAAGTGTGATACTAACAAATATTTTCTGAACAGTTTCTTCACTTCCAGCTCAGCACAAGCAACATTCTGCATGTATGTGTTGCTTGTGTTTGCATGTTACTATCAGTGATACTTGTGCAAAGGCCACTGTCAACTATATACTCTCTCCCTGGCATGTAGACAGACTGCAAATGGGAGGTCATGCATATCTGTGCAGTGACGAAAAACTGTGTGTTTGTGTGATTTCATGTGTAATTTATAAGCATGAGGTAGAACTTAATGTATTGTGTAATATTTCGAAAGTTTAAAGTGTTGCTATTTCTAAATTCAGTTTGCTGGAATTGTCAAAATACTTGTTGTTGGAGACTGTATAAAATTTCAAAATAGCTCATTTTGAGTTATCTTCAAGAAAAAGACACTTTCTCCTTCAACAATGAAAGTAACCCAACATCATTGTAATTAAATATTGTTATGTTTATAATACTTTTTATGTTAATCATGAGCTGGCCAGCTGATGGTGAACTGGCTAGTATTTCTGTGTGAGGATGCCAAGAACAAAATTTCATAAGGTCTTTACCTCTCAATGAAAAATAATCGTTTTTTTTTTTTTTATCAAGAATGTATTTGGGGGTATTTGAAGATCAGGAATTTGTAATTCAAATAAATCTTTGGTTCGTTTTTTTGAGATGTAAAATTATCATTAATAATCATTATTATTGATACTAAAAAAGACTGTATCTTGGGCAGTTGTCTGGTTTATAAACTAGATACCAGATCCGAATATCTTATGCCCAACCTTCTCAACTACAACCCCCAAAGCTGCCTGAAACAGTTAAACAAAAATTTTCACAGGTCAAATTCTGTGTACCTTCCAGTGCGATATAAAGAGGTGTGTTATGTCCATGGTGTGTTAGAGCTGGTGCAAACTGACTCTTGAGAACCATCGTGGGTGTTTTCTAACCCCACATTCAGTGACATCATACTGATAGTTTGAAATCAGCCCTGGCAAGAGGAGTTATACCACAGAAATTGGAAAACACTATAAATCCGGTCTTCTTACCCTGGAGTACCAGCTGTTAAACACTGACCTGCATATCACTATTTAGGGGGGAAAAAAGAAAAGAAAACATGGATGTGGTTTTAGTTGTAGGAAGGCAATGGAATTTGGAACTGGAGTTTAGAATGACTAGTCAGATTTAGAATTGGAGTCTATTCAAAATGTCATGTACTTGAAGAATATTTTCAGCATTGTGAGATCAATTAGTTTTGGAAAATTGGGAAGCAGCTACTCGGAATTTTAAGTTATGGGAAGTTCTGAGGAATCTAGTATGTTTGTAAAAGGGATGTTCAATGTAATTAAATGAGTATCTTATCAAGCACCTTGGTTCTGGTCTGCTGCAGGTTATCCTGATTTGAAACAAGACTAGTCTTCCCTAGAACCTCAGCCAAACCTGATGTGGAGGACCAGAAGTCCTTCAAATGCAGGGTGTAGGTTGGTGTACACTGGAAAGTAAATGCATACTCATTGGCAGGGGCCAGGTAATTATATTCTTCACTTTGTAGAGCCAACAGAAGTCAGCTTTCACTTCAGAGCAATGAAAACAGACAAAGTTCTAAGATGTTATAATTTGACTCCAGTTGAGTTTCACAGTGGAAATTCACAAAGAAAGACTCATTCTTATAGTTATCATAGCTCAATTTCAATATGTAATTTGATTGATTATATATAAAATATAGAACCAGTTATTTTGAATATAATATGAACCCATAGGACATCCTAGCTATCAAAAATATTTATAAGTAATAAACAGATGTATATTCAAGTATGTGAAGCCACCGTGATTTCCAGATAATTAGGCCTATTCTTGTAATTACTGTTCTATTATTAATCACCATGCTGTATCTCCTTTCCTGGATTATTTTTTCTCCACGCACTTACCACACTACATAGTTTTCTGACTGTTCTTATACTATGTATTTTCATCCACTAGAATGTGCAGGCTTATGCAGGCAAGGGCCTTTTCTGTTTGCTCATTACTTTATTGCCACTGCTATGTTCTTTTACCAACTGGCACATGATAGATAATGAATATTTGCTGAATAAGTAGATGAAATAATTAACACAGAGATTGATGAAGAAATTTCAATGATTAAAAACTTTCAGGATTCTACTCTATTTGAGATTCCACAGCAACAATTAAAATCAGAAATAGAGAAGATACACAAATAAACCCAGCATAAAAATGTTGCTCACTTGCACCTAGCTTACTAAACACTGAAAGTATGTTTCAGATGTCACATCTCAACTTAGTACAAATAACTAAACTGGGTCTTTGTCGCTGCGTGTCAGGCTTTCTCTAGTTGCGGCAAACGGGCTACTCTTTGTTGCAGTGCGTGGGCTTCTCATTGAGGTGGCTTCTCTTGTTGCAGAACACGGGCTCTAGGCACGCAGGCTTCAGTAGTTGTGGCACACAGGCTCAGTAGTTGCAGCACGCGGGCCCCAGAGCGCGTGGGCTTCAGTAGTTGTGGTGCATGGGCTCAGTAGTTGCAGCTCGTGGACTCTAGAATGTGGGCTCGGTAGTTGTGGGGCACCGACTTAGTTGCCCCGCATCATGTGGGATCTTCCTGGACCAGGGATAGAACCCGTGTCCCCTGCATTGACAGGCGGATTCTTAACCACTGGACCACCAGGGAAGTCCTAATTAACCTTGTTTTAAAGAACAAACTCAGTCATCCCTAAAAGTCCCAGAGATCAGACACTTTTCAACAATGAAATGAAATGAGATGATTTTCCTGCCTTATGTTGGAGATCCATATTCTCACTGAAAGTTTTTTTTAAAAATATTTAAAGGTGGTCTTAGGGAAATTTATTCCCATGTAGATATGCTGTCATTTTCAACAACTTTCCCTATTTACTTATTCTTACCATTATTATATTATAAAGGAAATGTGAAAAATCATTTTAGATCCACTGTGGAAACAGATTAAAATTGATAACTAACTAGCAGACATGGGTTGGATAGTGGGAAGATAGCCAACCCATATGAATTCAGATTATCCAGATTTACAAGATATGTAAATCCATTAGAAAATAGCCTATTTTTTTCACTTGGCTTTGATTATATAAAGCTAGTAGAAAAAAAAAAGCCATACTTCTCTTTCTTATATGATACTTAAAAAATTGAGTTATCTGTGTGTTTGTAGGGCTTAAATTGCTGAATGGTTAACAAAAAGTCTCCATCTGATAGTCTGTGAGTTCCTTGGAGGGAAACGGCTTTGTCATCCTTAACACCTAGCATGGATCTGAGACCATAATCAGTTCTCAATAAATATTTATGGAATGAACATTGCATAACTGATTTAATAATGAAGTATCTTTGCAACTAGGCCTATAACTTTGAATTCAGAGCTGGACCCGGTACTTTGGTCCCTACAACCCATTTTCTTCATGCATCTCACTTTATGCTTTGCTTGCCCTATGAGAGAAATGTAGAATCTGGAGCCAAAAAGGAAATAGAAATGTACAAAATAGCATTTTTAATACAGGAGTCCATGTGACCTTTAAGAAGAGTCCAAGCTCTATTGGCTGAAAAGTTTTCTGTGGGCAAAGCATTTTCCCAAGGTCAGGAGAGTTCAAAGAACACAGCAAACTTTGAGGAACATGCCAATGAATTTTGTAAAAGTTGTTTTTTGGTGTGTGTGAAGACACAGGGCTTGGCTGGTCATTCTGATCTCCAGATGGTCACAGGATGCAGCCAGTAATGACCATGGAACATCCTGAAACATTATTAGTTTAGTCAAGCAACATAGTCTCATTTGTTTGCTTGTAAGAGAGAATTTGTCAGAGATCTTGACTCTGTTCTTTATCATTCCTACCACCATGCCAGGCTAAGTGACCATAGTTTTTCAGCTGGATTATTGTAATGACTTACTAACTGGTTGCCTCTTTAATAATCTTGCTTCCCTGAAGTCTATTCACACTTTAGTCTTAGAGATCATCTTAAAACCTAATTTGGATCTTGTCACTAGACAAGAGACTGAAAAGTTTTGCCTCCCATTGCAGTTAAGATAGAATGCAAAAATTTTGCCATAACTTATAAGACCCTGCTTGATTAGGACCCTGCCTTCTTCAATTGTTTCTCCAGCCACTGTCCCTTTGACTCCAGGCACTTGGAGCTCTTGTGGTTCTTCCTTATCTTAAGGCTTTCCCCTGTGCTTTTCCCTCTCTTTCACAATTTAGTGCTGCATGTACTATTCTAGACATCTCTTTAAGGGTCAGGAGGCAGTGGTTAGTTTTACTGGGCCAGGCTGGTAATGCTTCGTGACAGAGTGATTCTCAAACTTGAAGATGAATAAGCTTTCCTAGTCAGACATGTGGGACAAAAGTGTAATTTCAGCAGAGGGAACAGAATAGATAAAATACAGATGGCAAGAAACCTTTTGACATAGAAATATCACTGACATTTGTTAAAATAAGAAAAATAGACTGAGGATTAAGTTTTGAGAGATAGAATGATCTCTGCTTTAGATGAGTTTGATTTATCTGAGACTGCAGGATAGAGATTGATAGAGGTAGGCAACTGGGTATGTGGGGAAGATTATGGGATGGATATATAAAAGGCAGGGAAGGATATAGAGATCTAGGAGTTATCAGCACATACAATTTCCTAGGAAAATTTGTAGAGTAAAAAAAAGAAATGCCAACATTTAAATATCAGGCACCAGTAAAGAAGATAAAGAAGTGGTCAGAGAAATTGTCTCTGGAGACAAGGGAGATGAGGGTTTCAAAAAGGAATTGGTCCACTTCTTACCGCAGAAACATAGAAGATAATTTAATTAAGGTGAGGACTAACAGGACCCAGGGATTTAGAAATAGGAAAGTCTTTGATGAGTTTTACCAGGAAAATATGAGAAACTGAGCCACACGGAAAGTAGCTGGAGATTGAGGAGGAACTGGGATATACAGAAGTGGAGCCAAAACAGAAACAGATTCAGACGTAGAAAACAATTTATGGTTACAAGAGAGGAAAGGGGTGGGTGGAGGGATAAATTAGGAGTTTGGGGTTAACAGATATACACTACTATATATAAAATAAATAAACAACAAAGACCTACTGTATAGCACTGGGAGCTACTATATTCAATATCTTGTAAAAACCTACAATGGAAAAGAATCTGAAAAAGAATATATATATATATATCTGAGTCACTTTGCTATACACCTTAAACTAACACAGCATTATAAATCAACTATACTTCAATTTTAAAAAAAAAAAAGAAATGTAGACAGAGATTGAAGACCATTCTTTTGTGGAGCTGGGCTGTGAAGGGTAGAGGAACAGGGCGGCCAGCTATGAAGTGGGTACAAAGTTGAGGAAGAGTGTTTTAATTATATTTTTTATAGTAGTGAGACTAAATCTGTTTTACAGGGGAAAGAAGTGTGATACTAAAATATAGTTTTTGAGGCAATAATTTATGAAATAAAATATTGCAATCCCGCGTCCCCTGCATCGGCAGGCGGACTCTCAACCACTGCGCCACCAGGGATGCCCGGGGATCTACTTTTGAATCAAGAAGAATTACCTTTTAGTGCAGGAACAAACTCTTGAGATGGGAAAAAAGGTGAAATGAGTCATGGGCTCCTTACACATCTGTTAGCTGCAATTCTCCTCAGTGGGGTAGGAGATGTGGTCACTGCTAAGAGGCCAGAGCATGTGAAAGTAGCAACTTGATCTCAGTAACTTTACAGATATATCTCATGGTGCTAAGCCATAATGGTATTATATATAAATGGTTATGAGGACTTGACCCACACATAAAATAAAATATTCAAGGCTGTGACATTGCTGCAGACATGTCTCTCTTGGACCAGAAATAGGGATGCAAGGCCAGAGGAGGAGGTTCCAAGATCAAGGATGTGAAAGTAGCTGGGACAGAAGGTGAGATCCTCTCTGAATGTGAACATCAGACTGTCATAGAGACTGATTCTTTTTTGGTGTAGGCCTTGACACCACCTTCTTTTTGCCATTAGAGTGCATTTAGGAATCACTACAATTTGAGGCATTGTCTGATAATGCTTGACTGTACTCAAATTTGAAATTTTAAATGTTTTTAAACAACTGCTTAATTTTGAGAGGAATGAGAAGTTTGGGGGGAGGGGTGATGTATGGAATTTTCTATCATCAAAATAAATAGCTAGGCAGTTCCTATTGTTCTCAATAGAAATAACAAGCAAAACACTTAAAAAAATATATATATATATTCATTCAATGTTTTTAGCATATGTTTGATAGGTACGTTTAGATTATAGCTGTGGATGATTCTTTTTTTGTGGCCTCTCCCGTTGCGGAGCACAGGCTCCGGACGCACAGGCCCAGCGACCATGGCTCACGGGACCAGCCGCTCCGTGGCATGTGGGATCCCCCTGGACCGGGGCATGAACCCGTGTCCCCTGCATCGGCAGGCGGACTCCCAACCACTGCACCACCAGGGAAGCCCCGATTCTTTACTTCATGTATTTGTGAATATAATTATCTCCTACTTTTTAGTGGTACTAAAATTTTCTTCAGTGAAATATGATTTTCTATTCTCAGTTTTTGTTCTTTTTGCCTTTTTGTTTTCTTGCCTCTAACTTTTTGCCTTGCCTGTGTTATCCTGCTGAGTTAATAGCCTCTGGACACCAAGTAAGCACTGGATAAATACCTGCTGATTCACTGACCCAAGTTCTGTGAGGATGCTTCAGTCACAGGGTCAAAGTAGGAAAATGTTGCCAATTTAAACCTGGCTTCCTGGTTGCTTCAAGCCACCCATTCTTGGCTAAGCAGGGTGTGTGAGCAAACTATCTTGCAGCATTGCTCATAGTGGCGGTGCTACTGCTGTTAGAATTTACTAAAGTACAGAAATCTCTAGCTGGGTTTTTTTTTTTTTGTCTCCAGCTGCTAATCTTAATTACACTCTCAACCTAAAAGTATCACAGATACATGCTATTTGGGTTTTTTTCCTTTTTTTTTTTACTATAGCTTCATTATCAAAAACAAAAATTTTGGGGATGAGATGAGTGGGTTAAAGCTATAACCACAGGTTAAGAAATTGTTCAAGGCAACTATATTTGAACACCTATTTTTCTTTTTTAAAATTTGTTTTATTGAAGTATAGTTGATTTACAATGTGTTAATTTCTGCTGTACAGCAAAGTGATTCAGTTATACACACACACACACACACACACACACACACATATATAGTCTTTTCCATTATGGTTTATTATAGGATATTGAATATAGTTCCCTGTGCTCTACAGTAGGACCTTGTTGCTTATCCATTCTATATATAATAGTTTGCATCTGCTAACCCCAAACACCCAATTCACCCCTCCTCTACCTCCCCTCCCCTTTAGCAACCACAAGTGTGTTCTCTATGTCTGTCTGTTTCATAGGTAAGTTCATTCATTTCACACCTATTTTTAATAGTCCCTTAAAAATAATTTTTTAGGTGTTTCTATCATAAATAGTACACCAAGGGCTTTTCCTTTCTATGGATTTCTGATGAAGTCATGCTATGCATTACTCTGCAGTGTTACATTTTTAGCACAATGCTTGACTTAAAATGTTATTGATTTTTCCTAGAAAGTTTTCATTACTCTGTTTAACATGTAGTTTTTAAAACTTTGCCTGCTGTTTCATGTGCAAAATTTTTTTTTTTTTGGACTATGCATGGCTTTTTAAAACCAATATCTGGAAGGCTAGATTTTCAATAGGAATATGTACGTTCCTATAATACAGTAGTATACAAGACAGGCTACATTCTTGCCCTGATGGAGTTTATCTTCCAGTGGGGGAGATACTTTAGGAAAACAAGTAAAATGATAAATAAACAATTTTAGGTGGGGATTAGCATTACAAAGAAGAATAGAACAGAGTGAGAGGACAAAATGATGGAGCATGAGTGAAAATGGGAGTTGCTGTTTTAGATGAGGTGGTCTGAGAAGATCTTTGTGAAGAGAAGATTTTACACAGAGACCAAGTGAGGAACTGAGACATTAGAGGGCCTGAGGAAGTTGACTCAAGCAGAGGGGAAGCAAGTGCACAGCCCATGAGATGGGACTGAACTGGGCATGGTGTGGTTAAGGAACATCGAGAGGGCCAGTGTGCCTGGTGCTAAGTCAATGCAGGAGAAGCTGGTCACAGACAAGTTAGGATAATGTTGGCCTCCTTTAGTAACACTAAGAATTCTGGATTTTGTTCTTCATGTAAAAGTGGGGAGTCGTATTAGTGAGCTGGGGTTGCCATAACAACATACTACAAACTGGATGGCTTAAACAACAGAGATTTAGTTTCTGACAGATCTGGAAGCTGGAAGTTTGAGTTCAGGGTGCCAGCATGGTTGCTTTCTGGTGAGGACTCTCTTCCTGGCTTGCAGACAGCCCCCTTCTCACTGTGTCCTCACATGGCCTTTCCTCCATATATGCTTGCATGGGGGAGGGAGAGTCAGCATGTGAGTGAGCTCTGGTATCTCTTTCTTATTTTTCCAGCTTTATTGAGATATAATTGACATAAAACATTTTGTGGGTTCAAGGTGTACAACATGATGATTTGATGCACTTATATATTGCAAAATAATACCACAATTGGGTTAGTTAACACCTCCATCACATCACATAATTATCTTTTTTTTGTGGTGAGAACATTTAAGATCTCTCTTAGCAATTTTCAAGTGTATAATACAGTATTGTTAATTAGAGTCATTGTGTTATACATTAGATTCCTAGAATTTATTCATTTTCTCATGGGAAGGTAGTAACATTTGACTAACATCACCCTGTTTTCCCCACCCCCCCAGCCCCTGGCAACCACCATTCTACTCTCTGTTTAGGTGAGCTTGGCTTTTTCAGATTCCAGATACAAGTGCGATCATCTAGTATTTGTCTTTCTTTTTCTGGCTTATTTCACGGCTCTTTAGCATAATGCCTTCAAGTTCCATCCATGTTGTTGAAAATAGCAGGATTTCCTTCTTTCTCATAGCTGAATAATATTTCATTGTGTGTGTGTGTGTGTGTGTGTGTATATATATATATATATATATATATATATATATAATCTTCTTTGTCCATCTGTTGATGAACATATAAGTTGTTTCCAGACCTTGGCTATTGTGAATAATGTTGCAGTGAACATGGGGGTGCAGATGTCTCTTCGAGATCATATTTTCATTTCTTTTGGATAAATACCCAGAAGTGGAATTGCTGGATCATTGTTGATAGCTCTATTTTCAATTTTCTGAGGAACCTCCACACTGTTTTCCATAGTGGCTGTACAAATTTACATTCCCACCAACAGTGCACAAGTGTTCCCTTTTCTTTACATCCTCACCAATACTTGTGATTTCTTGTCTTTTTGATAATGGCCATTCTAATAGATGTGAGGTGATATCTCATTGGGGTTTTGATTTGCATTTCCCCGATGATTTGTGATATTCAGCACCTCTTCATGTACCTATTGGCCATTTATGTACCTTCTTTGGAAAAATATCTATTCAGATATTTTGCCCATTTTTTAATTGGATTGTTTGTTTTTTTGTTACTACATTATATGAGTTCCGTATATATTTTGGATACTAACCTCTTATCAAATAGATAATTTGCAAATATTTTCTCCCATTCTGTAGGTTGCTTTTTCATTCTGTTGATTATTTCTTTTGCTGTACAGAGCTTTTGGTCTGATGTAGATCCACTTATTTATTTTTGCTTTTGTTGCCTGTGATTTTGGTGTCATATCCAAAAAATCATTACCAAGATGAATGTAAAGGAGCTTTCTTTTCCCATTTTCTTCTTCAGGTTTTACAATTTCTGGTCTTACATTTAAGTCTTTAATCCATTTTGAGTTAATATTTGTGAGTGGTGTAAGATGGAGTCCAATTTTATTCTTTTGCATTTGATTATCCAGTTTTCCCAACACCATTTGTTGAAAAGACTATCTTTTGCCCAATGAGTATTCTTGGCACTCTTGTCAAATATTAGTTGACGGTACATGCATGGGTTTATTTCTGGGCTCTTGATTCTATTCTATTGATCTCTGTGTCTATTTTAATGCCAGTACCACAATGTTTTGATTTCTATAGCATTGCAATATAGTTTGGGATCAGGAAGTGTGATGCCTCCAGCTTTGTTCTTTCCTAGGATGGCTTTGGCTATTTGGGATCTTTTGTGGTTCCATATAGGTTTTAGAATTATTTTTCCTATTTCTGTGAAAAATGACATTGAAATTTTGACAGGGATTGCATTGAATCTCTAGATGGCTTTGAGTAAACATTTTAACAATATTAATTCTTGAATTAATTAATATTAATTAATATTAATATTAATCCATGAATATGGGATATCTTTCCATTTGTTTGTGCGTTCTTCAATTTCTTTCATCAAAGTCTTACAGTTTTTAGTGTACAGATCTTTTACCTCCTTGGTTAAACTTATTCCTAATTTTTTTTGTAAATGCTATTGTAAATGGAATTGTTTTATTTCATTTTCAGATATTTTATTGTTAGTGATATCTCTTTTTATAAAGACACTAATCACATTGGAGCAGGGCCTCCATCCTTCTGACTTCATTTAAATTTAATTACCTTTTAGAGGCCCCATCTATAGTATGGCCATACTGTGTAAGGCTTTAGCATATGAATTTGGAGGTGGGGACACAAACATTCAGGCCATAACAGGAATAATATGATCTGACTTAACTTTTAAAAATATCACATTGGCTCCTGTGTGCTGAACAGACCACATGGGGGAAAGAGTGAAAAGAGAAAGACTAGTTATAAGTCTAAGGCAATGGTCCAGGTAAGAGATGATAAAGGCTCTGAACAGTATGACAGTGGTAGAAATTGGGATGATATGTAGATTCAGATTATATTTTGAAAGCAGAGCTGTAGAAACTTGCTAGATGTGGGTGGCTAAAACAATGAGAAGAAGCAAGGAAGAAAAAGATCATGGTTTGAGGCCTGAGCATGAGGGAGCATGGTGGTATCATAACCTAAGATAAACAGGACTAGGGGAGGAAAGGCAGAAAAATCAAGAGTTACATTTTAAACATGTTAAGATTGAGGTGCATATTAGACAGTCATTTGGTGACTTGGAATAAGCAGTTAGATGAATATTCAATTTGTGGAATGTTGATTCATAACCAACTTTCATAAAAGCATCTATTTCAGGAAGGTTACTTATTACTTAGTTATAAGCACTTGAAATTAACTGTTGTTGAATTAAGCAGTTATGGTAGCATATTGGGTACCTCACAGCATTATTGGGAGGGCTGAAGAACCAGAATTTGGCATAATTAATCAAGAAAATCTCCCCCAAACACCCAAAACCAGAATTGGCCCTGGGAAGAAAACTGCTAAATACATTTTAGGATGATATTGCCTCCAGCTGGGCTTGAACTACCAACATTTCAGTTTTCATACTGTCTGGAGACCAGCCAGCCTCCTGGTGGCCTGTTGAATATATTGGACTCCTTCCATAATGAAGAGCACAACTATTTGGGAATAAATGATTAGATGATTATTTTATGTTTGTATTTGCTTTTCCTGCCCATTCTGTCAGAATCACCATTCATATAGATTTAGTGTATGTATTCTCCATCATGAAACACCATACAACATAACTTCCAATCAAGAAACTTATGGTGAAAGAAGTAAGAAAATGGACTAGTGTTTACGGTAGTACTGGCTTTACCATGTATTCCCATTATCCAGCAGCAGTTGACCTTACAGAATTTTGAAACAGCACAGGAAATACTCAATTCTTATGTTAGCTTGGAAGTTGGGGTGCTAGTATATATGGTATACTATATACCATAGTATACATATGGTATGTGCTCTGAACCAGTAAACATTTATGGCACTGATGCTTCCACAGCCAGAATACATGAATAAGGTGAGCAAGGGGCAAAAGTGGAAGTGACACCTCCCACAAATTCACCTAATGGCTCATTCACAAAAATTTTGCATCCTATTCCAGTCCCTTTAGGCTCCATGGGCTTAGGGGTCTTAGTAGGCTAGGGGAGGCTGCTGCCATGAATCAAGTAAAGACTGGTTTAACTGAATTGGAAGCTGAGATTGCCACTTTTCTACTTCTGATTCTGAAACCACAGGATGAATAGTCAAAAAGAGGATTATGGTATGACAGGAATGATTGATCCTAGCTATAATGGGGAAACAGTGCTGTTATTACAAAATGGGACCACAAAGGTGTTAATGGAAACCCAGTGATCTTCTGAGGTGCCTTCGAATACTGCCATTTCCAGTGTTAAAAGTTAAAGGGGAGGGGGAAGGGTAAGCTGGGACGAAGTGAGAGAGTGGTATGGACATGTAAATGTAAAATAGATAGCTAGTGGGAAGCAGCCACATGGCACAGGGAGATCAGCTCAGGGCTTTGTGTCCACCTAGAGGGGTGGGATATGGGGAGGGTGGGAGGGAAACGCAAGAGGGAGGAGATATGGGTATATATGTGTACATATGGCTGATTCACTTTGTTATAAAGCAGAAACTAACACACCATTGTACAGCAATTATACTCCAATAAAGATGTAAAGAAAAAAAAAAAAAGTTAAAGGAAATCCACAACAACCCAATAGGGGAAAGATGGTCCAGGGGCCCCTTTTCTCAGGGATTAAGGTATAGGTAAACTCTTGGATAGGGGCAAAAGAAACATGAAATTGATGATAGAGGAGGCAAGCCAACAACATAAATACAGCACCAACGATGAGTTGCAGAAATAAGGATTGCATCTACGCATATATTCTTTCAGGTGTGTATTTATATATCTTATCAGGTTTTCCTACATTTTCCCTCCATTTCTCCTGAGATTTATGTAGTGTATTTTACTGGTGGTTAGCTTAAATATTAGTAGATATTTTATAGAATATTGAGACAAGACCATGGCACAACTCCAGAAGAATTGGACATCTTCCAGAAAGCCTGGACTTCAATTTGGATAAGACTTCAGCTCGTTCCCTTTATATGGGGAAAAGTAGTTACTTTAGGCTAAGTGCAAGAGAAGGCGTAAATTGATGTTGGGCTGCAAAAGGTTTGACTTATAGAGGACATTTGTGATTCATTTGGCTATATAGCAACCAAGCCCCTTTCTATATTTGGGGAATTCTCCACTTAGGAGTATTAGAGTGGGGCAAAGAGTCTATTGCTATAGAAGCTGAGAATGTTAGATACTTAGCAATTTCCCTTAAAGATAGAACACTACTGTGAGACTTAAATTCATAGCTGGACTTTGACCAAGTAGTTAGTAATGCAAGAAACCAAGAATAGGAGGCTTTTTTCTGTGTGTTTGTGACTGTGGCAATGACAGCAATAATTTCCTTACGAAAAACAAGACTGAGATTTAGTTTGGAGGTTTTCCTTTGGATTCTTAGCCTGAAATTGGGCTCCCTAGCCCTCCCAGTGTGTCTGTAAACTAGTCAATGTCCTTTTAATAAATTCCTTTTCTACTTAACTCTAGCTGGAATTGTTAGAAATCAAGAGTCCCAACTAATATATCATCTGTTGAGGTACTTTCCAACATTTTGTCAACCTTATGAATCACTTTTTAAAAATACCTTCAAAACAACCCCTTTAAAAAAAATCTGTTTTAAAAAGTCAGTCACAGTCCTCATATTTTAAAGTATTTTAATATTAAGCAAAATGCATTTATTAAGTCTGTGCAACTTTAGCTCAGATGAAATTACACCATTCATCAGTTTAAAAATCCTAAAAATAAGATATATGCCTTCATCACTACTTTTAGATTGAGGATCACCAGGTTGAGATAATGTACACACTATGCAACAAAGCCTCATTAGTTCAAATTAAACAGGAGGAAGGACTTTCCATGTCAATGTAAAAATACCAATTTTTAAAGTAATGAACTTTTATAATTTCCAAGTATTTACAATAAGTAACTACATCTAAATATCATCAAAGCATTACTAGAGATGATAGAAATCTATTAGAAATTACTAGAAATCTGCCAAGCTAGATTTATAGAATACATGACCATACGATCAAGTTTTGTTGAGCGGGACCTGTATTCTTCAGGATTCTTTCTGTTTCAAATAATAGAAACTCAATTCAACTGGCTTAAATTTTAAAAGGGAACGTGTTTGGCATACAGAACTGAAAAATCCAGTTAGTCTGGCTTCAGGCATCGCTGGATGTAGGGGCTAAACATCACTAGAACTCAAGTCTACTCTCCCCATTGTTGGGCTATACTTTCCTCTGTACTGCTTTCATTCCTGGGCAAGCCCTCCCCTACTGCTCGCAAGTTGACTGCCAGGAGTTCTGGGCCTACATCGTTTTCTTCCAGCAATCTTTTCAAAAAAATTTTCTTTTCCCCAATAGTTTTTTAAAAAGTCCTAGGTCTGATACAGATTTACCCAACATGACCCATGTGCCATTTTTGGCCAAGAATATGGAGGACACTGAATGCCTGTATTGGGATCACATTCCCATTGCTAGAACCCTAGGATGACTTCAGCTCTATCAAACCTCAAACCTCGTAGAAGTGGAGAAGTTGTTCAACAAAGAATATTGGGACGCTACTACCAGAAGAAGAAGGAATGGGATGCTGACCAGGCAGAAATAACAGCCATTTCACTAGAGGACCTTGGATTCTAAGAACCACCTGGAGCATCAGGCTCCTCTCTAACACCAATGACTGTTACTCAGCTTCCACTTGTACACTCCTTGTGTTGATACACCTTTTTTCTCATTTGGCAATCCATTCTGTTGCCAATAAGTGATAAAGTTCTTCCTTATAATGAATTAAAATTTGCTTCCTTGGACTTTAAAACCATCAATCTATCTACGCTCTGCTCTCTGGAGTATAGCATTTGCCCCTTCCTACTTTAAAATGACGTTCTTGGGCTTCCCTGGTGGCGCAGTGGTTGAGAATCTGCCTGCTAATGCAGGGGACACGGGTTCGAGCCCTGGTCTGGGAGGATCCCACATGCCGCGGAGCAACTAGGCCCGTGAGCCACAACTACTGAGCCTGCGCGTCTGGAGCCTGTGCTCCGCACCAAGAGAGGCCACAATAGTGAGAGGCCCGCGCACTGTGATGAAGAGTGGCTCCCGCTTGCCACAACTAGAGAAAGCCCTTGCACAGAAATGAAGACCCAACACAGCAAAAATCAATAAAATAATTAATAAACTCCTACCCCCAACATCTAAAAAAAAAAAATGATGTTCTTTCAAGTGTAAGAGGTCAGATACGATGCAAATCATGCTTCCCACCCAGTATTGTTTCCTCAGCCATTTCTCAAATGACACATTTTCTACGACCTTCATTGTCTTGGACACTTTTCCTCAAGACATTTCCTATTTCTCTATGTTCCTTTTACTAGGGTATCAAAAATATGCTCCTATAAAAGAATACTTTGGGAAAGGATAAATGAAACAACAAGAAAACAAGATTACATCATGAAATACAGACTGTCATTTTGTTAAATGGGGCCCATCTTTCTACAAGCAGTCCAGTTGGGTTAGGATACCAATCCTTGGACTTAGACATAAAGTGGATGCAATAGGCCACTTTATATTTTGTCTTGACTAGAGTGACCATAGTCTGCATTGCCTAGGACAGCCCAGTTATGCCTTCTGTGGTAGTGTAATTATGATTGGTGCCCTTTTCACTTTCAGAATCTCATGTTGGTCACCCTAGTCTTGAACCACTACCTATTACTGATGTGACAGGTTATTCCACAGGCACAGGTGCACTAGGCTGTGAGCTACTTGAGGGACTATGTTATATTTGACCTTGTATTCCTAGAGCTTAGCTCAGTTCCAGGATATAGTAGATATTTAAATACATGCTCATTGAATAAGGGGGTGGATAAATCTAATCATATTGTTTTTAGCTTAAACACAAAACTTTACACTTGCCCTTAGAAATACACATATAACTGGCAGATGCATGCTTTAAAACAAGTGATATGTTTTGATATGCTTAAGTGCTTAAAAATAGTTCACTACATATTTTTCAAAATAGCCTAAATATTTCATAGATAATGCCATAGAGAGTGAACAATGGCCAAATAAATGAAATTTAATTGGTAAAAACTTAACTACTAGAGTATCCATGTGCCCAGGACAGAGTTTCACAGATAGTAAATATTAAATAAATATTGCTGGAATCAAGACTAACTTCAAAAATATTTAACTATCTCATGTATAGATAATGATGGTAAAGACTGAAAAAGTGAATTCAATAGATTTGGTTTTAGATATATATGAGCTTAGTTTAAAACAGTGCAGAAGTACAGAACTGGCAAAACATTGGTTAAAATAAAATGCTTAGAGAAAGTAGCAATGTAGACTGTCAGAAATGTCACTCAAAGAATGATAGAGACCACCTAGTTTAATCTACTGTTTTTGCAAAGGAGAAAACTTGATCACAAAGAATAGACTTCTTGTTCAAGGCCACGTGGTTAGTTTCTAGCAGAAATAGATAAAGAATGCAGGTTTTAAGCTGGAAAAGTACAGGGTTTTCACTTTCGTTTAATGGGATCTTCTGTGTTAATGGAGTTAAACAGGAAAATATTTTAGAAATCTCTATTATTTTGTATTTAAAGAAGGAATATTGATCAGCTGATTGATATTTCAATGATCTTACTTTCATGTATAGCTATAGGAGCATTCTAAATATAAAGGGGCCACACTCCAATCATGAGGTTTCCCTATAATACTTGTAGAGGGAATGCAGATTGAGTGAGCTATATGTAGGGTGACCAGATAATTTACCACCCAAATGGAAACTTTTTTTTTTTTTTTTTTTTTTTTTGTGGTACGCGGGCCTCTCACTGTTGTGGCCTCTCCCGTTGAGGAGCACAGGCTCCAGACACGCAGGCTCAGCGGCCATGGCTCACGGGCCCAGACGCTCCGTGGCATGTGGGACCTTCCTGAACCGGGGCACAAACCCGTGTCCCCTGCATCGGCAGGTGGATTCTCAACCACTGCGCCACCAGGGAAGCCCCCAAATGGAAACATTTTTGAGAATGAGAGAGGGTGCTATCAATAATTATGCTTGAACAATAGGCATAAACCAGGACTGCCCTAGGTAAACCAGGATGTATTGTCACCATAGACAAATGTGTACTTGTTTCATAGTTAATTGCTTTTTATTACAGAGCTGTGGACAAGAATTCTGAAAATGGAAGTTGGGAGTAGGGGCTTTGTTGTATTTGCTGTATTAAGAATATACCTTAGGGCTTCCCCGGCTTCCCCGGTGGCACAGTGGTAAAGAATCCGCCTGCCAGTGCAGAGGACACCGGTTCAAGCCCTGGTCCGGGAAGATCCCACATGCCGTGGAGCAACTAAGCCCGTGCGCCACAACTACTGAGCCTGTGCTCTAGAGCCCGCGAGCCACAACTACTGAGCCTGCGTGCTGCAACTACTGAAGCCTGCGCACCTAGAGCCTGTGCTCCGCAACAAGAGAAGCCACTGCAATGAGAAACCCATGCTCCACAACAAACAGCAGCCCCTGCTCACCACAACTAGAGAAAACCCACGCACAGCAACAAAGAGCCAATGCAGCCAAAAGTAAATAATAAATAAAATAATTAATTAATTTAAAAAAAGAATATACCTTAAATAATAAATGAGTTTCTGGATTTGGATTTAGTCCAAGCAAATTACACATCTAGAGTTACATATCCAGAAATTACACATTTGCTATATCATTTGGGAGCATCAAAGTTAGTAAATAACATGAATCATCTCTCAAATAGATTGGGAAAATTACAAGTTCTTTTGAGACACCTCAACCCCTCTCCAATATCATTACTAATCACAAAAGCGGTGCAAATGTTTTAATTTTGTTCTTAACTTGGGTCACATTCCATTGTGGGATGATGTAAGAGTTTTAACCAAGCATAGAATAGTAATGAGCAATTTGGGAGATCCAGTTCTAAAACCTTGCCTTTGGTCACACAACTAGCACTTAGAATCTAAAAACATGGAACCTTTTGATTTGCAAGGTTAATCGTACACCTGTTTACTTTTGGCATATTTTCTAAGAGGTTAAACTGTAAAAGCAAAGAGTAAGTTATGGTCCACTTGTCCAAGAAAAAAAATAAGCCTATGAGTCTTGTAGTATTTTTCCTAGCTCATTGAATTATACAAGCTTGGCCCTCATATCTCTCTACAAGCAGTTGAGGGCTCTTGACTTTTGTTTGTAGCCCATGGTTTCCAGCTTGCCTACACATTAGAATTACCTGGAGGGCTTCTTAGAAATCCTGAGGCACAGGCCACACCTCAGGCCAATGAAATGATCAGCTCTGGTAGCAGAACCCAGGCACCAGTATTTTTAACACTACAGATAATTCCAGTGTGCAGGCAAAGTTGAGAAACACTACTGCAGACCCAGCTCCATCCCTAGCTCTGGAATCATTTAAGGGGTGATTTGAGGAGTGCTAGCACAGTGCTCTGAGGAGTCTGGAGAAGTCAAACTCAAGTTACAAAGCTAGTATGACTTACTAGTTCCAGTAACTGATTTCTTAGATTTGCAGGTGGAAGTAAGAAAAAGAGGGATAATTAGCTTTAGACTGTAGTAGGCTTTATTTTTAAACCTGGGATCAGAGACTTAAATTAGCTGTAAGGCTTTGGACATGTTACTTATTCTCATTGAGCCTCAGCTTCCCCATCTGTAAAATGGACCAATAACACCTGTTGCTGATCTGCTACAATTGCTTGCCTTGCTAATGAAACCAAACCTCTTCTCCTGTTTAACCTAGCTTTGGAAGCTTCTATTCCTAAAATATCTAGAGTCCTGTCTTGATCATCTGATATTCTAGGACGTAGCCTCTGCCTTCTTTGCATGGATGCTTTCTCAATGACTATCTCTCCTTGACACCAGCTTGATGTTCGGATTTTGCTACCTGCTGACAGATTATCCTGATCTTATTTTTCCATGCACATATACATTTGTGTGCTGCCCCTTCTAGATTTCTTGTTTCTGGGCTCATGCCACTCAACCACTGGCACATTCCAGAACTACTTTCTGGATATCACTGATACCTGTTGCCTTTCAGTACACATATTTGGCACCAAGTTCCACCACCCAACTAGACTTCTTCTTAGTACCTCTGATTGGGCTATCACCACAAATACTGCCTCAATCTTAGGGAATATATTGGATTTATTCATTAAATCAGTATTTGTCGAGCATTTGCCAAATCAAATCACTTCGGCTCTGCACTCACAATTTACAGAATCGTGGGGGAAGATGGACAACAGAAGGTGTAATAAGTACAGGGACAGGGACAGTTGTAGGCCTTGATCATCCCTATATCCTCTTTTCTCATCAAAGCTTAACACTTTTACATTTGTTTATGTCACAAAATAGGATCATTGTTTAAAAAATTATTTTAAATTTTTGTGGGGGGAGAATGGCAAGGAAAACGGTTATTGGCTATATTAAGTTATGTTGGATTCTCATGTTTTCCTCTACACGATTGGGATGATTTAGATTAATTTTTTTTGTTTTTGGCCACACCATGCAGCATGCAGAACTTCCCTGACCAGGGATCGGACCTGCGCCCCCTGCAGTGCGATCACACCGTCTTAATCACTGGTCCACCAGGGGGAAGTCCAAGGATTAATTTTGTTTTGATAAATTTTCAAAGTTCATTTCCTACTCCTTGACATAGTGCAAGCACACACTCAATTCTAATTCTGGGATCATCTTCGTGAATGTAAAGCAAACTCCATACTTTTCCTTAGAAACAATTTAGTATGCGTGTAGATGAGGTATCCTTTGGCTCTCTAAAAACCAATCTGGCTTCATTTGTCAGTTTCTATAAAGACCTTACAGGTATGTGTGCAAACAGGTCCAAAAGAGAAAAGGAATTTGATGGCTTTTCCAGCAATAGACATTACGGAGCAATCAGCGAGAATGTTATCTAAGCTACCCCTTGACTATTTTCCCTTGACTGTGCTTATCAGTCCTGACTCCCCTCTATGCCTTCTTAATTATCTTTCTTTATGTTTTCTGTGGCTGCCAGCAACTTTATATCACATACCAGAGGAATGAAAATGACTGATTCTACCAGAGGCAATTGAGAAGTTATATATGGCTCACAGGAGTGATGGTGATGACGATGACTGTTGTTATCTTAGTATTTTACAGAATTCAGAAGTGATTGGCTGCCTCCTGACCACTCTACTCATGACCATTTAACCTTGAAGTTGTCCAGTTTGCTTTGTGGTGATCAGGGCTGGCTTAGCAAAAATTACAAGGGAGAAAAAGGTTAGGTTTAGTCAATCTGTCTCCACTACTATATATCTAGTCTCCTTGTGTTGGTTTCCTAGGGTGCCCTCTGCTGGGCTCCAACCAGGAGTTCTAATTCTGGGCAATAGTCCATGAAACCCATGGCTCAACACTCATTAAAAACTTACCACTTTATGTCGTATGTCATCAGAATCTCAGTATTTGTTTTCCAAGCTGACAATTAATCCAGGTAAATTAACCCACGTCAATGAGTAATGTATTTTATTGTATAAATGGGAAAAAGAAACAACACCCCTCCCAGATCACTTAAGTATATGTTTCCACAGTGACCTCATGGAGATAACACTTCTACTTAGAGTCTAATTTATTGGTGATTAATGGTGGGACTAGAGGCCAGGCATATGAAGAAGGCTATGTTCTGAGAAATCAAATTAAACTGTCTAGGCAGCTGTGCACTCCAGCTATCTATATGGCCAACCCTCACAGAGGTAATTTTTAATCTGCTAAGCAGGAAAAGATTGAACAACTTTGTTTACTTTTAATTTTTATGAAGACTATTTTGAGCTCTTTTAGAGGGTATTATCTAAATACTAATAATAGGTAAGTATGTGGCATTGTTTGGTGGATTAGTTTGTCCATAAAGATGTGTATAGGGTGTACATTCACTGGCATGACCTCTGTTGCCCTATGTACTTTCTTGTCTACTGAAATCAGTTGGGCAATCCCCGTCTGCAAGCACATTTCCCAAGAACCGGTTAGAGCCAGTCTTCATAAGAGGAACCTATTATGAAACCAGCTCCAGAGGATATTTACTTCGTTGAAGATCTACTGAAAGATACACTTGCCTGAAAATGAAATTGCTTTCTTTTGGCTCCCACCCAGCCCCTCAAAAACCAGAGAACCTTGGGGCTCAATTAGAATTAGATAGAGAGGGGAGATGACAGCTGGACTTGATGTGCTTTTTAAAACTTTCTCATTGTTTAAGCTGGTATTCTCATAACTGTTGAATGCATGTGTTTCATGAAGATCAGCTAAATCCATAACATATTATCAAATTAATAATGTGCCTGAGATTGGGAACCTGGAAAACACAGCTCAAATTTTTTGAAGGCTTACCTTTTTTTAAAAAGTTTAATGTGAAAGTTGTATCTTTCTCGTTAACCTATCCCTGTTTAAGACAAAAATAACGTGTAGGTTGCTTTCAGGTAAGTTATTAAATCTTCAGTTAAATAAATGTTCCAGTAAGAAACATCACTATTAACCTGTGGCTCCTATGAGCTAAAATTGTGTATCCCCAGGGTTATATGTATTCAAATTTGAGAAGCACAGACTTAGAAGAATAGTGAGGGAGAGGATCTAGTCAGGGAAGAATGGGTATTAATGATTAATCTGTTGGTAAGGAGGATTAGCCCTCTGCTGTGGATGACATTCACAGGGGAACAGTGGCTTTTGATGATAAGATCTAGTACATAGTTGTAGGAGACAGGGATGTTAAGAGTATCTAGATAGCACTGGAGTTGAAGAGACAATAAAGTCAAAATACAGTCATAAAGATGGATGGGGAAGAGGCAGAAATGTGAATAAACCAGTGCACATTTCCTAGATTCCTTATAGACCTACGGCAATTGCAGCTGTACGAAGTAAATGGCATGACAAATAAGTAAAGGAGAAAATCCTGCATGTTAATTTTTGCATGATAGCATCTGAAATATTAAAGTACATATCTCTTTAATCTTCAAAGTGCTATATAGTTTTTGTCACTAGTGTTTTATATTTATTATCTGGAATATATTTGTTCCAGAAGTTAATTTGTCTATAGGTTTTTTGAAACGCAGAGCATGCTTTCCAATACAAAAATCTTATTAACAGTGAGTTTTTCATGCCAGTCCCCAAAGTATTCAGCACATAGGATATCTGGAATAGATGAGGGGTAAGGGCCTGAGTATCTGCATTTTTTTTTTTTTTTTTGTAAACACACTTTGATGCAAGTGATCTGAACAATACTGTGAGAAACACTTATAAAAGGTTGAAGACCCTTGTGATAAGGGCAGGAGACTGAGGACACTGGCTGAGAGCCCAAGACAGGGTTACCAGGGGGTGTAGAAATATATTAAGTCGACTGCCTTCCCTACTACGATATCCAACAAGAGTAGTTACTTTGGCAATCAGGCAAAAACTGATGGAACCATGGGTGGACATGTGACCTAAGGTAAGTCAACCAGATACTTTAACTTAAGAGTTTGCAAATGGGGACAGATACACCAGTTAACCCCTGCTTGTTATCTGAAATGAAGAGATTTCCAGGGGCTACAAGGGGGCCAGTCATTTCAATGGAATGGACCAGCAGGGGGCCAGCATCCATGGAAAAAGAATGAGAGACACAGAGAGAGAGAAGAGATGAGGAAACATGCATTGTGGGTGGGGAAGGAGAGGGAGAAAAAGTAGACAAGGGAGAGAGAAAGAGCGAAAACAAACAAACAAATAAAAAAATATAGAGGGAGAGAGTTTTCCTTGAAACCTGTCAATTTGTTGCTGTAGATGCCAGTCCCTCCTGTGGTCTGGGTTTTCTATGAAATATCTTTTGTGTCCTTCCAGTTAATTCCTCTTTTTCACTTAAGCTAATTTAAATGTGCTCCTGATGATAGGACAACAAGGTTTTGGGAGAAGAGAAGACAAAATTGTATCTTATTCTCTCTGCTGCCTCCTCCATCTCACTTTTCTTTCTCCCTTTCCTCTTTCTCCAGCTCCTTGATTCTTTTGATGCTCTTCCTTTCCTACTATTAACATTCTTCTGTTCTCCCTTTCAAAGAGCAAGAGGACCTTCTTTCCTTTTCCCACCTCTGTTCTTCTCCAAGTATTGACTCTTTCTGCCCTAAATAGAAACAAATGGCCAGGATGGAGAGGAAAAGAGCAGAGGGGCATTCCTAGGACCACTCGGGCACAAATGAGAAAGTGACTGCTTATACTAAAATATAATACGTGGAGTATATTTATTTAAAATAGCCCATTTGTTAAGTACACTGAATTTAAGAAGCAGCTTCAGGCTGGCTTGACAGTCTTTATATGTAGCAACTGAAAATGCTTGTTACTATCTTTGAAATTTAACCTTTTGTAATGTTTGACTTGATGAAACACTTCTCTGGCTCAATCAGCTTCAGCGGCACTAACTGGTCTTTAAAAATCAGATGCTCTTCATTGAACTGAGAGAAAAAGAATTGCAGATGAGGAATAAAGGTCTAGATTTGTTATTAACTTGAAATATAATAGGTCATCTATAAGATTTATGACTTTAGATCATGAAAATCCTCACTATGCTGTGAGGGAGGGCTGAGCTAAAAATGCCCCAGTCACAATTCCCCTGGGTCTCAATTTTCTCATTTTATAAAGTGTGAAGTCCTTTCTTCAAACAAAGCCACAAATAGGTACTTTGTGGATATGATGAAGATAGACTGCCCCAGGTCCAGTCGGGGTGGGTTGGGCTGACAAGGCCAGGACCCTCTTCCCCTGGCTCCCTTCCCAATGCCCCACTACTCTACCCATGCCCCACCCCCCCATCTACCTCCAGTCCTTGGGACTCCCATGGACTCTGACGGTTCTGCTGAGCACACCTGGAAATTCCCCAGACCAGATAATCTCCACAATTGCTTCAAGCTCATTAATTCTACAATTCTATGAGGTCTTTAATGAAAACCCTACAGAAGAAGAGAAAATATGTCTTTTGTTCCACTTAGTGTTTGTCAAGGCTCTCTGATGACTGTGATATTTATGATTTAAAGAACCAGATGATGTGGGAAATCAGGTTTTTATTGAAGCTGTTATTTTAATTGCTAGATATCAGTTAGTATATGTGTTTGTTGAAAAGAGAAGATTCCTCATGTATTTTCATTTAGATGGAACTTCAGGGGAATAAAATGTACTCATAAAGAACAGTTGACATTGACTTTCCAGTCAAAGCAAAGTACTCTACCTTGGTTTCCAAATATGTCTCTTCTAAGAGCTCAGTATCAGTTGTTGGGAAGGTAGTTTTGTTTTTTTTTTTTTGGTCATAGAATTATTTTATTTGTAGTTTTAAGATCCATAAGAATTAAAATAATACAAATTTTCTCTGATAATTCAAAATTATAAAATTTGAATAAGGGCTAAACTCACATTTTCTTGTACTGACTAGCCCTTTTCTTCTTAAATGCTTGAATTAGTCCAAGCTACTGATCCATCATCAGAAATGATTCATTGTACTACATAAAAAAAAGAGTGCTTTATATCAGGTCTTCAGTATGTTTTATGCCTCTCTGACCAATTTGAAATTTGTATCAGACTTACAATGGGCATTTAGAGGTTAATTAGTTCTGTTTCAAAGGAAGAAAGTAATCTGGGAAGGTTAATTCTTAGTATTGTTGTTGCAAGTGGGGCTTGTGCACTTGGTGTCAGGGTTGCCTTCCATCTCATCGTCCCTCTTCAGCTAGTAAGGTCCTTTGGAATCACAGTTTGCTCTTTAACAGAAAAGAGTCTAATCCAGATGGGGAGATTCTTTTTAAGTGTTATGTCAAGGTAAGGATAAATTGGGAGGCTAACACATCTGAACTTCACAAATATTACTGTTATCAGTTGAACTACGTCCTTCAAAAATTCATAGGATGAAGTCCTAAGACCCAGTACCTCAGAGTGTGACCTTATTTGGAGATAGGGTCATTGGCTGCAGGTGTTATTAGTTAAGATGAGGTTATATTGGAGTAGGATGGGTCCTGATCCAATATGACTGGTGTCCCTATTAAAAGGGGAAATCTGGACAAAGGCACACAGGGAGAATGGCATGCTAAGATGAAGGCAGAGATCAGGGTGATATAGCAGAGGCCAAAGAATGCCAGCAAATCACCAGAGCTAGAGAAGAGGCATGGAACAGATTCTCCCTCACAGCCCTCAGAAGGAAGTGTTAGCAAGGCTGTAGCCCCAGAATCATACTCCTGCCCCTCCCTCGAATAGAAACCAATCACTCTTATCTAAGTTTCAGAAGGAGGCTGCAAAGAGAAAAAAAAAAAGGACTGGTTAGAACTAGCTAGGCCCAAGATGGAGGAAGATTTGACTTCCAGTAGACCTTGAGCCTCATTGTACGCTCATTGTAATATATTAGCATGCTGAATGACACACCCACCAGCACCATGACAATTGACTGTTGCCATTACAACAACTGGAAAAGCCCATACAAGGACTGAAAAGGAGAGTTGCTATCAGTTCCAGGACCAAACCACACCCCTGTTCTCAAGAATATTCCTCCTACTCTTTCCAATTCTCTCTCTTTTACCTGGTCCCTCCTATGTATTTGGTGCCTCTACCTGAATTGGGTTGGGAAGTTGATTTGCAGTGAACAAGGTTCCACTTCTTCATTCTTTAGCCGTTGAATAAAGCTCATGCTGTTCTAGTCTCAGCATCAGTTTTTTACTGGCTGTGTGAACCCGATTGGAAAAAGAACCTGCCTGGCCTATAAAGGGGGTCTTGGCCCAGGCTAGGACCCCAGCGTGGGTCCAGTTGACCAATCTGGTAACAGAAGCAATACTGCCAACATCTTAATCTCACCCTTCTAACCTCCAGAACTGTGAGACAATTTTTTGTTTGCTCTCTTTAAGCCACTCACTTTGTATGGCAGTGCCAGCAAATGAATACAACTACCATCACTGTTAATTTTCTAGAGGGGATTTTTTTTTTTTAATTTTATTTGTTTATTTATTTTTGGCTGTGTTGAGTCTTCGTTGCTGCACGCAGGCTTTCTCTAGTTGCGGCGAGCAGGGGCTACTCTTCGTTGCGGTGCGTGGGCTTCTCATTGCAGTGGCTTCTCTCATTGTGGAGAATGGGCTCTAGACGCGTGGGCTTCAGTAGTTGCAGCACGTGGGCTCAGCAGTTGTGGCTCACGGGCTCTAGAGCACAGGCTCAGTAGTTGTGGCACACGAGCTTAGTTGCTCCGTGGCATGTGGGATCTTCCCGGGCCAGGGATCGAACCCGTGTCCCCTGCATTGGCAGGCGGATTCTCAACCATTGCGCCACCGGGGGAGCCCCAGGGGGATTTCTTAAATGTCATTTGAGTAACATTTTCATGACTTTTGCTATAGTAGTACGCATCACCGGTATTGTTTATTTTACACTTTCCTTAAAAAACATGTTTTGTTTTGGTTTTCTTTTTTAGGTAATTGGATAGAAGAAGACTTTTAAGTGGACTTGTGGTCTAAGTGTTCTTAAAAAACCATTAGAGGTACTGAGTTAAAATATGATAAATATGCTTTAAAATGCATAATTGACTTCTTAGGGAAATAAGAGAAATTTCCAGGATTCAAAAAGAACTTGTGAATCCATTCACTGTTTTCTATTTCCCCTGCATGCCTCTTTCAAGCCACCACCATCTTTCACTCTGGACCACTGTAAAAGATCCTATCTCCCCCAATGACTCTTGCTTCCTCCAAACCATTCTCCTAGTTGCAGCCAGAATGAGGTAAATTTTTAAAATTTAATTTTCAAAATACAAACACAATCAATTAACTTCCTCGTTTAAATCCTTTCTATCATCTGCCACAGCTATAAGGATAAAGACAAAAATCTTCTCATGTCCCCTGCCAACCCCTTTAGCATAGCCAGATTCTAGTTATACTGGTTATCTCTGCGTCTCCGAGCAAAGAGGTTCCTCTGCTTGAAACATACCCCACTTTGCTCTCTCCTGCCCCACCTTTCTTAATTAATTCCAGCTCATCCTTCAGAGCTCTGCTCAATGACACTTCATTTAAAGCCTTTCTCTGATCCTCCCAAACCAAGAGAGTCTCCGTGATTATATTCTATCAATTTTCTGTACTTCTTCCTAGCATGTCACAATTCCAATTAAACAAATAATTAAGGATTTCATTGTTTCATATATGTCTCTCCTTCTAAAATTTAAGCTCCATGAAGGGAGGGACTGTTTCTATCTTGTTCTGTATAATATTAACCTGTAACAAGCATGGTATCTTCCATAGGTGATTAAAAGTATGTTGAGTGAATGACCTATATGTACCCAAGCATAGAATTGATATTAATTTCTCTCCACCTCACTCCTTATATTCCACCCACTAAACATTAGCCTGTTACAGGTTTTCTTTTAGCCTTTCTTATAATGCCTACATAAAGAAGTTTTACTCCACACTCCCTGACAAAATTTCATCACCCTTCTGCAATTTGAAAGAAATATCCAGGGCGATATACTTCACATACTCCTAATTATGACCAGGGACCTATCATTTTAAGCTCTTATTATGAGTGAATATCAGTTGAAATATAGAAGTAAATTTAATTATTTAGGTTTTTCTCTGGCTAGTGGTTGTGGCTGATATAATTGATTTTACCTTTACCTGAAGCAAGTGTGGTTGTAACTGAAATATTAATTTTTGCATTATAAGCAGATTGTGTGTGTGTGTGTGTGTGTGTGTGTGTGTGTGTGTATGTGTGTGACCAGCTTCCCAATGTAGCAAAGCCTAATTTACTAAGGATTTCCTTTGCCTATAGTCCTCTTATTTTATCAATTCAGATATAAGACTTGAGATCTTTAAAACTGGAGATAATGGAAAAAAGAATCCTATAGAAACTGAATCTGAATGCCTGTAAAATTAGCTCTGGAATTAAATAAGCCATTCTCGTGTTTAACAATTACAATTAATGAAAAAGACATTCTTCGGCATTTAAATAACCCATTTTCTCAATGTTATAGTTTTTTCTTTGTGAAAGTGAGAATCAAGTAACCTCTGTCTTGTGAGGTTGTTTGCAATTCAGCGTTCTTGGAGACTTTTTAAAAAAAATTTATTTGGTTGCACCGGGTCTTAGTCGAGGCTCATAGGCTCCTTAGTTGTGGCATGTGAACTCTTGGTTGCGGCATGCATGTGGGATCTAGTTCCCTGACCCGGGATTGAACCCGGGCCCCCTGCACTGGGAGTGCAGAGTCTTAACCACTGGACCACCAGGTAAGTCCTCTTGGACACTCTTTCATGCTAAATTATTTGCCCACAAATTAGCATCAGCAGCCAGATGAGTGCAGAATTGTTTTTAATACATATGAGCTTAAGTGTAAAAGATAGTCAACAAAGGGCCAGGCCCTGAATGTAAAGCTTTATATCCATCATCTCATCTTACTTTCACACAAACTATTTGCAAGGCAGTGGATCATTTTATTATACCCTCATTATCCTCATTTCCTGAAGCTTGGAGAGATTAAGTAACTTCCCCAATGTCACACATTTAGTATATGTGAGGTTCAGGAAGTAAACTCAGTTTATTTGATTCCAAAGCCCCATCTTTAAACCACTATGCTTTAGTGCTTTTACATGAAAAGCTCTATATTGCCTAGTATTCAGATACATAGGACTTATAACCATGACACTTTTAGATGAATTCAATTTTATACTTATTAGGATTACATTGTTTATGCCAGAACTGGGAGAAGAACTCAGGTGTCCTGATTTCCATACCAATTATTTTCCCATTAGATTACGCTTCTTCCAATTATACAGCTTATCCATGTACATTTTAGTTGAGACATAAACTAGAGCAATATTACTGGGCTCTATGCGTAAAGAGGTTATATATACCAAAAAGAATTCCTGAGTTAAAGTTTGATGTCTTTGTCTTATATATTTAATTGTCATTCACGTGGTTAACAGGAGGCTGATTTTTTTTTTTTTTTTTTGCGGTACGCGGGCCCCTCACTGTCGTGGCCTCTCCCGTTGCGGAGCACAGGCTCCGGACGCGCAGGCTCAGCGGCCATGGTTCATGGGCCCAGCTGCTCCGCGGCATGTGGGGTCTTCCCGGACCGGGGCACAAACCCGTGTCCCCTGCATCGGCAGGCGGACTCTCAACCACTGCGCCACCAGGGAAGCCCAGGAGGCTGATTTTTAAAAGTGCTCCTGTCTAAAACCCTGACCATGATCTTGAAAAAAGACATCTTCTGCGACTAAGATCTCAACCTCAGAACTTTAGACCAACCAAAGTATCAGCACTCTCTTCATTTTTTCCTCCTCTCTCTCATGCAAGCGACAAAACTGCTAGTGAGAAGAAAATCACACAGAAATTCTACCCTCGTTCATTATGCCTAACTTTTCTGCTCTTATTGCACACGGTAGAAGCAAGCAGAAAAAAGAATCATTATACAGCACCAACAGAGTGAATTCCTATTCCAGATTTTATTTTTTAATCTGAAAACTTACTTCTTTTTCTACAATTAAAAAAAGATAAGTATGTCCCTATCTGGCATTTCCAAAGATCCACAGATCAGATGTTACTTGAGATTTATATATCATGACCTTCTTTCAGCAAATCTCATATAACCTGCACATTTTAAAAATTACCAAAGGTATTATCTCTTGTTAGAAATCCTAGTTATACCTCCCAAACTCTTCAACAACCAAGAAACAAAGCTTGGTGGTGGAATGATTAAGTATAATATTTGAAGTACTTTTATTAGACTGATAACTTTTAGGAACACAATGAATTTTTTTCTTGGGCTATTTTATTCCATGAATAACAATCCAGAACTTTTCATTGTTCCACAGATACCTATTTTCCAATTGCTTAGTAATCTCTTCTTGTTCTTCTCTGAATCTTTCCAGATTCTCCATGGGCTTCTATTTATGGATTATTGTACTTGCTTGCTCAGGGCTGAGAACTGGAAGCTCTATTACCTTCCAATCACTCACCCATTCAACTTCTACTGTCAGGCTTATGACAGGCACTGGTGATAGAGATAAAAAGCAGTGTCTAACTCCAGCAGAGACTGGATGACTGTTACTCAAGTCATTTGCTCTTCTTCCAGGGTGCACAGCTAGATCACTTTTCCCAGCCCCTCTAATTAGGTGTGGCCATGCGCCCAAGCCCAGTGGCTTGTGGGCACTAGTCAAGTGTGATGCTAGCAGGCCTGATCCGTAGCACTTCCTTCCCCTTTCTCAAAGCAAATATGTATTGAAACTGGATGAGCCACAAGATAGAACTTAAGACCCTGACTCCTGCTTGGAGAAGAGCCACCTGACAATCAGCAACATCTGTTTTGGACTTCTTATGGGCAAGAAATAAACGTCTATTGCATTAAACTTCTTAGATGTAAGAGTTTATCTCCTACAATAACTAGCCGTGCCCTAATTAATACACCGCACCCGAAACCAAACAGGATGATAGATTTTATATATAGTACAGTGCTCTGATAGTGGTAAAACATGCTCTGATCCAAGAACAGAGGATGGCCTGGGGAGTCAGGGGTAGAGGAGATAACATCTGAACTGAATTTTGCAGGCTGAGTAAATGTCAGGCAAGCTAAGTATGGAAGGAGTGTTCAAGACAGACTTGTATGTACAAAGTCCCTCAGGCAAGAAAGAGTAATGTCAAAGGACTAAAAGACATTTGGGATGGGTTAAATGCTGACTTATTTTAAGGAGAATGGTGAGACAGGAGCCTAGAAGGGTAAAGTGGAGCTAGCTAATGAGAGAGGAATAGACATCTGACAGGCAAAGAACAGGTGGGAAGATAACATTCTGGGCAGAAAAAAACAGAAAGTACAAAGCCCAGAGTTACTAAAGAGCATAGTGATCTCTAGAGATTTAAACACAAATTAGCAGAGATGGAGTGAGGTAGGAGTGGGAAATAAGGTCAGTAAGAAATTGAGACGGGAGTGGAAGATAAGACCATCTAAGGCGTTTTCAGCAGGGAACTAATGGAACTTATGTTCACCTTACAAATATTCCTCTGGCAGGGAGTCATGTGGAAAACATTGGTGTTCGGGAAGACTTTCAATATGGCGGTGTTTGTTTGTTTGTTTTTCCCCTATCAAAAATGTTATTGAGATGAGCTTTCCCATTGAATTTTACCTTATCATTTGATAAGAAATAATCGTTTTGGTGCTCGTGGATCACCATGGGGATCATCACGCACTGGATTAGGAAAGACTGGAAGTGAGGGGACAATTTAGGAGGCTACCAGTATTGTTCAGAACTCTGGTGGTGAGAGTCTGCGCTCAGGTGGAGTCAAAGGAAAGAGAGAAGAGAAGAACT
This sequence comes from Neophocaena asiaeorientalis asiaeorientalis, assembly GCF_003031525.2. NCBI lineage: Eukaryota > Metazoa > Chordata > Mammalia > Artiodactyla > Phocoenidae > Neophocaena > Neophocaena asiaeorientalis. The sequence goes on along the minus strand of NW_020185325.1, from coordinate 8,076,354 downwards.
TGAGATGCAGATTAAACAACTTAAGGAGGGACCTTAGGTGGAAGCAAGTATCGAAGATGACTTAAGTTCTCGATTTTGAATGAACAGGGAGATGGCAATGCTATTCACCCAAGAAGGGCCCAAGACATAGGAAAAGAAAAATTGGGGGGAAAGAACATTTGATTTTTGGAAAACTGATCCTGAGGTATCCAAGGGGAAATGTTGAGCTTTTATTTGGAAAGAAATACAGGCTCAGGCTCGCAAAGATCAGGGAAGTGGGGAATAAATTGCAGAGGGTCATCAGTATATAGAAGTCCCCGTAGAAGCCTGCATGAAAGCAAGAGAGATTGTCCACGGTGAGCAGAAAGAAAGGAGGGCCACATATGGAGGCTTAGGAGCCACTTACATTTCAGCACCCAACTAAATAAAAGGAGAGACTGAAGGAGAAGGAGGAAAGCAGCTGTGAAGCAAGCCTTCGAGTTCAGAGTAAGGCTGTCATGGCAAGCCGTCAGGCGCTTGAAATGCCACAACAGGAAGGACCAGAGGCTTCCATGCTTACTAATACAAAGCCCTTGGAGACCTTTTGGGGAAAAAATTTATTAGAATGGAGGAAAGCCAATTATGGTGACTGAGAGGGAAGTATAGATATGGAAGCATCAGATATCACTATTCTTTCTAGAAATTTTGCAAAATGGCTGGAGATTGAAAGCAATCTATGATAAAGATGAAAAAGCCTGGGGATAAGGGGCAAACTCTTAAATGAGCCATGAGGTACATGTGAGGCCTCTTTCCATTACTCAGAATCATTTTGGCAGCTTCCAGTACTTTGGCTCTGAAATGAAACCATTTCTCGTGAAGGTTCTACAGAGAAAGTCCCTTCTGTACTAACCATTCTGTGCTCTTCAGAGCCAGTGGGACCTCTGGCATAAAACTGAAAGAGGGGAGACGTCACCATAGACAGAGCTGTAAACTCAACATATGCATTAAATGTTGATTTATTGGATATACCTGACTCATCTGAAAAGAAGCATAATATCAAAAGTTTGCAGTTAAATTAGCTTAGTGAGGCAAAATTAATGTTGAAAGGATTGTTTTAGAGGCTATAGCACAGTGTTTTTTTGTTGTTGCTGTTTTGTTGTTTTGGTTTTCTTTAATTCTCTAAAATCCCAAAAGACGTGTATCTGAAGTACAAACCAAGTGCATTTTATTTGCTTTTTTTATCTTGTCAATTAATGGCAGAGAATAGAAGCCATTTCTCATGAAAACAATTCTTTTTTAGACTATCTGTGGATCCATGTTGCTTCATTCCTACTTTTCAACTGGTTCTCTAAGAATTTTTTATTATAATTCATAATTTAAAGAAAATAAAATATTTTGTATTTCAATGCCACTAATTTTGTGTCATTTTAGTCAAGTCAATAAAAAAAAACCCTTTTCTCTTTTGTTTCTACTTCTTTAACGCTTATAATAAGTTACTGCTACTTACCTACTGTGCTAGACAGTTAATAAGATAGTTTTATTCTAGTTTTGAATGCTACATAGAACAGAGGTGACAAATCTAGAGTCAGAGAAGTCAAGTTTGAGTCCCAGCTCTACCTTACACTAAATGTGCATAGCTTCCCTATCTGTACCATAGGAAGAATAAATACATGTCCTTTTTGGACGATTGTGAGACATGTGTGAAAAAGGTCCATACAAATATAGACTTCTAAGAAACTAGTGGGATAGTATCCTTATTAAACAGGAAATAACATCATTTCTACAGATAATATCTATTTCATTAGGTAAACAGCAAAAATCACCCAGCAAAGAGAAGTGAGCTTTAAGAAAATGTCCTTTGAAGTTTGCCACAGGGATTGCTGCTATCTGGGCAAATGTAAGGAAAGTAAGATTTGGACAAATAGTCTCTATCCTTCAGTGAAATATTGACGCCGTTGAGAATTTAAAGCCCAAAGATAGAAAATGGACACACTGACCCAAAATTAAGTGTCTTTGTGGCTTGGCATTTTATATCTTTATGTGGATATATTTTACATAAACAAAAATTTAACTTTCAGTTTGCCTTTATTTCTTCTTTTTTCATATAAATTTAACACTTGACTCAATTACACCAGCTGCCCTAGAGCTCATTTAAACTTTGATCTTTAAACAGTGGATATGCTTCCTCTCACCTATTTTTTATCTACTTATTATGTTTCTTCTTTTGCTGCCTGGAATACTATGTTTTTATTTTCTCAGAAGGCAATGCAACATCTGTGCTGTAAGCAACCTGATATATATTATAGAGTCTTAATGAACATTTTTTGATTGGTTTTATTTGCTCTGTTAGAAATGTTCACATTTGACTCAGTTAAATAATGATTCTGATTATTATAATAAAAAATAAGAATAGTACATAGGGCATCTCTCCAGGTTTATATGTTTAGGGACAATCTTTTCTTGAACTAAAGTGAGCTCATACTGACACACACTCTCAATATTGGGCTTTCCTGAACTTGTTTCGTTTTTTGTTTTATTTGGGACTGTACCTTAGACTATACCTGAAGATTCCTCAGATAAGTCCAACCCACATTGGCCTTCCCATACTTTGAAATTTTTCCTAAGAACCATTGTTATCTGTTTTATCTGTTAATTGTTTTATCCTTGTCTCTCACATAATCTCACTGAACATAGCTTTCTCTTTTTTCTTTTTTTTTGGGTGTTTCCCACAACTTTCACCTACATACAGTCAGCAATACATAACATGCTTAACTGTAAGCATTTAACTGTTTTCCTGCCCACTAGTGCAAGCCTTAAGATTACTACTACTTGATGAGAATGGCCAAACTACAAGGTACGGAGCCTGGATACTAATTCAATGAGGCAGCCAGAAGACTATTTCAGTCAGGATTACCAATGCTGGCAGGTTTAACACAGACTCCTAAAATCTCAGTGGTTTAATACAACAAAGAATTTCTCCCTCACTTTCTGGTCTGATACAGATCTGGTGGCTTCCACCATTGTAGTTTCACAATTGTACCAGTGCCTCCAAAGGGGAAGGCAGGGAAGAGCTGGAGGGATGGGGATATTAAGCAGCCAGGCCTGGAAGTGACTGTGTTCCTCTGCCCTTATCCTATGTATAGAGCTAGCCACGTGGCCCAGATCTACTGTCAGGGAGCCTGGGAAATGTGGAAAGCACATGGATATTTGTTGAGTACTATAATCGCTAGGCCAAACTGTGATTTTCCTTTTTTTTTAACTAAAACTGAGAAAAATCTTGGCAACTTTGCCACTGCAGCTCCTTTAAGACTGAAGAACATTAGGAAAGGTCACATTCTGTGACCTGGAAGACAGAATGGTGGAATTCACTGCTGCAGAACAGAATAAAGAATGAAAAGAAATGAAGACAGCCTAAGAGACCTCTGGGCCAAAATTCAACACAAAAACATTTGCATTGTAGGGGTCCCAGAAGGAGAAGAGAGAAAGGACCCAAGAAAATATCTGAAGAGATTATAGTCGAAAACTTCCGTAACATGGGAAAGGAAATAGCCACCCAAGTCCAGGAAGCACAGGGAGTCCCTGGCAGGATAAACGCAAGGAGAAATACACTGAGACACATGGTAATCAAACTGGCAAAAATTAAAGACAAAGAAAAATTATTGAAAGCAGCAAGGGAAAAATGACAAATAACATACAAGGGGACTCCCATAAGGTCAACAGCTGATTTCTCAGCAGAAACTCTACAAGCCAGAAGGGAGTGGCATGACATATTTAAAGTGATGAAAGGGAAGAACCTACAACCAAGATTACTCTACCCGGCAAGGATCTCATTCACATTTGACAGAGAAATCAAAAGCTTTACAGACAAGCAAAAGCTAAAAGAATTCAGCACCACCACACCAGCTCTACAACAAATGCTAAAGGAACTTCTCTAAGTGGGAAAAACAAGAGAAGAAAAGGACCTACAAAAACAAACCCAAAACAATTAAGAAAATGGTAACAGGAACATAAATATCAATACCTTAAACGTGAATGGATTAAATGCTCCAACCCAAAGACACAGGCTCACTGAATGGGTAAAAAAATAAGACCAATATATATGCTGTCTACAAGAGACCCACTTCAGACCTAGGGACACATACAGACTGAAATAAAACAAACAACCCAATCCTAAAATGGGCAGAAGACCTAGAGACATTTCTCTAAAGAAAACATACAGATGGCCAAGAAGCACATGAAAAGCTGCTCAACATCACTAATCATTAGAGAAATGTAAATCAAAACTACAATGAGGTATCACCTCACACTGGTCAGAATGGCCATCACCAAAAATGTATGAACAATAAATGCTGGAGAGGGTGTGGAGAAAAGGGAACCCTCTTGTACTGTTGATGGGAATGTAAATTGATACAGTCACTATGGAGAACAGTATGGAGGTTCCTTAAAAAACTAAAAATAGAATTACCATATGACCCAGAAATCCCACTACTGGGCATAGATCCAGAGAAAACCATAATTCAAAAAGACACATGCACCCCATTTTTCATTGCAGCACTATTTACAATAGCCAGGTCATGGAAACAACCTAAATGCCCATTAACAGAGGAATGGATAAAGAAGATGTGGTACATATATACATTGGAATATTACTCAACCATAAAAAGGAATGAACTTGAGTCATTTGTAGTGACCTGGATGGATCTAGAGACTGTCATACAGAGTGAAGTGCGTCAGAAAGAGAAAAACAAATATCGTATATTAACGCATATATGTGGAACCTGGAAAAATGGTACAGATGAACCGGTTTGCAGGGCAGAAATTGAGACACAGATGTAGAGAACAATCGTATGGACACCAAGGGGGGAAAGTGGTGGGGGGCGATGAATTGGGAGACTGGGATTGACATATATACAGTAATATGTATAAAATGGATAACTAATAAGAACCTGCTGTATAAAATAACAAATAAAATTCAAAAAAAAAAGGAAAGGTCACTTCCATCTCCATAGGTTTCCTGAGCAAAAGCTATGGGAGATTGCTTCCATGTCTTGGCTATTGTAAGTAGTGCTGCAATGAACACTGGGGTGCATGTGTCTTTTTGAATTATGGTTTTCTCCAGATATAGGCCCAGGAGTGGGATTGCTGGATCATATGTTAGCTCTATTTTTAAGGAACCTCCATACTGTTCTGCATAGTGGCTGTACCAATTTACATTCACAACAGTGTAGGCAACCTAAATGTCTATCAACAAATGAATGGGTAAAGAAGATGTGGCATATATATATATATATATATATATATATATATATATATACACACAGACACACACACACACAATAGAATATTACTCAACCATGAAAAAGAATGAAATAATGCCACTTGTAGCAACATGGATGGACTTAGAGATTATCATACTAAGTGAAGTAAGCCGAAGACAAATATCATATGATACTGCTTATATGTGGAATCTTAAAAAATAAAAATAAAAAAAAGATAAAAATGAACTTATTTACAAAACAGAAATAGACCCACAGACATAGAAAACAAACTTATGGTTACCAAAGGGGAAAGGGAGGGGAGAGATAAATTAGAAGTTTGGGATTAACATTTACATACTACTACGTATAAAATAACCAACAAGGAACTGTATAGCACAGAGAAGTATACTCAGTATTTTTGTAATAACCTATAGGGGAAAAGAATCTGAAAAAGAATATATATATCTATATATAGATATATGTGAATCATTGTTGCTGTGCACTAGAAACTCACACAACACTGTAAATCAACTATACTTCAATTAAAAGAAAACACTCAAATTAAAAAAAAAGCTGCAGGAGATAACAGAGACACAGTGGGGTGGGGATACATTCATGGGTGATGACTATGTAGATCTCATCTAGGGCTCTGTGTTTTAGGGCTCCTTCAGGCTTTTCAGAGATTGCACTAGGAGAGCAAAGGCTGGGGTAGAATCCCAGGTTTGGGGCTACTTGTTAGCTTCTCAGCTATCCCAGACCTACGATCAGTTAGCCCATGAATCTAGGCTGCAGGTTTGAAAACCTCTCATTCTTGAGGTCAAAGGGTCGCTTTGATGCAGCCCTGGGAAACTGATTAGAAATCGGTTGTCATTCACTTAATATTGCAAGGGTAGGATGCTTTTCTTCATTAATCTGAACTGAGAAATAAGACTGGACAGATTCAAACATCTGACAAAAAATGAGGTTTATTTTTTGCAGGCCTCTGTGCTCCTCAGAAGGAAAAATGAATACTGAATGAACTGTGAAACTGGTATCCTAGAAATAGTCTAGAATTGGTAATATTAGGAATAGTGTAGAATAGTAATATATAATAGTAATAGATATATAATAGTAATATATCTGTGCCTCACTACAGCCTCAGTACAGCCTGTTGCCCAAAGTATGGCCACAAAATTGGATAGGATAAGTCAGCCTATCTGCAATTTTGCTTCGTTGGGAAACTTAAATAATTTAAGTTAACTGATTTGATTTTCAGTTGGATTTAAACCCACTGTTACATAGTCCAGCACAGGGACAGGCAGCTGGCACAGGTCTGTGCAATCGCTCTCCAGGCAGAAATAATCATCACAATATTACCTCTCGCTCACAGCAGGTGTCTCCAAGGAGCTCCAGCACCAGAATTCTGTTTAGCAGGTAGAAATACAGCCCTTTAATATGCTCAGTGCATTGAGAAACAATTGAAACATAACCATGATGATGGTAATCGTTTTATGACATGGCTATTACATTATCTCCATTGTTGTAATGGGGTGTCACTGGCTACCATTCATCGGTAGATTCGTGTGGTTCACAGTGATCTAATAAATTGCAGCAGATGGCGTTTTGAGTCTCCTCGGAGAACTGACTAATCCTACAACCTGTGGAACTGCTCTCTTTACATTTAAGTCTTGGTCTTTCTCAGAGACCGAAAATGAGTATCACAGAGAAACTGACAGAAGGAAAACTAGCTGCCAGAGTATAGAAGCTGTTCTTTTTTTTTTTTTCTTCTGCGGTACGCGGGCCTCTCACTGTTGTGGCCTCTCCCGTTGCGGAGCACAGGCTCCGGACGCGCAGGCTCAGCGGCCATGGCTCACGGGCCCAGCCGCTCCGTGACATGTGGGATCTTCCAGGACCGGGGCACGAACCCGTGTCCCCTGCGTCGGCAGGCGGACTCTCAACCACTGCGCCACAAGGGAAGCCCAGAAGCTGTTCTTTTGTCTGTACTGTTCAGGAGCTGAATCTTATTTCAAACCATAGTAACTTCTTTCCCACGCCAAGCACACTCACGACTTTTGTTTGTTCACACTGGAAATTAGAATTCTGCACAGAACCTAGATTAGCTAACTCAGTAAGGGAATATTTCTGGACCCTATCACACTCCACAGGTCATTTTTCGCTTTCTGGTTGGTCCTGTCAGTCTGCTCAGACTGCCATAACAAATACCATAGACTGGTTGGCTTAAACAACAGGAGTTTATTTTCTCACAGTTCTGGAGGCTGAAGTCTACGATCAGGGTGTCAGCATGACCAGGGTTCCTGGTGAGGGCCCTTGCCCTGGCTTGCGGATGGCTGCCTTCCAGCTGTGTCTTCACAAGGCAGAGGGAGAGACACAAAGTAAGCTCTCTGGTGTCTATTCTTATAAGGCATCTAATTCCTAATCTTAATTCTCCTAAGGGCCCTACTCTCATGACCTCATCCAAACCTAATTACCTCCCAAAGGCCAATCTCTAAATACTATCACATTTGGGGTTAGGGCTTCAACATGCTAATTTGGGGCAGGACACAACTCAGCGCAAACCACTAACATAATACATGAATAGGAGTATTCTACTAGTTTTCCTGATGGATCTTCCTCTTCCTCACTAGACCCTATAATCTATTCTCAGAGACAGATTTTTGAAAAATATAGATCGGATAACATCACTCCCCTGTTCAAAATCCTCCAATGACTTCCAATCACACTTAGAAACCATTGTTCCATGGATTACAAATTTCCATATGATTCAGACCCTCTTCCTTCGTCCAGTTTCTTGTTGTTCACCTCACTCCGGCCACACCAAGTCTCTTGCCACGCCTCAGACACACCTACTCACTTCTCCTTCAGGGACTCTGCGATTGCTGGCTCCTTGCTCTGGAGCACACTTTTCTACATCTTTGAATGGCTTGTTTTCCATCTTCATCTTTACCTTCTTAATTGTCACCTTGAGGCACTCCTCTTCCTCTAGTTCTCTCTAACTGTATATTCTGGTTACTATAAGCACTGTGCCTTCAAAGGACTTCATATATGAAATTTTGCTTTTGTTTTGTTTCTCTTTATATCCTCAGTGACTAGAACAGTGCCTGGCATATAGTAGGTACTAAGTTAGCATTTATTACAAAAACTGAAATACGATGCACATGCCAATGTCTTACACATACATTGTCCCCCTTGACGCTTTCATAGACATCTCAAAGTGAAAGTTTCCAAATTGATTAATCTATCCCATGAAACGTATGTCTTCTCCCATGCTCCCCTTCATATAGTGGTTCAAACAAAATCTGGGAGTCACCTTTCATTTCTCCTTCTTCCTTGCCTCCCTACATCCAGTCAATAAGCAATCTTCTTATCCTATCTCTGAAACACATCATGACTCTGTCCTCTTTGGTCCATTTCTACCACTGCTGTCCTTAATGCCATCATCTCTGGCCTGGAGCACAGCTTCTTAACAACAGATCTTTCCACTTTCAGTCTTAGCACACCTTTCCAACTACTTTCTAAGCAGTAGCCAGAGTGATGCTGGGTATTTCATCACAGTAGTGAATGGGTATTGGATTCCACTATGTGTTACTCTGTTGGCACTTGAAGATGAAAAAACTCAACATGGGTTTGGGCTCCCCTGGAGATTAAAAATGCAAATCTGTTCATGTAACTACTCTATAAAAGTCCTTAAAGATTAGTTCTCATTGCCCTTAGAATAAAGGACAATATTCTTACCTGGCCACCAGGCCCTGTGTGGTCTGGCTCTGCTACTTCTACAGTTTCAGCTTGTAGAGCTCTCCTTCAGCCTCTCTGCGTTCTGACTGCAATAGCCTCACAGCCCTTTGAAACTTCCACCTGCCTCTCCCTTCAGAGTTTTCATATAGGATCCTCACAGTCTGGGGAAAATTCACTCTTGTCCTGAGTAACTGCCGTTTCTTTTAGGCCTTGACTAAAATATCACTCTTCAAAGATGCCTCCCGTGAAACACCTCATCAAAACTGAGTCTCCCTGGGCTTCCCTGATGGCGCAGTGGTTGAGAGTCCGCCTGCCGATGCTGGGGACACGGGTTTGTGCCCTGGTTCGGGAAGATCCCACATGCCGTGGAGCGGCTAGGCCCCTGAGCCATGGCCGCTGAGCATGTGCGTCTGGAGCCTGTGCTCCGCAACGGGAGAGGCCACAGCAGTGAGAGGCCCGCGTACCGCAAACAAACAAACAAACAAAAAAAAAAACTGAGTCTCCCTAATGCATTCTCTTTACAGCACTTACATTTAATTTTATCATGGTTGGTAATTACAGATTTATCTGTAACTGCCCAAGAGCTGCCTCTGCCGTGAGATTGTAAACTCTATGAATTCAGAAGTCGTGGTCTATTACTTTTTAACATATCTCCATATCTTCAAGGGCTGAGTTGAGTACCAGGCACACAGTGGGCAATCATTAAGTATTTATTATTGTAGCCAAAATAAATGGAACACTCTCCCTCACCCCAAAAAGTACCCTTCGGGCTTTTATCTCTGGTCCCTTGAATGGCTTAAAGTAAAATCCAATAACAGGTTACTACAAAATGTACAATATGCCAAGTAACTGAGAAAAGGGAAGGGTGTTTCAACCATGGCTTTCATTGAAATTGTTTCGTTTTTGGTTCAAGAAAACTTTCCTGTAAATAGTGTGAAAGAATCATGTTTTCTGGTAAGGAACTTACCTGCATTTAGTAATTATTTGTCATCAATTGTGCATTTGCAAAGCACACCCTTTTAGATCTATTCCTTATGATAAACTGCCGGTTTATTAAGGGAGGTGTTGGGATTTCATTATCAAAGTGAAATGCTGCTACACAAAGTGTGAGCAAACGTGTTCTATCCAGTGATTCAGTTCTTATTTGCCAAAACTACTTTGCCATATTTAACATAGGGCTTTGACATAGCTTTTTTAAAGCCCAAAATACTATTTTGTTTTAACAACAAAAATTATTATTACTACCACCACAAAAGGCCACATGTCTAAATCCAGGCGTTTTTAATCAAAATAAAAAGATAAAGTAGCCAACCATAATAGAAGCCTATTCTGGGACCAAGTCTCAGGCAATTGGTTATAACTGATTGCATCAAGTTGAAAGTCAAAACCAAGAAGATATCTTAATCTGGGTAGGCAATCTACACAGGGCTCATGGGCTAATAATGATTTTATATACTTAAATGGCTGAAAAGCACAAAAGAAAATATTTTGCGATATGTAAAAATTAGTATGAAATACAAATTTCAAACACCGATGCCCATTCATTTGTTATCAATGTCTTCTTTCACATTATAATGGCAGCGTTAAGTAGCTGCAACAGAAACTTTCAAATTTTTGAAATTTGAGGACTGTAATCCTCAGTAATATATTTTATTTATTTATTTATGGCTGTGTTGGGTCTTTGTTGCTGTGCGCGGGCTTTCTCTAGTTGCAGCGAGTGGGGGCTACTCTTCGTCGCGGTGCATAGGCTTCTCATTGCGGCGGCTTCTCTTGTTGTGGAGCACGGGCTCTAAGTGTGCGGGCTTCAGTGGCTCGCAGGCTCTAGAGCGCAGGCTCAGTAGTTGTGGCTCACGGGCTCTAGAGCGCAGGCTCAGTAGTTGTGGCTCGCAGGCTCTAGAGCGCAGGCTCAAGAGCTGTGGTGCACGGGCTTAGTTGCTCCGTGGCATGTGGGATCTTCCCAGACCAGGGCTTGAACCCGCGTCCCCTGCATTGGCAGGCAGATTCTTAACCACGGCGCCACCAGGGAAGCCGCCTCAGTAATATATTTTACACTGAGAGCTATATATTGACACAGACACACAGCTGAAAAGTTTCACAAAACAATCTTTACACTAAGAATTGAGCAGAACACAGAACACATTATATTCCACTTAAACAGTATTTCTAATGTTATTTCTGATTCTGACCCACTAATGATTGCTACTTATAGTTTGAGAGACATTATTTTATTTGTTTTATCAATCCTGGTTGCATAATAAATCACTTAGGAAGTTCTTTGAAAGCTACTAGGCTCTACTCCAGAGCAGTCAAATCAAAATCTCTGGGTACCTGGGTATCAGTCTCAAAAAACAGCAAACAAACAGCCCTCTCAGGGTGATCTTATTGAGGAGCCCAAGTTGAGAACTAATCCCTTTGCTACTAAAAGCCTGGCCACCTTCAATTATACTCCAATAAAGATGTTAAAAAAAAAAAAAATGCCTGGCCTTCAGAACAGCAGCATCAGCACTTGGGAGTTTGTTAGAAATGCAGAATCTCAGACCCCAACCCAGACCTACTGAATCTACGTTACAAGATCCTCAGATAATTTACACGCACACTGAAGTGTCAGAAGCACTCACGTAAACCCAGAAAATGTTTGATTATGCACTGCAGCATTAAGTTATACTCTCCTCGTTGCTGTGGAAAAGACAATTAACATATTTGCCTCTGGTTAGTATTGGATTTGGACCAGCAAGGGCAAATGTGAAATGGCAAAGAATAAGATGTATCCAGAAAGAAAAACTGTTTCACGGGTGGGAGTTTCTACCCGCAGGAGGCCATCCAAGTCCAAAACAGGGGAGTCTGGGAGCTGGATTCCAAGAACATAACAAGAGTGACTTTGATGTACCAAACCCAGCCAGACATCTAAACTGGATCCAAGTGTGTTCTAACCCTGCCTGCCTCTCTCCTGCTACTGCAGTGGACCCATGACACAGCTTTCTCTAATCTCAACCTCTGCACCTGGGCCAAAATCAGACTGATTTCTAGGAATCGGAGTATTGGTTCCCCTGCATCGGCAGGAGGACTCTCAACCACTGCGCCACCAGGGAAGCCCTACCATCTATTTGATCAGAAACATCCATGTTTTAGAAACCAAGCTCTCTGGTGCATCCCAGTGAGATCAAAGGCAGAGTTTCTGAGTTCTCTCTGGTTGCTGAATATGAGGCTTCCCAGGGACACAGGGAGTCACAGAGGAGCCATGGAGGGGTGAGGTCTCCAGCAACCTACACAAACTCCTTGGCAAATGGAATCTTGGACGGCAAGTTTTCCCGCTGTAATTTCCTCAGGCCCCTTCTACAGTTTAAACTATTTGTGTTCTCACAGCATTTCCAAATGCTGGTTTTACCCTCCACTAACCTGAGCGATTCTGTTTGGTGCTGTTGTTAACTTTTTAAGTTCTGGCAAGAGACAACATTCAGTTTAGATTTCTGCTTTGTTTTGTTCTGTTTTGGGTGGAGGGAGAAGATGTGAGTGGAGATACTGGATTTAGAAGCAGGCATTGATAGAAATTCGATCAAGTAACAAAAGAACTAGATACGAGTATTAGAAGCTATCTTTTTTTCCTTCATTGCTCCCTTCCAAGACAAATAATATACAAACGATAAGAAAACAAACAAAAACCAGATCTAATTTTAAATGACCACATATGAACCTCTCTGGAGAAGTTTATACAACATCCCTTGGATGTTTTTGCCCTCAGTCCCACTGGTGGGAGTGTGCAATTCCCAGGGCAGTGGTTCTCAAAGTATTGGTGCCAGGAGAATCCACTTCACCTGGAAACTTGATAGAAATGCACCGTTTTGGGCGTCTTCCTAGACCTGCTGAATCTGAAGCTCTGGGGCCCAGGTCCAGCCCTCCAGGTGATTGCAGGCATGCTAAAATTTGAGGACCTCTGTTCCAGGGAACAACTGAATTCACACCAGCTATAATTTAAACTGGTCTCAAACACAGGTTGACCTTTTTGGAAAACAGCAACTTGCTAACGCAAACTACTTTTGGAAAAAAGTTTAATTTGTGAAAGACATTCTTATTCTAAGCATAGACAGATTAAGATCAACTTTTTATGGTCACCAAAGCACTTTTCCAATAAGAGCTTAAAGTTGTATAAACATTGCCAAACCTTGTTAACCCTCAGAGTCACCTCGTGGGTTGGTCATCTTTTGTTGAAGATTATGTACTCTGATGGATATGAATCTATCAGAAGGAAGAGAACAAGCTGCTCTCACTTTGCAGTTGAATTTTAACTCCAGTCAATCAGCTAGGTAAATTAACATCTATTTGGAAAGGATTAAAATACCTCCAAACAAGGAGGAGTTCACCAGTCAAGATTTAGTTAGCAGAAGGAAACCTGTTCCCACAACTAGTGCTTTAGAAGCCAAAAGATAAGCGAATCTGCATACAAATACAAAGACACAGGCAGTGTCCAAGATATGTTCGTCCAGTGAACCATAAAATATCGCCTAGCATGAATTTCTGAACAAAGTGAAGACAAAGTTGCTGCCCAATCCTTTGGGACAGCAGTATTTCCTAAAGGAGACCAAGCCCAACATCGATATAGGTTCTAAGTAGAAATATCTTGAGATTACACTCTGTGTATGAAGGGTTGCTAAACAACAAAGGGATAAGAGGCAAATGATTTTCCATTTAGAAAGATTTAAGAAACCAAGGTTAAATTTTGAGTAATGTTTTTTAAAAAAACAACCTACAGGTTTTAGTGGAAAAGCAGGAAAAGTAAATTCCAAGTGGTGAGAATTTCTTTCTTCCTGTAATTTACATACCATGCATTCATTCATCAGTCTGTCATTTGTGCATTCCTTCCCTTGTCCTCTTCACACTTTGAGCTCTCCTTGCCTAAGGGAATGAAAATCATCATTGGTGGTAAGTGTTCTGACTTATTATTGACAACCAAAGAAACACAAAAGGTTTGGTTATTTACAAGTTGTGTGATATTGAACAAGTTATTTAAGTTCTCAAGGGCCTGTTATTTCTGCAACAAAATTATCATAGTTCTTTTATATGGTTCTTGTTAGCCATCCCGTAAGTCCTACCAACAGGATTTCCTCATAATGAAGTAAAATATTGTACAGAAGTCCAGCAAACATTCACTTGGGTATTTAGTTTTGCTTTGTAAACAATATCAATATATCAAGTATCTTGGTTTATTCTAGATATCCTTTAAATTCAAAACATCCAAAGAGGAGTTATTCCCCCACCCAGCAAAACCTCTACTCTTCAGTAAGAACCTAAATGGTTTAGTAACTAAAATTTGATGTGGGAAATACATTTATCATTTCCCTCTTTCTCTCTCTCTCGAAAAAAAAGCAGCCTGTAAAACAGTATGAAAATGGTGCAGTCATTTTGGAAAATAGTTTGGAGATACCTAAAAATTTTAAACATAGAGTTATTATATGACCAAGCATTTCTGCTCCTAGGTATATACCCAAGGGAATTGAAGACATATTCACAAAAAACTGGTACACGCATTCACAGCAGCATTATTCCCAATAGCCAAAAGGTAGAAACAATCCAAATGTCTAATAATTACTGGATGGATAAGTAAAAAGTGGTATATCCATACAACGGAATTTTATTCAGCCAAAAAAGGAATGAAGTACTGATACATGCTACTCATGGATAAACCTTGAACACATTATGCTGAGTGAAAAAGTCACTCACAAAAGTCCACATATTGTATGATTCCATTTATATGAAATGTCCAGAATAAGCATAGAGACACAAAGTAGATTAGTGGCTTCCAAGGTCTGGGGGAGTGACTGCTAATAGGTACAAGAGTTTCTTTTTGGAGTGATGAAAATGTTTTAAAGTTGATTACGATCATAGCTGAACAACTCTGTGAATTGTACATTTTAAAAGCGTAAATGTTATGTTACGAATTTTATGCTAAGGTAAATTATATCTTTAAAAAAAGGCTAAGAAATGAAACATTGTATATGATATGACTCAAAATTTGTGGAAAAAAAGTATATGCATGGAATAAAGATTGAAAGGAAATTTACCAGAAAACAAACAAACAAAAAACCTCTACTCTTTTATCAATGTTTACCAGTTTATCAGTGTCGATTAATTACTATTAATCAAGCTAATCATATCTAGTGCCCTCTTTACAACCTGACAAATCCATGGAACATCACAATTCTACTATTTCTCCCTTTGTAACACTTTCCTTACTGCCAACCCCTTCCATTTGCCTCATCCTCTTGTGTCTGGACTATTGCAATAGTCAGTTACATCATTTTCCTGCTTTCAGTATCTTCTTCTAGTCAATCTAGTCTTGATAGTATAGTGGATGATCAAACAACCTTCAGCACTGCTTGCAGAGGTTTGACTCACCTCCACCTTTTTATAGTTACATGAACTTGGACAAGTTATTTCAATACAAATAGATCCTATTTTTTCACCTGGAAAATCCTATTTTTTCACCTGGTATTATAAAAGTACCTACTTTACATATATTGTTTTGAAAATTCAGTGATATAATCAATATAAAATACTTATTGTGCTCAGTTCAGAGCAAGCACTATGTAAATGTTATTTTATTCATTGCACAATCTTTCTAAAGCATATTTTATCATGTCATCGCTTGCTCAAAAAAATCCAAATAGGGCTTCCCAGGTGGCGCAGTGGTTGGGAGTCCGCCTGCCGATGCAAGGGACGCGGGTTCGTGCCACGTTCTGGGAAGATCCCACAGGCCGCGGCGCGGCTAGGCCCGTGAGCCATGGCCGCTGAGCCTGCGCATCCGGAGCCTGTGCTCCGCAACGGGAGAGGCCACAACAGTGAGAGGCCCGTGTACCACACACACACACAAAAAAAATCCAGAATAGCTTCCCAATACCAACAAGTTAGATTCTAGAATGTTCATAAATAACTGATAATTTTATTGGAAAACAGGTATTCCAGAAATCCCTTAGAGTAGTGCCCTTACCTTAAGCAGCTATGTCAACTAATGCAAAAATGGAAACTAATATTTGGATACTAGTACAGGGGAGAAAAATCGGTAAATTAAAAACACCTCATAATGTAACCTGGAGGACCCATGTGCTAGGAATCCTCTCCATTTCTTGCAGGTACCATGTCATTTTTGCCCCTAACTAGCCATTGTTTAAACCTCTGAATTTACCAGTTCTAAGCCCCCTGCTTTCACACCCTCTGTCACAACCCTGTTGTTTTTTTGTACTCTACCTAGTTCCAAAGAATTTGAGAAAGCTTACAAAAATATGTACAGCAGGAGAAAAAATACATAGCACACTGTTAAATAAAATTAAATCAGAAATGTAGACAAATGAGCCCTCCTAAAATCTAAGATGTTCAAACTGATTTTCCCTGTGTGTTTGTCTGACCTAGGCCCAATAGAATGTATGTATCTGTCTACCAATTTACCTGCATGTCTGTCTCTATATTTCTACAACTACATCTATATATAAACTAGGCAGGCAAGTGACCCATGGGGCGGGGGCTGGAGAATTAGTTTATAACATTTGATGACCAGTAAATTGCTGATATACTCAGGTACTCAAAGTTCCTCCCAAAGGTGAGTCCATTGCTCTACTAAATATTGGAGCATTTTAGGGAAAACCTGACACTTTACTTCCAAAATAAACTTTGAATTTGTTCAAAATAAAACTAAAATCTTTGAATAAATGTTGAAATCAGGGGAAGGACTTCAGGTATTTTAAAATAATCTTCTGAAGGGTTCACAGAAACTTATGTATGTGGGAAACCTACAACTCAGTTTCACAGAAGTAAATTATACGATGAACAGAGTAGCTGAGACTTAGAATGTAGGATTATTTTTCAAGAAATTAGAACACATCCACTTCTCAGTATAAAAAAGAAAGTGAAGATCCTTGCCACACTCTACTGTAATAAAAATATTATTAGAAACAGAGAAAAACTGTTTTAAATATTCACTGATGGGTGGGTTGACCACATGTCCTATTTTGCCTGGGACAGTCCAGGTTTATATCTGTTGTCCTGGTGTGATTGTTATTAGTGGTCCCTCTTGATCTTAAGTATCTTGCTTTAAATGATAAATTTTATATTCACTCTATAAAAGTAAATATGTTTTATATATATTACTTTTATTATTATACATTTTATATGTTGACTGATTAAAATGCTTATTTGCCCGATTAGCAGAGTTCTAACTGAAACTACCTGCTTGGGTTGGAAACAAATCAGTTTACCTTTCTAAATGGGTGTTGCTTCTAGGAGCTGTGAGGGCTTCCCAAGTTTGTATTATATATAATGCTAAAAATTCTGTGTGCATCTGGAAATTCCAGAGCCTGGTAGGAATTACCATTTTGTTCTTTCCATTGATAAAGCACCTCTAAAAGACCTCTGGGAAGGCCTGGGACTGCTGGCAGGAGTGCAGGGCTGCTGGGAACAGGTAGCTAAACAAAAGTCCCCTTGAGGTAGGGATTAAGGGGAGTGTATTAATCTCATGCCAGTGCCCTTCACAGATCCTAGAGACATCAATATATTAAAAGGTCACAAGCTGACTGTAAAGATTAATTAAACCCTTAGGTTCATTCTCAAAATCCAGTTTCTCAATTTTCCATAAAAATAAGTCTTTCCAAGTCTTTGTAACTTTAAGATCTCTCCTGTTCATGAGCTATGTAGAAAATCAGTGGAGGGGCTTCCCTCGTGGTTCAGTGGTTAAGAATCCACCTGCCAGTGCACGGTACACGGATTTGAGCCCAGGTACGGGAAGATCCCACATGCCGCGGAGCTACTAAGCCCGCATGCCACAACTACTGAGCCTGTGTGCCACAACTACTGAAGCCCACAAGCCTATAGCCCGTGCTCCGCAACAAGAGAAGCCACCGCAGTGAGAAGCCCGTGCACCGCAACAAAGCGCAGTCTCCGCTCGCCGCAACTAGAGAAAACCCATGTGCAGCAACGAAGACCCAACGCAGCCAGCCAAAAATAAAATAAATAAATTTATAAAAAAAAAATCAGATGGCTTCCGGGAAGATGGCGGAAGAGTAAGACGCGGAGATCACCTTCCTCCCCACAGATACACCAGAAATACATCTACACGTGGAACAACTCCTACAGAACACCTACTGAACACTGGCAGAAGACCTCAGACCTCCCAAAAGGCAAGAAACCCCCCACGTACCTGGGTAGGGCAAAAGAAAAAAGAATAAACATAGACAAAAGGATAGGGACAGTACCTGCACCAGTGGGAGGGAGTTGTGGAGGAAAGGTTTTCACACATTAGGAAGCCCCTTCGTGGGCGGAGACTGTGGGTAGCGGAGGGGGAAAGCTTCGGAGCCGAGGAGGAGAGCACAGCAACAGGGGTACGGAGGGCAAAGCGGAGAGATTCCCGCACAGAGGATCAGGGCCGACCGGCACTCACCAGCCCGAGGCTTGTCTGCTCACCCGCCTGGCCGGGCGGGGCTGGTAGTTGAGGATCTTTGTGTGCGAGCACAGGTCACTATCCACAACCCCCTTCCCGGGGAGCCTGTGCAGCCCGCCACTGCCAGAGTCGCGGGATCCAGGGACAACTCCCCGGGGAGAACGCACGGCGCGCCTCAGGCTGATGCAACGTCATGCCGGCCTACGCCGCCGCAGGCCCGCCCCACACTCCGTGCCCCTCCCTCCCCCAGGCCTAAGTGAGCCAGAGCCCCAGAATCAGCGGCTCGTTTAACCTCGTCCTGGCTGAGCGAAGAACAAACGCCCTTTGGCGACCTACACGCAGAGGCCAGGCCAAATCCAAAGCTGAATGACTAAATGCTCCCACCAAAAGACACAGATTGGCTGAATGGATACAAAAACAAGCCTTTAAATGTTGTGTTATATGAAGAGGACTGCTGTACAGTAGAACCAGAAGATGATATACACATCACAGTCTTTGTGCATTGAGTGCCCTAAAGCTAAACAATTCAGAGCCTGTGTGGCAACACAAAATAGTGTATCAGATAGAGACAGAGACAGAAGACAGAGACACACAGATGGATAGGTAGATGGATGAGCCATTCCTTGGGAATCTTCCTCATGGTTGTGAGTTATCTGAGGAGGCTAATGATGCAACTAGTACATTAACCTGGCTCTTTAAGTAGCTCATTGAGATTGTGTGTAATGTGCTACTAAAGCAGACAGCTAATCAGCCAGATTAATAATTTTAGTTAAGGTGGTTGATTCATCATAATGCAAGCTTACTTTTCCAGCCTTTAATGCTAACATTGTTCTTGCCCTTGTTTATTACTGTATATTGTGTTTTTCTTGAACTGTACCAGCAGTGCACCTTTAACCCCCATTTGTATGAAATGACCCAGCCCCAAAGTTGATTGAATCAGAGGTTGAAACCCTGATTCAAACTGCAACAACCTGAGATTCATTTGCGGGAACTAAGAATTGGGACTTGATTGAGGTACTTTCTTTTTTTTTTTTTTTTTAATTATTATTTATTTTTGGCTGTGTTGGGTCTTCGTTTCTGTGAGAGGGCTTTCTCTAGTTGCAGCAAGCGGGGGCCACTCTTCATTGCAGTTCGCGGGCCTCTCACTATCGCGGCCTCTCGTTTAGCAGCACAGGCTCCAGACGTGCAGGCTCAGTAGTTGTGGTTCACAGGCCTAGTTGCTCCGCGGCATGTGGGGTCCTCCCAGACCAGGGCTCGAACCCGTGTCCCCTGCATTGGCAGGCGGATTCTTAACCACTGCACCACCAGGGAAGCCCGAGGTACTTTCCTAAATGGAGGATAGGTTGGTATACTTTGTCAGCCACATTTTCTCCCATAGCTACCCAGGAAGCACAGAAATCTAGTCTGAAGAGAGACAGAGAGGTAGAGAAAAGAGTTCCATACCATGACCAGTAATTTTATAATAAATTGTCCATTTTCTGTTATCACAGAAGCTGGTTATAGGTGGATCTTTCTGCAACCAAAAGAATCTATCACACTATTCATGATTTTACAGTTTAGACTTATTAACAATAAAAATGACTCAAACTTTGTCTCTGGCATATTATAATAAGGTCCCAAGAGCAAAGCATCTATTCTCTTGCACTTTAAATGATTTTCTTTTTCCTAAATTGAATAACTTCCCAGAGAAATGGCACAAATGAAAGAATTTATAAACATCTGCCTAGCTCATGTTATTGGTTATTTGTGTAAAAATTTGTCTTATTACTCACACAAGCTTGTTTTTTTACCCTTTGGAAAAGAATAATCTATGATTTCCTGTACGTAAAAGAGCCAGGGAAAATTTTTTATTATGATCTAACTTGTTTCTTCACTTTTAATTATAATACCTACTATTGCCCCAATCAGCCAAGAAAAATCTGACCTGGTGTAAAGCTTTAGAATAATTTTGATCAAAAAAAAGTTTCAATAGCAACAAGTAATCTAAATCAGAAGGACTGTTATACTCCCTTAAGTTATTCAAGAGATACAGATAAAGAAGTTAATAAGATGAACCTAAACAAAGTTTGAAAAACTATAAAATGCCTTATAAAGAAAAGTCAAATTTGACTTATTATAAAGTCAAATAGGAACATTTGTATTTTATTGTATATGATTAATTTAATGGATACAAGCAAAGACTAGGAAATCCCTTAGTACCTCCCTCTATTTATTTTTCCAGCAGTGTCTGTATGATTTTGAATTCCAGAAGAGCTGTGAGGTCTTTTCATCATGGTTTTTTTTTTGTTTCCGGGGAAGAAAAATATCTGGTTTAGTAGTGACGTCTGGTGTAAGAGACTGTATTTCAGAATATTTCAACTCATCTTTGGGTCATTGACCTCAGGTCTGAAAATTGCAAGATGTTTCCTCATGTAGCTTGTTCTTTGGAGCACTTCTCTTTCATAACTCTAGTTTCTACCCCCAGGCATTCTATTCTGGCACTGAGGATTTACCTTTTCATCTCAGGGAATTTTGAAGGATTGTAGACCTATATCAGAGTATCAAGTAATATTGTGTTAATCTTTTATGAAAAACTCTAAGTTCTTATTTCAGCTTCTCTCTTCTCTAGAATTTTCATCATAGCCATTTTTATTGTTTCTTATTCTTAGTATTAATAGTTTCCTATGGTGGCTGGTGCTGATTCTACTGGCTTATTTCTCCATCATTTTTTGTTCTTTACAAACACTGAAAGGATAAACACAAACTGAGGCAAGGATATTAGCTTTGGAAGTGTTTGATTCTTACCTGGAAATTGAAGTACAGTGGTGAGGGTTGGCAGGAAGGAATTTACTGGGATTGTGGGACGAATAGCTATGGGTGAGTTAAAATGATAGTGCCAGAGAGGTAAGACAGAGAAGGCAACAGGGCGGCTTGGATGGTAAGAGGAGGGTGTACATAAAACATGCCCCAGATAAGGGTTGGTCACCTGAGATGGTGTGATTATGGAAAGAATTGAGTGGTATAGGCTCTTGGTGTTTACCTAGATACACTCCTTCATGGTGCACAGTTCAACATATTTCCTGGCCCCTCTTGTACTCAGTCATGTGACTGAGCTCTGGCCAATGAACTTGTAGTTCTGATCACAACATATCCCATGGAGATTTCCACTCTCTCTCTCTTTCCCAGGCCACTCTGCTA
Source organism: Neophocaena asiaeorientalis asiaeorientalis (assembly GCF_003031525.2). NCBI lineage: Eukaryota > Metazoa > Chordata > Mammalia > Artiodactyla > Phocoenidae > Neophocaena > Neophocaena asiaeorientalis. The sequence goes on along the minus strand of NW_020185325.1, from coordinate 8,054,808 downwards.
AAAATAAAGGACTCTGAGGGTCTGAAAGATGATGCTACCACAAGAAAGAAGGAGCTGGGTCTCCTAAGTCGTTGTTTGGAGGGGAGGAATATTGAATTTTGCGAAACAAGAAATAAACTTAAGCCACTGAAAGTTGCTATTTGTTTCTTACAATAGCTAACATTAATTATCCTGATTAACATAGTATCTCTTTGGTTATGATATTGTCTTTGATATTGTCACAGTAGGAGAATAAAAGAAAGAATAAAGAAGCCGAAAAATATTACTAAGAGAGAGAATATTCAAGGGGAGGGGGGTGGGTTGAAGAGCAGGAGAAAACAAATGGCATCAGGCATGGAGGGCCTCCATAGATAGAAAACACTTTGTGGATGTACTGATCTAATTTTAGAACTGAGCAGGACACCTCTCAATGGACCTCAATTTGTATAAAAGTAGACTGACTTATTTTTGACAACTATAATTAAAAGAATATCTATTTCATACAACTGTAAATGAAGCACAATCTATTACGTTTATTTAAAAATATAAGATAGGAAAAAAATCAAAGAACTATAAAGTTCTTAAATATAGAAAAAGATTTTTTAAAACAATGCTGAATTATGCTACATGTATTTCAAAATAGGAGAGGCTGGAAGCTCTGAGCTTGCTGAGTAGAGGGTGCTGTGAGGATGGGAACTGTATGAGGAGAAGGTGTGGATTGCATGCAGTTAGATATGAAGCATGCTGGGCCTGTGAGTCCAGAGAAAGTGGCAGAAGAGGACCCGTTTTTCCCTTTGCTTTTTAGTACTTAAATACAGTGACTTAAAAGTCAGTTTCTGTGCAACAAAAGAAATATTTAATGATCAGATTTGGAACAGTTATTTGAAATTTCCAAACATCTGTAGGGTAAAACATTAGAGCTAACAGTTTCTTTAAAATATAGAAGTTTTTGTTTTTGTTTTTTTCCTGAAACATGTAAGAAATCCAAACATCTGAAATAATACCCCAAATGTTCACTCTTCGGTGAATAACCACCAAATATATGTCATTATCTTTAAAGTATGCCAACATTGTGCATCCACTGATTGGGATAAAAGCACTCCTTTGTTCCGTCTATAAACTGCCAGTGACAGACCTTTCCTGTGGGTTGGGGCTTCCCTTTTCTTTTCCCCCTTGCTTTCCACACACAAATTCAAGATTTCCTTAGGCTGAGAGGGAGGTCTAAGAGCTTATGAGTAGAGCTCCCCAAGACTCTAGCACCCATGGCTCCAGTGGTCCCGAGGCTCATGGTGGTCACTGTGAGTCAATCACTGTGGTCTCCTAATATCATCTACGAAGCAGATTATAAAAGCAGGTAATTTCCTCCAGGAACAGGGTGTTCAAGGTCCTCACCTCAGACTCTAAAAATCTCACCAGCCAGGGGTAGGGGTGGGTGGTGGAGAGAGAAATAGGTAGAGCACAGAAGATTTTTAAGGCAGTGAAAATACTATGTATGAGTTAATAATGATGGATTACATCATTATATATTTATCCAAACCCAGAGAATTACAACATCAAGAGTGAACTGTAAGGTAAACTTTGGATATTGGATGATTATGATGTGTCAGTGTAGGTTCCTCAGTCCTAACAAAGTACCATTCTGGGGAGTGATGTTGATAATAGGGGAGACTATGCAAGTATCAGGGCAGGAGGTATATGGGAAATCTCTGTGCCTTCCTCTCAATTTTATTGTAAACCTAAAACTGCTTTTAAAAAGATCTCAATAGCTATAATTGTTTCACTAGAAATTGAGCAAAAAAAAAAAAAAAAGAGAGATGTTTTAAATACCACCTGTGCTAAATTCAGGGCTAAAATAAATTTGAAAAAGCTATATACTTTCTCTGATTTCAAAGATAATACGTGTTCTTTGTAGAAAACTTGAAAATACACGAAAACCAAAGAAAAAATGGAAAATCTCTGAAAACTATTAACTTGTTATATATCTATATGTGTGCATGTGTGTGTCTGTGAAGATGTGTGTAAATATATACTTACATTGTAAGTGTAATATATAAATGTACATGTTATATATTTATATACATATAATATGGAAATATATTTTAATATTTATATATTTGCATATATGTTAATGTGTAGAATTTTACCGTATATAACTTTGTTAGCTATAAACTTTGCTTTGTATTATAAAAGTTGTCTTATTCATTCATATTTTTTAAAATAAATAAATTTATTTATTTATTTTGGCTGTGTTGGGTCTTCGTTGCTGCGTGGCGGCCTTTCTCTAGTTGTGGTGAGCGGGGGCTACTCTTCGTTGCAGTGCGCGGGCTTCTCATTGCAATGGCTTTTCTTGTGGCAGAGCAAGGGCTCTAGGCGCATGGGCTTCATTAGTTGTGGCACATTGGCTCCATAGTTGTGGCTCATGGGCTCTAGAATGCAGGGTCAGCAGTTGTGGCGCAGGGGCCTCGTTGCTCTGTGGCGTGTGGGATCTTCCCGGACCAGGGATTGAACCCATGTCCCCTGCATTGGCAGGCAGATTCTTAACCACTGTGCCACCAGGGAAGTCCTATTCATTCATATTTTTAAGACACTCTAAAAATATTCTCTCTCAAGTGACTTCACAAGAGCTTTCTTCCTACATTTCACTGTCCATAAAATCTGTACCGTAGAAGGGCACGTATCGTGTGTAAATTTCTAATCTTACCCCTGTTACATTTTTCCTTAAAACAAATGATGGTCTCTTCTTTGAAATGAAGCTTTAGAGTTATTAGAGAAAACTGAGCTACAGCTCATCAATGTCATCGAAAGGAAGCTTATAAAATCTTTTATTATGTGTACTTCTTCGCATGCCATGAACATACGTACTGCCAAGGTGGTCATTGTAGAAGCCATATTTTAAAAAGCCTACCTATTTGGGAAATTCATTTGGGAATGAATTTAATAGTTTGCACCATTGTCTATGATTCTTTTACAGTTCCTGAAGGGTCAATTATTGCCTGAGGGGAATCAGGGTTCTCCCTGTTTTTCCCATAATAAAAATGATAAACGATAAACCATTTTAATGGTTTCCTATTTTACTGGAAACCTTGGCACTGTCAAAATCTATTTATAAAGAATGCTCACATAAGTCACTTGTAAGTACGTGACGACATGCTGAGCTTAATTTTTACTTTGCCTTGAAGCAGGCGGAGTGTGAGCAATTCCCCACTCTGCTTCACATTACACAGTTTAGTCCTAAAACAGTAATCAACTATTGTGTATTCCAAAAGCCATACAGGGCCTTGGTTTCTAAGATTGTACCATATGACAACTGGAATCGAGTTGATGAAATGCATGAAATTTATTATATATCCGATTGGCATTTTTCCACTCTGAAGGTCTAAGTCTTCAGCAACTATGCTTTGGAGAAGGTGTGGATGCAAAGAGAAGTACAAATCACTGAAATTAAAAGGCGTGTCATCTTTAGAGAGTTTCTAGCTTGTGGTCTCAGTGTTATTTATTGCGATCTAAGTCCTGCAAAGAATGGCTGTTCTCCAAGGACAGCAAAACAAATAGCTAAAGTGCTGGAAAGTGAAGGAATCTTTTAATTCCAAATGGACAACCCTGTATTCTAGAGATAATATTTGAGCAAAATACAAAATCCACTGAACTTTGCCTATAAACTTCTGTTGATTGGATGAGATAGGAGTATATAATCTCAAGTACGGTACCATGAAACCAAGAAAAGTAAGCAGTTGTATGTGTTTTAATAGAAAATATAAGCTACTCTCTTGTAGAAATGAAGCAGCAGGCTAAATCCAATAGAATGTTAGAAAATTTTGGGCGTTTGCAAAGAGAGCTTTTCAGAGTAATCATTTAGTGAATAATTCTGTTTCTAAGCTCACCTTTAAGTAAAATAGGCAGACATTAATCTAGAGTTGTACCATTTTCCAACACAAATCTTTTGTGTTCCAAATTTGTCAGATATTTTATACTGCTTTTGTCTTTTACTCCTTGACTTAAATAATTGTATTGCAAAATAAATCCAATTTACCTTGTCTTTAAGAAGATGTTGGGGGTAGGAGCTTATTAATTAATTAATTTATTTTTGCCGTGTTGGGTCTTCGTTTCTGTGAGAGGGCTTTCTCTAGTTGTGGCAAGTGGGGGCCACTCTTCATCGCGGTGCGCGGGCCTCTCACTATCGCGGCCTCTCTTGTTGCGGCGCACAGGCTCCAGACACGCAGGCTCAGTAGTTGTGGCTCACGGGCCTAGTTGCCCCGCGGCATGTGGGATCCTCCCAGACCAAGGCTTGAACCCGTGTCCCCTGCATTAGCGGGCAGATTCTCAACCACTGCGCCACCAGGGAAGCCCTACCTTGTCTTTAAAGCATGTTCAATTCCTACTTTATTTCCAATAACTGCATCTACTTGTGACCCTTCAAAAAATAAATTTCTCCACCTGTTGGGATTCATTCCTTTTATTGTTTGCTCTATTATGAAAATCCAGTATATGTTCTATACATTTTTCTTTAGTTGTAGAGTATACAATTGGTCATATTTATTTGTATAAGTTCCTTTCAAGTCCAAGAAAGTAATTTCCTTATAGGGTTTCCTAGCTATTAACAAGCAGAGTCTACTAGTCTGAATGTCATAAGTAAACTGATCACTGTTTAAATAAAATAAATCATTATTAAACTTACTATGAATAATTGTTTGGACTTGCTAATTTGTTAACCCCTAACAACTACTTCAGAGAACCTAAAGGGAGGAGGAGGAAGAAAGGAGGGGAGGAGAGGGGAGGGGAAGGGGAGAGTATCACAAAACCTCCTGAGCTGAGGAGAGAGCAAAGAGGTTCATCCCATCTCGCCTCTTGTCTCTATCTTGTATCAAAATAATTCACCCACATACAGAAAAATCTTGCCTGTCTTTGCCAAAAACACAAATTGCATTGAGAACACTTACAGTTAAGTGTCTTTCTGCCTCATCTATGCTGAAAACATAGTTTGTTGGTGAAAATCCTGGAAGGTAGAAAACACCAACTGCTTTTCACTTCCCTAAAGGCAGTAATGGAGTGGACGTATTTATTAAATGAGTTTCTAAAAATCCAGTGTGGATTACATAACCCATATTTCAACACTCAGTGGGGAGGATATAGGTGGGAATGGTGAAAGGAAAAAAATTACCTGGTATTTCCAGCTACAAAGTGGAAGTGATGTGAGGTGAGAAGAACATGCTGACCGTTTTGGTCCTTCACTTGTTCTGACCACGATCAGCACACAAAAGTGGGCCTTTCTGGCTCTCAAATATCCCCAAGCACCTGAGGCACAAATGCAGGTGCCTGCATCGGGGCAGCTGAGGTTGGGAGGGGAGAGATTCTCGTTCTGGGCTGCAGATCTCCAACGTCAATCTGTTCTCTGGGGACAGAAGACCTTCCTTGCTGTGAAGAAGTTAGTGTGACTGAATACTGTAACAGTGCCTCTAATGCAGTGGCTAGTCCAATCTAAGGGTCAACATCTCTGTGTTAAGGAGTAACCGCAATATTTTAGAGCTGCTATCAGCCTTAAACAAACCCTGACGATAAGATAAAAACACAAAGAGAAACATTTTCTATTGCTCTGCTCTCCCTGTCTGGCTGTCTAGCCTCTAATGCATGCTTTTGTACTTGAGCCTACAGCTCATCTCCAGCAGCTGAATCATGATCAGGTGGTGACTTAGGCTCTCAGGAGAACTGGCTGAACATCACACATCTCCATTTTTTGTCTTTTTTCTCTTTTCTTTTTGATGAGCAAGCAGGTGCACTTCATCTTAATATAAGCTAAACTTTTATCAGAATCCTTATTTTTTTTGCTTTTTAAAAAAAATTGAAGTCTAGTTGATTTCCAGTGCTGTGCCAATGTCTGCTGTAAAGCAAAGCGACTCAGTTATACACACATACATTCTTTTTTCATATTCTTTTCCATTGACTATAGTTCCCTTGCTATACATTAGGACCTTGTTGTTTATCCATCAGAATCCTTATTTATAATCAAACTTTCTCATATGGAGTGAAAAATGTGATATACTTTATTTAAATGCATGATTTTATTTATTTTTTATTTTATTTATTTAATGTTTGGGGTTTTTAAAATAAATTTATTTATTTATTTTTGCCTGCGTTGGGTCTTCGTTGCGGTGCGTGGGCTTCTCATTGTGGTGGCTTCTCTTGTTGCGGAGTACGGGCTCTAGGTGCGCAGGCTTCAGTAGTTGTGGCGCACGGGCTTTGTTGCTCCATGGCATGTGGGATCTTCCCAGACCAGGGCTCGAACCCGTGTCCCCTGCATTGGCAGGCGGATTCTTAACCACTGTGCCACCAGGGAAGTCCAAAATACATGATTTTAATGTAAATTTTAAGAAATTGTTTCTCATATAAAATAAGTGTGCCAGTATGAGGAAAAGGGGAAATGGTAAATAGGAAGACAAAGGGTAAAGATCCAAGACCTTCTTTACTATGTGAGCAGTCTTACAAGCTAAGACAAAAAGGGAGATTCTGTAGAATTAAACAAATGTTTTTTCTCTCTTTCAAAATATTTTATACAGTTCTGATTTACAGAGTTTTAAAATACTTGGACCAAAGATAAATTCAAATAAAATCTGTTCATCTTTCTGTTCATCCTTCCAATCTGGCAATTCTGTTATATCGTCTATAGCATCTACACAGGCAAACTGTGATTTTTGAGCAATTTATCAACTATTTTTGGCTGACTTTAAAATGTTTATTTAAAAAATTACTTGTTTTCTTCAAACATATTTTTGTCCTGTGCCAGAAAGAAAGTCTACTTTCCACAGATCAGTCTTTATCTTGGACAATGACAAGAAACAATGACTTTTGACTCATAATCTTTTGGGTTGTCTTGAGAAATCACGAAGTGGTTGAATATGGGAAGGTCTTGACTCATCCATAATTAGTTCCTAACAGCATGGGGTAAAGGCATGCTCAGTTATGAAGATGATAGTGTGTTCTTCTGAACCTTGGACACTAACAATCTGGTAGACACTGACTTTTTAGCTTCAGAGTACAATTAGTCTTATTCCCTTGGCTCACTAAGATTAGAAATTATATGTTATCTAGGTTTGAGTGCTACAATGCAGACCGTTATTTCAAATATATTTAGTACGGGCATAATGAATCAACCATGAAATGACACATATATACTTCTTTGACTTCCTACTGTGGAACCAATTAAGTATGAGAAAGATTGTAGATTATAACCCTTTGGTTACAAAATATTCATGCATATGTAATTTCCCACACAAAGCCCTTATGACTAACAGGTCATGGAATAACAATGAGATATGAAGAGTAAACATCACCTCTTGTTGTCTGTTTACTTTTGGTTTGGCCTCCTCCTTGCCTAGTAAGCCTTAAAACAACTATCCTAGTTTGAAACTTGTTATATAGACTACTGCCAAAATGAAAATGACAAGTTTTTCATAGTCTTCAGTGGTTTTCAAGACTCCTTGGATGACTAGGAAGCAGCATGAATTACATATATATAATTCAACAAATTATAGCTTTGGAAATGAAAGCTGTTGGTAACGTGAAGATGATATGGCATCTGATTTGTGCAATAACTGCCATTCATTTGGATTCTTAGAGGCAAAACATCTGTAACTAAAACTATAAAAGATCAAGAAAAATTATTCTCTAATTAGCTATCCGAATAGGGTAATTCTTTTTCAGTTGAACAAGTATTTATTGGTCATCAATTTTGTTCCAGGCATTGTGCTAGGTGCTCAGGATACCAAAACGAGTAAGACGTAGTTCCTGCTCTTCAGGAGCTTACAGGCAAATGTGCGTTTCTCTTTTGGGGCTCTGCAGATGTCATTAGGGGTTCTGTGACAGGTTAACTAGGAGTTCCAGAAGAGACTGGAAAACATTTTAAAAAATTGAACTTCCTTCTCCATGCAATGCTAGCACTTGCAGTGAAGAACAGTGATCAAGCAGTCCTGCTAACAATTTTAAAAATTGTTTTTTTTATTGTGGTAAGAACACTGAACATGAGGTCTTCCCTTCTTACAAAACTTTAAATGTACAATACAGTGTTGTTTCCTATAGGTACAATATTGAAGAGCAGATCTCTAGAGCTTATTCATCTTGCCTAACTGAAGCTTTATGTCTGTTGACTAGTAACTCCCCATTTCTCCCTGCCCTCAGCCCCAGGCAACAACCATTCCACACTTTGATTCTGTGAATTTGACTATTTTAGATACCTTGTAAGTGGAATCGTGCAGTATTTTTTTTTTTGGCGGTACGCGGGCCTCTCACTGTTGTGGCCTCTCCCGTTGCGGAGCACAGGCTTCGGACGCGCAGGCTCAGCGGCCATGGCTCACCGGCCCAGCCGCTCTGCGGCATGTGGGATCCTACCAGACCGGGGCACGAACCCATGTCCCCTGCATCGGCAGGCGGACTCCCAACCACTGCACCACCAGGGAAGCCCTCCCAGAATTCTTTTATTCTTTTTTCAATCTCTCTTTCTTTTCCTCCTTTCCCTCCCTCCCTTCCTTCCTTTCTCTTTTCTGTTTCTCTCTCTCACGAGCATACACCCTTACCTTTGAAATAAATATAATCAAATAAGTGATATTGAAATGATTTGCATTGCCTCTTCCCTTCATTCTTATTATAAAACAAATGGTATCAATACATTCTTAAATTTTTAAAAAATATCAAATCTGTGATTTTGCTCAGACTCCTAAAGGCTAATCACAGGGAAGAACATAGTTTACCCTGCTTAAGTTGGAATCCTTTTATCTGTTAGAAAACAGTGAGTACTTACCTTTTCTCACAGGACTAACATACCATTTCATGCCCTGCAAATGCTAACGGTTTCCTTGAGCTGAGTCTTTCTAGGGACTTCAGCGCTAACCCTGGTGCTCACAGCACTGCCTAAGCTATTGGGCCCCATTGCTGAGTCCCTGGCAGGGGCAGGCTGGGCACTGAACTGAAGCATCCCATAGTGCTCCCAAGGACCATGGCAACAGTGTTTGATAACTGCATCCCATTGTCATAGATGATGGGAAACAAAGTTATTCTCCATTTGCTTCTTTTCCTGAAACCATGTAAGTTACTTAAGTAAAGATGTTAATTAAGCATAACTGTTAAACTCTTTTATCTCCAGTGTAGTAATTTTTAATTAAGAGGGTTGCCAAACTTGTCAGGGTGATTTGAATAGTTACAAACCACAATAGAAGTAAAGTTTCTTCCCCCTCAGGGCTATTATTTCTTAAAAATACTGTGCATGTATTCATTGTATGTGCTAGTATGTGTTATAGTTTAATAAAGCATCTGGGGCTTTCTAGATTTTTGCAAAGGTGAGTTTGGTTTTCTATTATGATGTTGTAATTATTTTTATGAGTGAAAAGTTTAGGTACATGAGATGTATTGAATAACAACATCAATGTACCAACTAAATCTTACCAATAAGAATATCATTCACCTTTATTTCACCAGTCAATTAGACTAAAAGAGATTCAAGATGATGGAAGAGTTCCAAGCCTCAGTCACTTGGTCCATTCTTTAAATGTTACTTATAGGCAATGTGGTCCTTTGACTTACATCCTGCTAGAGCAGTACTGGGGAACTGGGTCCATGCCATTAACAATTAAAAACCACATGAAACACAGAATTTCCCATGTTGCTTTCTCTGTTCCTATCAAGGTCAGGCTGTCTAGAGGAGATCCACTCTGCCACCCAGCTGCTTTGAAAACTCAACATTACCTACTGATCTGATTGAGACCTACCCTCAAACGATCTACCCAGAGTACTTAAGGCTAAACTCAAGGTGGATCTTAAGTGCTGGTAAACACAAGGCTAAGTTGTTTGGGAGCTATATTCCTGAATGGCATTTTCTTTTTCCAGCCATACCCCCATTGAGTATTTAAACTTCTCTGGTCAGACTTAGGAACCATGGAAAGTATTAATTAAACCCTAAAACACCTCAAGAGATTGAAAGCCAACACAAAGATACAGTTCCAGGGTGAAATTCGTTCTGTGTTTTGCTTACTATGATTTTCATTTGCCTAGGCTCCCGTCTTGGTTGGAATTCTGTGGGCTCTACTGCTGCTCCATACCTCAAATGCATACCTGTCTGCACTTGCATCCAAATTAGGAAAATCCTTCTTTTTTGCCTTAACATTCTAAAAAAAAAAAACTTGAGAAAAAAACTAAAGCAACAAGAAAAACAAATTTTAAATAGTTACAAAAGTGCAGAAGCAGAGACATTTCTCAAAGAAATGTTAGGTGTCTACTGACAGAGGGAAGGAAATGTCAAAGAGATGGGATGAATACACAGTTTCTGTCTGAGGGTGATAAAAATGTTTTGGAAATAGAGGTAGTGATTATACAACATTGTGAGTATAATTAATATCACTGAATTTAAAAACTACATTTAAAGATGGCTAAAGTGGCAAATTTGGTGTTACACATAATTTACAACAATTAAAAAAAACCCAATATGAGAACCTACTGTATAGCACAGGGAACTCTACTTAATTCTCTGTGGTGACCTAAATGGGAAGGAAATTTAAAAAAAAGGGGATATATGTATACATATAACTCATTCACTTTGCTGTACAGCAGAAACTAACACAACACTGTAAAGCAACTATATACTCCAATAAAAATTAATTGTAAAACCCCCCAATAATGAAATATAATCAAATACCACTAAATTGTACATTTTAAATGGGTGAGTTGTATTGAATGTGAATTCTATCTTAATAAAGCTATTTAAAAAATGTCATGGAGAGGGGCTTCCCTGGTGGCGCAGTGGTTGAGAGTCCGCCTGCCGATGCTGGGGAAACGGGTTCGTGCCCCGGTCTGGGAAGATCCCACATGCCCCGGAACGGCTGGGCCCGTGAGCCATGGCCGCTGAGCCTGCGCATCCGGAGCCTGTGCTCCGCAACGGGAGAGGCCACAACAGTGAGAGGCCCGCGTACCGCAAAAAAAAAAAAAAAAAAAAAAAAAAAAAAGTCATGGAGAAAGGGAGCATAAAACCTCCTGAAAAAGAAAGATCACAAAGTGTTTTAGTTCTAGTCTTCGAGTTCTCATTTTTAAGACTTTGATTTGATCTGCTTCCTCCTACCTGGTACTACCCTTCCCTGGCTGATGTCCCATCTCACTCTACATTGAGAGGAAACCGGATGGCAAAATATTGCTGCTGTTGGAATATGAAGCTTATTTGTTTTAGCACTGCGGCTTCTAGAAATCTTGCCCTTTCCTTCTAATGTTTAAAGAATCATGCTGATCAGTGGCAGGAGTTTCTTTTGATTCTTTATCAAGATGGCGTTTTGGATAACAATAGAAATTCAGTAAGCTGAAGTAAGAAAGGTGTCTGTGATTGGTCATGTTTTTGGCCAGATTTTCCCAAATTCTGACAACACGAAGAAATGAAAATAGCTCTTGACAATTGTCTTTGTTAGAGAATTCATTATGGTGTAGTTATAATCCATTTAGGCACTTTAAAAATGCTGATAATAACTTTACCTTAAGTGACAAATAGGAATCGAGGTATCTGCAAAGAAAATGTTATAGTAATTATGACTCATGGATTCCACACCATGAAATCGCACATTTCTGTAATCATTATCTTAGCCTCAAATTCACTAAAACCTATAAACAATTTTAAAATGCTTATTACCAACTTCAAAGTTTTCATGTTAAATTTTTATTTTATAACCAATTCCATCAATTGCTTCTTATTTTGGAAGAGACTACAGTACAATGCTGTAGGTTGAGAGAGACACTAACTTATTTGTCATGTAACGTAAATTCAATCTTATTAGCACCATTTCTAAACTTCCTAAAAAGGATTATAACTCTGCCAATGATGCTGCCTTTGTCTTTTAGGCTGTTTGAGTTTGTTGTGCAGCTTCTGTTTCCTACCTAAAAAGTCACTGATCAAAGCTTAATATACGAGGAGATGGAAGTAGGGGAGGACCAACAGGAAGAAGAAAGGAGAGTCATTTTATAATTCATCAAGATCAGTAATGCCACCTTATTTTATAAAAAATAAAGCCATGCTTCACAGTGATGATAGAACACTTGGGTGTTTTAATTATGGTTTTAAGTGAAATGATTAACGGAACAAAATTTTCCCTTAGGCAGATTTTTTTTTTCAATTTTTCAATTTTTTCTTGAAATGACTACTGATTTCCCCCCAATACTTAGGAATTCAAAAATAAAAGGTCAAAAAGGCTTTCTTAGAACAAACTTGTTCTGTTCTTAATGATTCCTCTGGAACCATAGTCAATGAAATCATCTTGAACATAATAGGGTTTGTTCTAGGACAGACTTGCTGATTTCTCATTCCAAGACAAAGACTGAAAAATCCAAACCAAGAAATATTTCTCCCAAACAAACTCTGCACTGTTTGGATGATCCTCTTCTTAGCTGTACTAAAATGCTTGATGGAGTTATTTTTAACTGGGAACAGAACATTCATTCTGGAAAATGTTCAGATCCCTAATTTCTTTTTTTAATTTGTTTTTTTCTTTTGCGGTACGCGGGCCTCTCACTGCTGTGGCCTCTCCCGTTGCGGAGCACAGGCTCCGGACGCGCAGACTCAGCGGCCATGGCTCACGGGCCCAGCCACTCCGCGGCATGTGGGATCTTCCCGAACCGGGGCACGAACCCGTGTCCCCTGCATCGGCAGGCGGACTCTCAACCACTGCGCCACCAGGGAAGCCCCAGATCCCTAATTTTATAATGAGCAGAAATACATACTTTTGATGAAAGACTATGTAAACTACAGTACTCCGTCGACACTCAGGTACAAAATCAACAGACAATACATTTTATGGCTTTTAGGAATGAAGGTGAAGTCTTAAATCTGGATCATGTGTATCAATGTGGGAAGAAATGGGGTGCTGGAAATCATCTAGATAGAGTTTGTTTCTTTGCTCAGGCACAATATTTCCTCATAAATAATGAGCCTGGGTCATGCCAAATGGATTCTATGGTTTTTATTGATTGTTATTACTTTTATTAAACAATGTTAGCCATGTAGCATCATTAAAAAACAACTAATACTCTTGGAATATGTACATTCTATTAACTGACATGTCAATCCTATTAACTGATACAAATCAATCCAGTCTTTCATTATAGCAGTTAATTTTCAGGTTGCACAAAGATAAGTAATTTATATTCCAAACACAACAACCATCTCTGGGTTAGTCATCCAGTACAATTCACAGAGTCCTATTATATGGCTGCATGTACTTAGAAAGTTTTAGCACAGAGCCAATACAAACAGGGAAGTACCCTCATTCTAATGGTTACTGAGGTGCTAGAGGTGGGTGTCGGCGATGGGGATCCTTCTGAGTTCTACGATCTGGGAGTCAGTCAAGGTGCCTCCCTCCTGGCTGCCTTGACCAGATTCATTATCACTGACACTGATACCAGCTCCTGCAATAGAAAAAGAATAAACAGAAAATGCCCAACTATTAGTCCAGCAAATTAATGGTCAAGTTACAGTAAGTCAACACACGTTTACTTCTATTATATTAGTAAAAAGTGAGCTATACATTTAGAATAAATATTATTAATACCTAGCAATTATAAAGCTATATTTTAAATTCCTTTTGGTAGTTTTTATAAGTACAAATTAATTTCTAAAGACATGAATTTGGCTTCTCAATCTTTTTTTCTGTTTCTACATGGTTGACAGGTATAACTTACTCCAAAGAATAGCATTTCTTAATTGGGGGATTACTAAAATAAAAAAGATCAGGCAAGTTATTAGAATTTTTCAGCAGGGGGGTAGGATTTGCTGTTAGAAAACGTATAACCTCCAACCCTACATGTACCAAACCTAGTACGTCCTTCAGCTGAGACTCAGTGTGGCAGGGATCCGAGAAGAAAACTGTGCATTGACAACACCTGGTATCATATCAGTGCCCAGAAGACACTGGCTCTCAATGACTCAGATCTGCTCCTAAGATAAAAATAATTATGTAACACAGTGCCAAAACAGATCCGCACAAGAATCCCACAAAGCTAGCTGTTAACTGAAGATAGCGCCTGGAATCTCTGTTTTGAGGCCGCTCCACTGTTTACTACTTTTTTCACAACTCAGAATAATTCAGAAAACTTGACACTATGTTAGACTAACACCTTGTTTTCTTCTGTAATGTGCAGAGGAACACATAAACACACACACACACACACTCTCTCTCTCATGCACACACACACACACACACACAGACTAGGGATGTGGTCACAGGGTGTGCTGTTGGCTGAATCACCAGAGATTACAGTTCCCAGCCCCACCCCCTCTGCTGGGCACAAGACTGCAAACAAGAAGGGAGGTGAAAAACCAGTTGCCTGGGCAGCTGAGACTTCCCTATCTGTCTGAGATGTAGGAAAGGCAATTCTGCAGTTAGTAGCTATGGGAAGATAGTGGATTAGCTTCTTCTTAACCTATTCGGAGATGGAAGCAGGAGCCCACTAATGACCTCTTTCTAGCTAAACCCTCCCTCTTTTGGGTCTCTGTCCTTCCCACTCTCTCTCTGTTAAATGCTGCTGTTGAAACCCCACTTCCTGGCTTTGTTTCTCTGACACTGCACTGGCCCATCTCATCCACTCATCCACTGACCTGTTGACTCTTTCTTTCTTTCCTTTTTTAAATAAATTTATTTATTTATTTTTGGTTGCGTTGGGTCTTCGTTGCTGCACACAGGCTTCCTCTAGTTGTGGCGAGCGAGGGCTACTCTTCCTTGTGGTGTTCGGGCTTCGCATTGCAGTGGCTTCTCATTGCAGTGGCTCTAGGTGTGTGGGCTTCAGTAGTTGTGGCACGTGGGCTCAGTAGTTGTGGCTCACGGGCTCTAGAGTGCAGGCTCAGTAGTTGTGGCTCACGGGCTCTAGAGTGCAGGCTCAGTAGTTGTGGCACATGGGTTTAGCTGCTCCGCAGCACGTGGGATCTTCGTGGACCAGGGCTCGAACCCGTGTCCCCTACATTGGCAGGTAGATTCTTAACCACTGCGCCACCAGGGAAGTCCCCTGTTGACCCTTTCCAAAGCTATTCTGCTTTCTTTTGCATCTCCTCCTGCGGTCTGACCTCTGGAGGGCTTGTCTTCAGCCCAGCTTCAAGGCACGATCCACCTGATTCGTGCCTGCTCTCTAGCCTAATGTCTCACTAGAGCTGCTGGTCACTCCCTTTCCCCACCGTGTTATTATTCAAGCATTTCTGCCTAGGATGCTCTTTCCCTGCCCCCTCAACGCTTTAGCTTGGCTGCTTCCACTCTTCCTATAAATTATCAACTCAGGTAGTATCCCCTCTGCTACCCTTGGAAACATGATGATTCTCTTTTAAAATTTCAGATTCTCCCATTGGATTATGTCTCTTAGCTAATAGGACAGTGCCCAGCACACTGTGAGTGTTCAGTAAATGTTTGCTCAGTGTATTAAATTATGCTCTGCATCCTAGTTCTTGAAAATTCCTCTTCCATTTTTATTGCCTGTTCTGTTCCTCTGATCCATTCTGCATTCCACTGTCTTCTCAAGAACAAACGTTAGTTCCTATCGTCAACTGCGTCAGCCTGGAACCCTCTGCCTTTCCTTTCAAGATACTCCTAACCCGGCTGGACCTCACCAGATAGACATATTCCAACTTTTGCCCATTGGAGAGCTTTCTCAAAGTGATTTCTCTTGACTGGTCCTGCAGTGCCATGTAAATCCAGCCTGAGCGTCTTCCTACCTATCCGTCAAGGCCCATTTCCACACCCTTTCACAAATACTTCTTTCACTATTCCTTCAAGCAGGGAGCTGGAGGATGCAATATTTGAAAAGAAAAGTCCTAGTTTATACCTGAAAAAATTATTAATCACAGCCCTTTTACTCTCTTGAATTGTCCTGGTATGGATGATAAATTGTAGGGTACCTCTATATATAATGTACATGTAAGTCATGAAGCAAAACATGACAAACACCTGTGAACTCTTTCCTCAATTAAGAACTAGCATATTACCAATGACAATGTATATTCAAAAATTTAGTTAGTTGCCATGATTTAAAAATGAATACATTTAAAATAAAAAATCAGATTTGGGGTTTCTCTTTAAAAAGCAGAAGACAAGGCAACACTGGGCCTGTATTTCTGGATTATATAAAACAACAACCAAAACATGGACCAGGTACTACCTTTTGGTATGCCGCTGTTTTTATCAGCTCTCTTGAATCAGTTATGGTGTTTGGCCCTACATGTGCGTAACATTTGAGTTTGCCACACTGCCTTTGAAGGACAAAGGGCCCATGTTTCTCTGCCAGGGAAGCAGAGGAACTGTCTGACTTAGAAGAACCTCCAAGTGGACCAGTGAAACATTGCCATTTTATAAAGAGAAGGTGACGGAGGCCCTGAGGCCTATAGCAGCTTGATCTCGGTGAGTAACAGAGTTGCCCAATATGGGGTCAACTACAGAGAAACAGAGAGGACCCCAGCATTAGCACCAGGGAAGAGTGGGGTTTAATGAACAAATGAGCACCAACGTCCTCTGATTTCAAGGTTGGCCTGCTCTAAATGCCACTAGGAATGCATAATAGTCTGCCCAGCATGGGGACAAAGCACACTAGGAGTTCTGAACTAAGAGCCTGCTGAGCAGACTGTGAGGGACGAAGCACACTGCGCTGGAAGGTTCAACGTGGGGTGCAGCTTTACAAGCAACTGGGTGTCACCAGCTTGTTCAGTAGCCCAGAGCCCTGGAAGATGTCAGCAAGTTCTAGATATAGCCTCCCCGGAGTCACCACATCTGTACGATCCACCTCGTCCTCCTTTTCTACTTCCTCCCAGTTGATATAAATAAACAATACCCAAATCCTAATCCCTTGCTGAGACTCAGAAAGGACACATTCTACATACAAGTATAACACGGCAGAACTGGGAACACAGCCCAGGTTTCTTGTCTCTTTGTAATTCATTCAATGGTCTAGGAAGGTATTTGGCAGTAAGTATCCTGATTTTCTGCAACGTATTTTCATGCTTAAATTTTAAGCCAAAAATTCACGAAAAATCCAGCAACTGTGATAACAGTTAACTCTCCCCCTTGGTAGACTGAACGGGCAATGTCAAAGGAACTACAAGTAATAATTCACATTCATCTAGAGTCTCTCCTTTCCTCAACATTTCAAACATGCTTTAATTAGGAAAGCATGATTATTAGTCCTGTTTTACAGACATAGGGACTGAATGGGGATCAGAGGTGTTCACTGAGTTGCCCATGTCACACAGCAGGAAAGTCACAGAATGAAGATATCCAACTGGACTTCTTTGCTTTTTTAATTTATTTTAAAAATTTTTCTTTGCTTGGCTGCGTCGGGTCCTAGTTGAGGCATGCAGGGTCTTCACTGAGGCATGCGGGATCTTTTGTTGTGGTGTGGGCTCTTCCTTATGGTGCGTGGGCTCCTCTGTAGTTGTGGCATGCGGGTTTTCTCTCTGTCGTTGTGGCGTGGGCTCCAGGGCGCGTGGGCTCTGTAGTCTGTGGCACGTGGGCTCTAGTTGAGGCGCGACCGTAGTTGTGGCATGTGAGCTTAATTGCCCTGCAGCATGTGGGATCTTAGTTCCCTGACCAGGGATCGAACCCGTGTCCCCTGCATTGGAAGGCAGATTCTTTACCACTGGACCACCAGGGAAGTCCCCCAACTGGACTTCTGACCCCAGATGTAGGGTGTTGCCTTTTACATCCTACAGCCTCTTATGGGGGCAGCTCTATTCGTGTGACTTCTTTGTCCCACAGGTTTCACGTGTTCATATTTGTCTATAGAATAAATTTCAAACTCCTTGGCACACATTCAAGCACGAACCTCCCTCACTCAATAGTTATGGTGCAGTGAACACCCAGGTGTTACAGAACACATTATGAATAGTTAAAACTGTTTTTAAACATAACAACAAATCGAACCCAACAAATAATTTATACCACATACTGAATTTAAATTCTGCCAGACACTGTGGTAGATTTTTCACATAGACAATCTCCAAACTTCATGAAAACTTACTTACAATAAGAACACTTATTTGATGAGCTTCCCTGGTGGCACAGTGGTTAGGAATCCACCTGCCAATGCAGGGGACACGGGTTCGAGCCCTGGTCCGGGAAGATTCCACATGCTGCAGAGCAACTAAGCCCATGCACCACAACTACTGAGCCTGCATGCCACAACTACTGAGGCCCGTGCTCCTCGAGCCTGTGCTCTGCAAACAAGAGAAGCCACTGCAATGAGAAGCCCACACGCTGCAAGGAATAGTAGACCCCGCTCGCCGCAACCAGAGAAAGCCTGCGTGCAGCAACAAAGACCCAATGCAGCCAAAAATAAATAAATTAAATAAATAAAACTTTTAAAAAAGAACATTTATTTGATAAATGAGGAACTGAAAGGTTGAGTTCCTTACTGAAAGTCACACAGGTAGTAGACTGCAGAGCTAGGATTCCAACACAGAGCTCTCTGAACCCTCTCTGAGCCCATTCTTATTTTCTATGGCCTTTTAAAATGCGGCAGTGATACAAAGGTCATACTTCTTCAATCTTCTTCTGAGGAAAAAAAAAATCAAAATCTTTCCAAATTTGGGCTTCCCTGGTGGCACAGTGGTTAGGAATCCGCCTGCCAATGCAGGGGACACAGGTTCGAGCGCTGGTCCAGGAGGATCCCACATGCCACAGAGCAACTAAGCCCGTGCACCACAGCTGCTGAGCCTGCGCTCTAGAGCCCACGAGCTACAACTACTGAGCCCATGTGCCACAACAAGAGAAGCCACTGCAGTGAGAAGCCTGTGTACTGCAACGAAGAGTAGTCCCCACTCGCCACAACTACAGTAAGCCCGTGCACAGCAATGAAGACCCAACGCAGCCAAAAATAAAAAAAAACAAAACAAAAAAACAAACAAAACGTTTCCAGTAGGGAAACGTTTAACATGACTTTAGTGTCATTGGTCCGAGGTAAAATAAGGAAGTTAAGGGACTAAGGATGATGGAGAGTCAGATTAGTCCCTCTGGGAGAAGCCCCTGTGGAAAAACACCCTGTTTCTAAGCCCAACAGGTTCCCAGTTTGACATTTTCTAGAGTCTTGTCAGCTTTGGATCAACATAAAAATGCCAGTATTCAAAACACTTCTTGTTAGGGATGTAAATAGAGTACATGCCCCTCCATCCTGGACTCACACTCTGTGTAGGCTGAATCTGTTCTAGTTAGCTCTCTACCTTCTCCTCTTCCCTAAATGGAGGCTGTCCCAGGGTGACTGTTCTCATTCTCCCACAGTCCTGGTTGGGGACACTGATGATACATTGGAAAGTTCTATTAAAATAACTAATAATAACCATGGCATCACTAGTCTAGAACTGAGTGTCTTATTTGCCTGTGGAGAGGCTGATGCATTTCAAGAACAACTAATTGAAAGATACGATGTCCTCTTTTTAGAGTGAAATGTGAATTTCTCATAGAAAGATAATTTATTTTAAAAATGAAAAAAGGTCAAGTGTTTTCCTTTCTGTCCTTTTTTTTTTTTTTTTTTGCTTTAAGGAATTCAATATGGCTAAAATTCAAATGGAAAAACAAGTCCATGACTGGCTTTGGGACAAGGGCTTCTATTTTATACCAATTAAATGAATTTCAAACATAAAATATATTACATTAGGATAAAATTCTGTGTTGGGAGTAGAATGGTAATACAAGTTCAAAGAGAAAAGAGAATAGCGTAAAATCCCCAAATGTAAAAGAAAAGCTTTCTTGTACATATTGAAAATAAAATGAATAGCAGTGGATATCAAATTGCTCTGGTACTTAGGCCCTTAAACCCTAAAATTTATAATACAATAGAAATGACATTGTTTGATTCTATTTAAACTTATGAAAACCTTTGGATGTTTATTTAGATATATGCAAAGGGTAACATAACTTTTCAAAGTTGTTTAGGGTTCAAATGAAAAAGACTTGGAAGTCCCACTGTTCCCAGTAGTTGACTTGGAGTGGCCCGCAGTTAAGGTGGACCTGAGATAGGTCAAGGTTTGCAAACTCAAACATCACAGGTGCCAGGGAGGCTCACATAAATCATTGACACAGGTCTGCTGGGCACTGGACAAACTGAAGAGCTCATGTCCTGTCTAAAGGGGCAGCCATTACTCAGCTCCAATCAAGCAGTGTTGTGTTAGATTTTAAGCACTCTACTGGTAGATTTTTTTTTTTTAAGATATTCTGGATTTTTATGGGATATCTCTAAATTTTAAAATTTTGCCACAAAAAATTGTTAAAGTGCAATGAAGGTCAAATAAAACTCCCTGTTGGTCCACATCTGGCCTATGTATCAATTGTGAATTCCACTGTGGATGGAGTGGCAGGTGGACTGCTCCTTTGATTTGACCATATTGTATGATGGAAAGCATCTAGGGGGTGGAACTTGATTATTATCGTACCTTTTCTAAAAATAGAGGGGGCCAGTGTTAGAGACTGCTATTGTGGTCTTTTAAAGTATTTACTTCCTAAAGAGTTTAGTGAACTCTAAGGAATGCTAAACTCAGTCTATAAGTAAGTCAGTCATTCCATACATTCCGGAATGGAATGCATTTAGTACTTGTTATATATATATAGGACCCAGATCTAATTTAATTACGTTGCAAGAATTCATTTTATGCTTCCAGTGCTGTAACATCAACTGACTGCTTTGCAGCGCTGGGGACATAATCTACCCTGGGAACTATTTGTAATCTGAAAGCCCCCTTTCAGTCCTAGCTCGAATGGGCATTTTATAGAGTTGTTCCTTCCTCCTTCATGAAAGTCTTCTCTCTAGTTTTCGTGCTGACCATGCTACAGTGTCCTCTGTGGGACCCTCTTCTATTTACGCTTAAACGTAGGTATCATCTTAGATGTTCTTCTTGTTCCTTTTCCTTTCTCGTGTTTTCCCTTCTTCCCTCTCCCTCCCTCACTTCTTTTCTTCTCATCTCTTAGCTTCCACTCTTCCAGACTAAATTTATTCATCCCCACAGCTTCAAATGTAATCTGTGCATGACGCCTTTCAGACCATTACTTCCAACCCCGATCCCTCGCCAAAGATCCCAACTTGACTATTGAAGAGCCACCAGGCAGAATGATCAAATTATCCAAGTCTGAACTCATCAGTTTCCCCTTGAAAACAAATAAACAAGCAAATGCTCTATGTATGATCCCTCAGTCACCTAGGTGAGAAGCATGAGCCTTTGGTGACTGTCCTCTCAGTGTTTCCTCAGCATTCTTCTTGTCCTTTTTCTTTCCACTCACCAGATTTGAGGTCTAAACCTTATTCCCTGGGACCATGGTAAACACCTCTCAGCCTTTCTGATTTTGCTTCTAAATTTATTCTTCAGACTTCCCTAAGAGTTATTTTGCCTCAAAACCAGTGGGAACATGTTGTGCCTCTCCTCAAAAACCTCGATGGCTCACTGAGTTCTATAAAAATCCCATCCCTTAGCATGGCATCTGAAGAGCATTTTAATATTATGCAGGGTATCAGGAAGTCTTCTGCTCCCCCAAATGAATCTATCACTAAATGTATTCTGGAAGCCCCAAGTTAAATTAAGTGAAGTGGTTTTCTTTACTTTAGGACTTTTTAGAGCTGCTAAAATGCTCAAGTGAATTGTGAATCTCTGCAGTTTCCCAAATATACTTGGTCAGGGGATCCTTTCACCAAGGATGTCTAGGAATATCCCAAGGAGGGTGCTTGCTGAAACCCAGTGGAGGAACTACAGTAACTTATTAACAATGTAGGTAAACTACTTTCTGGGCTTTTCTCCTGCTGCCTGGCTTTACTCACCCTCCATCCCAGCCACACTGCATGCTTCTTCTCCCCAAGCAGGTCATGCACCTGCAGCCCTGGGCTTTGGCTAATTCTATTCCCTCAGTCTGCAATGCTTTTCTTCCACTCTTTACTTACTTAAGCTCTATATATCTTCAAGAATCAACTGAGCAGGTTTTTAAAAAATTTTCCTTGAATTCTCAATAATTAATAACTCTTTCCACTACTTATTTTACTCTTCTTTATGTCATGTTTATCTAATGTCTACTCCTCCAAGCAAACTCCTCCAAGCAAATTCAAGTTTCATTTTTCTTTCACTCATTCATGAAATGAATTCATTCATTCATTCTCCAACAACATCTACAAAAGGTTTACCAACTGCCAAGCACTGATCTGACATGGGAATATATATATAGTAGCATGCACTTTTGAATAACTATTTCAATAGGTTCATCTGAGCACGGACACATCTTCTTGCATGTTTGTACATCTAGAAATGAAAAAGTTCACTGAACGTTTTCTAACAGTGACAGTTCAACATTTTTCTGAGGGAAAAAAG
The DNA here is from genome assembly GCF_003031525.2 of Neophocaena asiaeorientalis asiaeorientalis. Taxonomy (NCBI): domain Eukaryota; kingdom Metazoa; phylum Chordata; class Mammalia; order Artiodactyla; family Phocoenidae; genus Neophocaena; species Neophocaena asiaeorientalis. The sequence continues at coordinate 8,032,505 of NW_020185325.1, read as the reverse complement.
AAAAGAAAAAAGTTGCATATTTGATTTGAAAACAACTCTCCTTCGGGGTCACAGGTTGAGTGGAGTTGAACATATAGGAAGAGCCAATGAAATACTATATATATGATGGCACTTTGAAAACTGTAGAACTATATGAGGCCCATTATGTTGCCTTTGAAAGTTTCTGCTCCAAAGATACTCCATAAGAAATTCTCTTTGGTAGGTCAGAGGCAAAACTCTCTCAGGGAGATCACTACCAGATTCTTATGACTCAGCAGTATCTTGGTGTTCTAGCAAGATTCCAGTGCAGAGAGATTTACATCTGGTTAGAGTATTCCTTTTTCTTAAAAGCAAATTGTCAATTATTTTTAGGTTGTCTCATATTTGGAGCCAAGAACAAAATATCCTAGAATTCGGCTGGGATTAGGAATGGGTCATGAGAATTGGGATGTGGTACGGGTGACTGATTGTACTTTTGCAACTTCATGGGAAGAAGATACAAATTGTAGCATAGCAAGAGTGCCTACTTCCAATGGGGTCTGTGGGTTCACATACCAGTTTTTAATGCAAATATCAAGTCATCAAACTCCTGCGACTCCTCATCGGCTATTAGTGACCCCTGGCCATACCCTCCAGAGGAAGGGAACGTGGCGCCATTCTGTGGGCTTGGCTTTAAGTCAGGGCTGGCCTGGCTGGCTTGTCGGAAGGATGCTCTCTCCCAGTCAGGTGGCACCTTTTTGGGTTGGGGTTGGGAGAAAAGGAAACCATAATATGAGTACATACATACTTACCCTGAAATCTATATGAGCTGTTTATCTCTGCATCTCATTACAAAGACTAAGTGAAAGGGCTGTTGAACTGTTTAGAACTGACCTTTAATTTTACCTTTGTTCCTTAGAAAAGTATGTTTCTCCATGAGACAGTCTAATCTGGTGATGCTAAACAATTTCTCTACGAGGATTACTTGTAGATTTCTAAGCTGTCATGCGTGGAAGAAGAGAATTATTTTTTAACCCAATCAATACGTTAAATTTTTTCATAGAATATGTGCAAAGAAAGCTGTTAAAAATATAAGAACTGGAGAACCCTCCTAAATCTTTAAGATACAACATATAATTTTAAGTATAGTAGCTATCTATGAGGATATACTGAATTGAAAAGAAAAGCTCTTTGATAGAATGCTAAAGTCCTCCTTTTTAAAAATTAAATGATTAAAAAGATAGTTCTATCTTGAAATGAGTAAATGTATTTGCTTCCCTTGTGGTTACTGGTAAACACCCCTTAATCTTTCCTTTCCTAATGCTTTCGCTTCTCTGCGTGGCTTTCTGGAATGTCTCTGCCAGTGCCTCATTGACAGCTGGATCAAGGCCAATTCTAAGCCGCTGAGGAATGCAGAGCACACTTTAGGGTATGCCACTGCGCTCCACCCCCAGTGAACATTTAAGTAGTGGCTCAGGCCAGGAACTGAACTGTCACAGCTGCTGCCTCCCAATATAAGGTTCTCTGAGACACTGCGGGGATGCCTCGCACTGAGAAAAATGATTTGAGTGCTGGAGAAATAAATTTGAGAGAACATGAAACCTTAAAGGATTTTACGAAGAAGTGGAACATCTGGACTACCACTGTTCAACACAGTGATGGTTCAATACAGTTCAGTATAGCACTGCGATGCCACAAATGTTTTAGATATTTGTTCTCCATTATGGTAGCTACCAGATATATGTGGCTATGGAACACTAGAATGTGGCCAGGGTGACTGATGAAGTGAATTTTTTTTTTTTTTTTGTGGTACGCGGGCCTCTCACTGTCGTGGCCTCTCCCGTTATGGAGCACAGGCTGTGGACGCGCAGGCTCAGCGGCCATGGTTCACAGGCCCAGCCGCTCCGCGGCATGTGGGATCTTCCCGGACCGGGGCACGAACCCGTGTCCCCTGCATCGGCAGGCGGACTCTCAACCACTGCGCCACCAGGGAAGCCCTGATGAAGTGAATTTTTATTGTTATTTAATTGTGGCTAGTTTAAATTTAAACAGACATACATGGCTAAGGGCTAATGTATAGTCTCGATCTAGACAAATGCTAAACTGGGTAGCCAAGTAAAGAGACAAAAACCATTATTTTAAAGATTTACTCCCACACTGCTGATCTTAAAAATATCTGTTTCTATTGTTATCACCTGGGATGTGAAAATAATTCAGTTTTAGGAGCTTATGGGATATAGAAATGGTACTAGATTGCTGAACCCTTCAGGGTACTAAACACATATCAAGATTTTTAAATATGGTATTTTATTTGTGATCACTTACTTTAATTTTCGCCTGACATGAATAAAATTACTTTCTAAATTAACATGGAAGACAAAAAAAATATCACTGAGCAGGTAGATTATCTATTTACCTACTTAACTATCTATAAACTGTTTTCTTTTCAGACATATGCACTTTGATTTCCTGCCATTTTTCAGGATGCAAACACAAATACTGTTCCCCTTGGCTCCTTAATACAGAGACACTAACATGGGCTGTGTAAGGAATGGTAGGCAAGCACATCTCAGGCACTACAGAAATTGTCAGGGACCTGTTTACCATCTCTTCCTGGACAAATGTCTTCAGGCATGTTTCAAAATAAAAGCAGTGGTACCAATGCTATGGGTGGCACTACTGAGAGGTTGGTGGCAATGTGATTTAGACACAAGAACCCAAAATGACATGGAGGGAGAACATTGGGAGGTTTATTTGTTTGTTGGGATTGAAGTAGTAGATTGGCATGAGTAAAGGAAGAGAGCTGTGAAAATATTTTCAGGAAGAAACAGTATTTGAAAAACCATTTCTGAAGCAGATTCAGTCACTGCCGTAACCAATTAGGAAGCTTTTGAAGAAAGAGCTCTGATTTCCCGGTACAAACTACTGGTTAATAGAGCTCACAAAGCAAGGAGGAAAAAGAATTAGATAACAGACATGATACCATGGTGAGCACAGCAAATACCAGAGATCAGAGAATGTCAGTAGGAAAAGGATTTAAAAGTTACATGGCACCATTTAACTTGTACTCCATAAAATGGAAAGGTTGTATATCAAAGAGTGAGAGAGAGAAACAGAGAAGGAGAAAGCTCAAGGGCAGGCACCTCCTCCATAGCACTGATCAGATTCTGGGTAGACTTGCTGATCTCCCCTCCAACAGGAGGCATTCCACTCCCGGGTGTGAAGAAGGCTGTGCTGGGTCCTGGGTGCCCATTCATTTCCACTGTGTAACTGGCCTTCATAGGGCAACACGTCTGGTTGTGCAGAATGAAATAAACCACAAAAACGTACAGTCCCTGCAAAAGAAGAGAACACTAGCATATTAAAGGAAGTCCTGCTACCATAGCTAAAGAATTAACATGATTGTAAGCATAGCTGATTTTCTACAAGTGTTCTCCAAATGCTACCCAAAGCTGGGAATGATAGAACATGTTCGAAGTCTACCAACAGGCCACTGTAAATTTCTGAATGTCACAAAAGTTCTTCAGTGTCATTTGAGAAAACTGCTCTCTCACTTAGAAGTCTTTTTTTTTTTTCTTGGTTAGAACATCAGTAACTCTGAATCTAGCTCTACGAATACATGAAAACAGAATTGCAGGAGTATATCTGATTAGCTGTGTACATTTTGTTTTAGAGGGCAAACCTGCGTTCTGAAAAATTACTGTCTTTTCCCACCTATCTCACTTAATCTCATTTTTTTTTCTTAGCAAAATGGGGAGTAATGCTCCAGCCACCTTGGCGACTCAGGGAAGGGCAGCACTAATTAAGCCTTCTAATTCTGTTTAAATATCTCACCTACTTATCTCAGTTGGAAATAAAATCGCTGGGTAGGGACTCAGTACGGATTGCTTAATATTTAGCATGCCTTGCTTCTCAGCAAACGTTACATGAGAATGACAAAGCTATCTTGTGCATTCTTAAACATCTGCAGGCCCTTTAAATTCTTTTGCAACCTAGTCAAACTCTTGACAATTGCTCTGCTTCCGTCACAGAGAGCAACTCACATTTTACAATTGTGTTCCAGACACTGCCTACACTGGCTTTCCTTCATGATTTCTACAAGGGATCTACTGTATACTTCTAATGGTGCTTCTACAAAGCTTGGTAATTTTGACCTTTACACTCAGCCAATAAAATATGTTAAATTGTGACTTTTGTGTCTGTTAATCCTGGTGTTTAAGTTTTGGAAGCAAATAAGAATCTCCTTAATTACTAAAATTCTTAAATTAATCCACAAAAATGAAAGCAAGACACTCAGCTTGTTAAAGAAAAAAAGGAGTTAATGTCAAGATCTTCATAAAACACAAATAAGTATGGTCATTTTTTTTTAAGTTTGCATTCTCCCATATCTCCTAATATTTCTGGCAGTGTAGAAGCAGTAAAGCAAACAATATTGTGGGCTTAAAACTTGTATCTGCTGGTATAAATAGTAAAAAGTCTATTAGAAAATCCTCAAGGCACAAGAATTACAACTAACTTTTAATGTAAAATGAAATTAGAGGACAGTCTGCAAGGTAGGAATGCTAGCATTTGATCTCTGTTGCCATTTCTGGAATATTGTTATAAATTAGACCTTTCTCCTCTTTCTACTGGAATGACCCCTTCCTGAGTTGGCATCCAGTCTATGTAATTAACAAATATGTTTTAAAATCAGTGGTTTACCTGCTAAAAATATTTAAAAATGTAATTACTCTAACCATGATATAAAATTAGTAACAGAAACATTCATTTCCTTTTGAATTGGGCTCGTTTTGGTGTTTTGGAAACAACATTAATATTCTAAATTACGTAGGTTAAGTGAATTACTTTCACATGCAAATGATGTCATGTACATTAGCAGAAACAAATCTTCCCGAAGACATACACATCCAAAATTTTCTTGTACAAGTAATTTTTCACATGGGTATGACCTAATTATATTGGCCACAGACAAAACAGGAAAAAAATTAAACTGTCAGCCTTAAAAACTGTGAGAATGTCACCAATGTATTTCAGGATTTCTCTTAGCGTTACTAAGTGATAAGGTAAAAGCTGGATCAGGAAAAAAAAAAAAGAGTCCTAAAAATCCATCTCCAAGGATCCATTTGTTAAAACAGCACTTCTCTCTTGTTTGTTTTTATATCTAGTCTTTTGTGTTTCAGAGAAGGAACTGTCTGCTGAAAACAACTTGCATGTGAAAACTGCATGTTTTTTTTTTTTCCTTAAAAGCATATTTACATATACAGTAAATATTCTGAATCTTTTAGATGTGTGCCAGGAAACATAAACACTGTTAAAATGGAAAGAAAAGAATGTTTAAACGCAGATTGTATGACATTTGCCTGTGCCCAGCCCAGGCTGGGTGAATATAGAAAAAGGACCTTCATTATCCAAAGTACTCAGCTGTGGAGGTTTCTGACCTCATAGTAAAAACAAGTCCCTACTCCAAACGCTGTATGTTAAATCTCAGGCTCTCCTTTGTATGATGTTCCGTGAAAGAATTTTAAGAGAGAATCTAGAATCTCAATTATTCAATCCAATCTGCAGACCACCCCTATGTGCACTGCCAGATAATGAGATGCAAGGATAGAACATTGGCTGCTACTCCCAAGTTGCTCACAAAGACAACAATATCCTACAAAATAATAGGTTAACTGTTCCAGAAGCAGGACGTATATAATTCATCTGTCCTTCCTTTTCCTTATTTAGTGAAAGCTTACAGAGAAGGAGATTCTTTCTGTGCATTGCTGTTTTGATTATTTTGTTGGTCTCCTACTTACAATGATGAAAAATGCTTTCAAAAGTCTTTAGTTAGATTGTATCTGGATTGGCCAAACTAGGATTCCTTTTGATTCAGGAATTTACACTTATTAGCAGAGACACAAACGAGACCAAAATGATCTAAAGGAGTTAATAAATACTCTTAACATCTGAAGGAGCCAATAAGTACAGAAGATTTTGGCTGCCTATCTCAAAAATTTATGTTGGTTCCATATGAGGTGGGAAAGACTCAACACTGCCATTTGCCAAATTTACCCGAGAAGTGATGGCAGAGGAGAAGTGGGTAAAATGGGAAGCTGATTAAGCTGCCTATCTCTGAAGGAAGTGAAGTCTCAGGGCTTCATACTGATCTGAGTATACCCTCTGAGGACTAAGATACAGCCCTTAAGTAAGAATAGTTAAGCTTCGCAGGACTTGTAAAAAGATCTCAGAGGAGGGTTAAACCAGGTATCAAACTGTAACTAAAGGCACAGTCTTAGGCAGCAGTCTTTTTTGTCTCTGCCTCTCCCATCCCATAATTTCTTCAGGTTACAGAAAAGTGGTTAAACTATCAAATGCACTAAATGAGCCCATTTAACAGCTGCCCAGGCTCATTCCTTTAATTTTATGTCTCTAAATAAAGTGAAATATTAGTTCATTATTTTGTCTGCATTCTGAATGCTGGCCTGCATGCACAGCCAGTTGGAGCTAGTGTGACAGAACAGTGAGCATGGAAACACCCACACAGCAAGAGCTCTCAGCAATCCTGACCTGATGTGTTCAGCAACCTGACATATTGACTCCACATGGCCTCTATTTCTAATATTTATTTTAGGTTCTGGCAAAGAGTTATTATATGTGATAAAAATATGCTGGTGATAGTGTCTCACTAGCCATTAAAACACAAAGAATTGAATCAGTCTAGATATTAAAATATATCTGATAAAAAGCGCTGAAAACCATTTGCACCAGCTTGGTTATGTGAATCTCTTTGATGTTTGGATTCCACACAAGTTAAACGAAAAAAACCTTCTTGACCATATTTCCACATGCGATTCTGTACTGAAACGTAATGAAAACATTCCGTTTTTAAAACAAATTGTGATGGGCGATGAAAAGTGGATACTGTACGGCAATGTGGAATGGAAGAGACTGTGGGGGAAGGGAAGTGAACCACCACCAACCACACCAAAGGCTGTTCTTCATCCAAAGAAGGTGATGTTGTGTATATGGTGGGATTGGAAGGGAGTCCTCTATTATGAGCTCCTTCCGGAAAACCAAATGATTAATTCCAAAAAGTACCACTCCCAATTAGACCAACTGAAAGCGGCACCTGACGAAAAGCGTCCAGAATTAGTTAACAGAAAACGCGTAATCTTCCAACAGGATAACGCAAGACCGCATGTTTCTTTGATGACCAGGCAAAAACTGTTACAGCTTGGCTGGGAAGTTCTGATTCATCTGTGTATTCACCAGACATTGCACCTTCGGATTTCCATTTATTTCGGTCTTTACAAAATTCTCTTAAAGGAAAAATTTTCCATTCCCTGGAAGACTGTAAAAGGCACCTGGAACAGTTCTTTGCTCAAAAAGATAAAAAGTTTTGGGAGGATGGAATTATGAAGTTGCCTGAAAAATGGCGGAAGGTAGTAGAACAAAAGAGTGCATACATTGTTCAATAAAGTTCTTGGTGAAAATGAAAAATGTGTCTTTTATTTTTACTTAAAAAAACCAAAGGCACTTTTTGGCCCACCCAATATATTATAGCAACTATAATATGGTCACATTATTTAAATTTTATTTATGATTAGGCATCCAATCATATTTAGTATGTCTAGAAAGATGCCTGAAATGATGTTCACTTAATGTTGTTATTTTTACTTTAAAATAGTCAATAGTCTTTGAGACAAAATGACATACATATGTATAAAGTAGGAATGATTTGTTAAATGATCCTGTATATTTAATGACCTACTCTTTCTGGTGTTCTCCACTAATTTCCATATAATTGGATTTCTCTTATATCATTTCCCTTTTCCTTCAACCTGCATAAGTTCTCTTTAGGATTTCTTAAAGCTCAGATTTTTTGAAAATAATTCTTTCAGCTTTTGCCTGAAAATGTCTTTATTGCACCTTCCTGTTAGAGGGATATTTTCACCGGATATAGATTTCTAGGTTAACAGGTTTTGTTTTCTCATTTGTTACAGGACTTTAAAGATGTCATTCCATTGTCTTCTGGTTTCCAGAGTTTCTGATGAGAATGGTATTAATTTTTATCATTATTTTCTTGAATACAATGTTCCCTTCACATCCCCAAGCTGCCCTCATGATTTCCTACTCAGATTTTCAAGAGTTTGATTATGATACACCTAGGCATATTTTTCTTTGCTTGGGATTCTCTAAGCTGTTTGGATCTGTGGTTTGTACTAACAAATTTGGAAAATTCCTGGCCATCATTATAGTCACCTAATAGTTATGAGGATTACTTATGGATGAAGTTTGAAGTGACTTTAAAAGTTTTTAATCTTTATATCTTTATTATTTGTTTCAATTCTTTATAATAAATATTTATCATTTTTCCAAAAATAATAATGATTAAAAAAAAGTCTAAGCAAATTTGTCAGTATATTAGTAATAAAGGGAACATGGACACAGGGACCGTTTATTAATGCTGCTTTTCTTTTCTATGTTTTTAAAACTTTGAAGCACAAAGATATTAAAATAATAGGAATATTGTTTTTGGAGACCCAGGGAAAATGTGCAATTTCAAAATCTCCAGGTATATGTTAATTCTGTTATGAAAAATAGTTAAGAAATAGGCAGTGTAATCTGACAAATGGCCTAATCAAAACCACCTATCTTTTGGATAGCCTAAGAAAGAGCACAAAACAATGTAGGATAAAGGACTTAGAGGAATGAAATCTTCATTAAAATTAGGCTTTTTTTTTTAACTCAAAAATTACAAATTTGGGATTACAAAAAGAATATCTTTCATTAAATTGTAACCTTCTAGAAAGCAAGAGATTATGTCCAGTTAGCTCACAGTTGTATTTTTTAGTTTACAGCATGGTCCCTGGCACACAGGAGGAGCTTAAGAAATATTTGTTAAATAAGAAATTCTGGTGTTTAAGTTTCATCAGTGGGAGAGAGTACGATGGAGTGGGGACAGGCAGGTGTTCGTTTTAGTCCTCTAATTTTCTCACTATAGTTAGGTACTTTGGTAGTTGCTCAATAAAATTTTGTTTTGGCTCAGTCTTTGTGTTTTATACAGTACATGTGCCAGGACTCTCTTATGGGAGAGTAAAGCATCCACTCTTGGCTGGGTCTCTGCTCTTCTGGGTCTGTGACCCTCTGCTGGTAGGCTTGTTTGGTGCTGGATCCCCAGGTGACTTCCTGGCTGTCTCTGCCTTCTCTGCTGGGACTGGGTTTGCATAATGCTGCTGCTTTTTCTTGTGACTACTTCTCCTTACAGGGCTTCACAGCTTCTGCTTTTGTTCTCCCTTGGTAGACACCCCCGTGAAGTCTCTGTGATTTCTTGTTTTTGGCTTCACACAGCTCTTGGGCTGCTGACCTACTGCTGTTTTGCATCACCAGTGACTAAGCAGCAAAGACTGGATGTCATGCCAATGACAGAATTGAAAAGACAAATGCAGTATATGCATTTGTACATTTTTTTCAGCTGTGAGAAAAGGAGGAATTTCATTTCTCATCGCTTCATATTTTTTGAACTGCTCTTATTTTTCACAGTTTAAGTTGCTTTTGTTAATGTTCTTATTTACAGTAAGAATCTTCAATCTAACATGTGCATTAAATATACAGAGAAAGGAAACAAGTGAGTCATCTTGATGGCCATTGGTTATCAGTGCAATTGTAACATTTAGAACTCTCTGGGAACAATTATCACCCAACTGCTCTTAAAAATATTTGGATGGGATCAGTAATTACCTAGTGTTCACCATGGGTTATGTCAAATTCTTCTAAAATTTCTTATTAACTTAAGGGACAGGATTTGTTCAGAACAAGGAGAGTCAACAGAAGTTCAGTTAACTTAGTCTGCTGGCTTCAGACATGTCTGTGACTAAAATATCTGGGTAGCAGGGCTTCACTTTCAAGGTTGGGGCTTCGAAAGATGTCTATTCTAAATATTGTTAAGTCCTAGGAGCAACAATTCTATGTGTTCTTTTTATCATAAATATCCAGAGCATAGACAAGATATTTTTTCTTTTATACAACTGAAGTTTCTATCTGCAATTTAAGAACATATTTCTGTGTGTGTCACTTATGGACAGGAGAAACATTTGGTCAGTCTTTTTTGAGATTAATACTCATGAATCAAAAGACAATTATTAGGTTATGCCTCAGCAATTTCATCTCCAGATGGTATGGTCCCTTTTCCTTCAGCTTTTCTTCTTGAAACTTGTTCTACAGGACTTCATCACAGAGACTCTCAATGTTCTTTATGCTTCTGTTAAGTTTCAAAGCATGGAATGCTAATCAATCATGATACTACTTATCAGGAGCCAGACTATTTTTGACAAGATAGAAGGAACTGAAAATTAAGGTTTTTTTTTTTTTTTTTTTTAAGTTACAACAACACAAACCCCTGATCCCACCAACACCCTGCTTTGAGAGTTCCTAGATAAGAAAATTTTCAGAAGTACAAATTGAGTTGGTGGTAGGATTGAGGGGCAGAGAAGGCTGGAAGTGGTCATGACAGTACTGGGATGGAACTAAATAATGGAGAAGAAGTTTGGAATCTGAGGATAATTTTTTTTAAAGGTTTTAATAAAAAGTGGAGAAGAGATTCAAGTTGGATTAAGCTTTGAATGTGAAACATGTTTTTAACTTAAATGACAAAAATGCCAAATTGTACCATGACTATTTATTTAAATATTGTTATATTTATAAGTACTTAAAAAATAATTTGAACCATTTTTGGTTTACTCTGAGAAATCTCTGCCACAGGCACTGGAAATACCTAGAGTCTGCAGAATAATATTAATAATAATAACAATGACAATAATAAAATAAAGTGAGCTGTTTCCTTGTCCTCTGGGGTGGTTTTCCTATGCAGAAGAGATTATTCAAAAGTTTACTATTTGTTTTGTCTAACAGTAAAAAGTCTGCAGCGTGTCCAACAAACTATGGTGATGGGTCAAATCGGCCCACTGCCAATTGTACACTTATAGCAAATCACCAAGATGTACACTTTAAATATCTTACAATTTCATTTGTCAATTATACCTCAATAAAGCTGAAAAAAAAACCCATAATAATAAAAAGGACAAACTACTGACACACATAACAATATGAATGAATCTCAAAGTCAGTATGCTGGGTAAAAAAAAGCCAAACATAGGGCTTCCCTGGTGGCACAGTGGTTGAGAGTCCGCCTGCCGATGCAGGGGACACGGGTTTGTGCCCCGGTCCAGGAAGGTCCCACATGCCGCGGAGCGGCTGGGCCCGTGAGCCATGGCCACTGGGCCTGCGCGTCCGGAGCCTGTACTCTGCAACGGGAGAGGCCACAACAGGGAGAGGCCCGCGTATGGCAAAAAAAAAAAAAAGCCAGACATAAAGGAGTACCCACTGTATGATTCTATTTATACAAAGTTCTAGAAACTACAAATTAATATACAGTGACAGAAAGCAGATCAGTATTTGCCTGGCTATGGAAGCAAAGGGAGGGATGTTCTGCAAGGGGGCCTGGGGAATCTTTTGGGGGTGACGGAAATGTCCTGTATCTTGACTGTGGTTTCATAAGTGTGTAACCACCTGGTTTTTTTTAAAAGCTGAAGAACAAACTAGAGTTTTGAATTTGTTGTTTTAATAAAGTGAACACTAATCTTTTAAACTAAGGGTCAGCAAACTTTTTTCTTGAAGGGAGTCACATAGTAAATATTTTAGACTTAGCAGGGCATATGGTCTCTGTCGAAACTACACTGAAATTTGAATCTCATACAATTTTCACATGTCACAAAGTATCATTCTCCTCTCTATTTTTTCCAGCATTTAAAAATGAAAAAAACATTCTTAACCCTATTAAAACTTTTTAACATAGTTTTGGTCAGCATCCTTTAAATTGCTTTTTCTAAAGGCCTTAAAAATTTAGCATTCAGGTATCTGTTAACAACTCTATGGATTAATCTTGTTTGTGCAGTGATAGGAGACCAAAGAATAATGTTGATGATGATGAAAAGGGAAAATTAAATGACCCAGTGACAATAAAAATAAGAGAGGAGAAGCGATCATTTTGCTGTGGAAACTAAATTACATACCATCCATGCTGAAGTGAAAATAAGATTATTGTAAGTACTAGACAGGAGACCAGGAGAAAAGGCAAGGTTAGAGACATGTGCAAATAGCTGTGCAGTGGTAAAAGGTGAAGCCATATGGTATATAATTTTTTTAAGGAAGACACTATGTAGAGGAAAATGCTGAGTGCTCAGGATTGGGCACAGCTGGAGAACACGAACAGGAAGAGGAACAAGTGAAGTAAACAAGGAACGACCGACTGGTCAGGCAGGTCAGATGAGAGAACAGCCACAGCTCACTATATCAGGGACCCCAAGAGAAGACTCTGTTCCAGGAGAGCGAGGTGGTCCACATCAGCACAAACAGACATTAAGAAGAAGCGAAAAGAGGCATTTCTTCACTGCAGATGTAACTGATATCTTTGGGAAAAACACAACCAGATCATTCCCTAACCTAAGAGTAGCTTTTCCTTGATAGCACTATACATTATATATTGCAGTCTACTGTCACCCCCATCCAGAGAGCAATGAGAAGAGACTGAAATACATAATGCACAGAGTTGTCAAGAAGAAGGTACCCTTAGGCTACGGAATGATCTGACACACGACATGAGATCAGCCAGTTTGATAACTACATGCTGATACTGGATGGGGGGTTTTCCTCCTTCCTCCTCATCTACTTCATTCACTATTATTCTTAGAGCAAAAGACTATACAGCACAGAGTTTAATTCATTTAAACTACAAACTTCAGGCATTCCATCTGAAGATACTCAATGAACATTTCACATTTTCTTCGATGGGTGTGCCTGCCTGTCAATATTAAGTCAACTCTGATACCAAGGTCCCTTTGGGAAATGCCCAATTTTTGTACTTTTGACTTATTCCTGTCCCACAGGTTGCTGAAGGCGGACAGTCAGCCAATGACATGTAACTACTGGGCTTCTACATCTTTTATATCACTTTTGAAAGGAAAAAAATCTAGTAAGCTTCTAAGAAATTATTCATTTCATTATAACATGGTTAATCAAATATCAAAGGTGATCTAAATGGCCTTGTTTTAGAAACATTCTTGATGAGGCAATTCCAAAATAAGGATACAGTCCATATAGACTTTTATAGAAATGTGGAACTCAACATCCTATGATTTGCTGTACTGAAACTCACAGGTTATAAATCATGCACTGAGGAGAAAGAGATTTCTTATAACTGGCAAAACTGGCAAATTCTGAGACATCTCACCAGCAGATAGAAACTCTGAGTTACCACACTTCTGGAAATCTTTGCATTTATAGATTTGAGATAATATAGCATGTAAACGGATATCAATAATAATTCTAGATATTAAGAACCAGATTACATATTATCAAAATATTATTTGTTATTATTTTCAAATACTCTTTTCTGATGATTAATGAGCTACTTAATAGGGAGAAATCATTTAGTATCTTTTTATTGCAATTTTCTAGTCAGTGAAACAAGGACACTAAGATATCTCTAGGAATGCTCTATGGAATAATTAATTTACTAACAAAACTCTAAAAATGTATGGATGTTTTAATTTTAAAGAGCAAAAATTTAAAGCAGCCCAAGTTCAATTGTTAACATGTATTGCAGAAGGGGGAAGAAGAAAGAAAAGAAAATACAGAGAAGTCAACCCCCTTGCACCCCAAATTTATACCAGATCTTAACACTCAGAAATAACCACTCTATCTTGTCTATGAACTTTCTTAAAACTACAATTTCTAGAGAGGGTTTATTTTCCCCAAGCTGTTAATTATGTAAGGACACATTTTTATATGTAAGCATTTTTTGGGGAAAGAGAGCTGAAGGTTGGATTTACAATTGGGCGATACCTGAAGAAACCTCAGATCTTGGTTTGCCTGGAATAGTCCCGGTTTGCTTGGGATTCCTGGTTTAGCCTGCTGTCTCAGCATTTTTATTAACATCATTCCCTTTCACTCAAGTGTCAATGACAGTGAATTATATGGCAATTTAGTAGGGCTAGATAGGGCTCAAGAAGGATCCTGCATTGCGGAAGAAATCCTATATGAAACAACAGAGCTATTGAGTATATCCTAATAAAAATCCAGATTCTAACCAGCCCTCTTTACGTAAGGATGGTCTGCAATTTAAATTCTCTCCTAACAATCTTCAATTCATTCATTAATACATAATAGCTGAGTGTCCACCAAGAAGTGCACTTAGGTTCCACACAGACAGTGGACAGACAGGCTCAGTGCTTTCTCGAGTATTTCATGCCCAGTCTCATAGTTCAATGCTTGGAGCTCCACCAGGAGTTCCTCTGCTTCCTAAATCTCAGATTGCTGCCTGAGGGGGAAATAAGTGAAGTGGAAGATGGATCCAGTGACTGGCCTTACCTAAATTTGGGGATACTCTTCCAAATATTTTATCTTTCTTACTCAAAATAATGTTGTATACTATTCTTTGAAAAGTTTTTGAGGGTCTAGTATAGGAAAATTCTGTGATTCGTAAAATAATATAAAAGATGTGGTACCTGTTTCAAAGAGTTTACACTAGAGTTAAAAATATGAGGCATATAAATTAATTAAGTCCTGTGGCCTAAAATGCTTCCTATGATGCAGGTCCACGCTCCCAAACTTCTTTCACAACAGAATTTTTCAACTTTGTGATAGTCGGTAAGTTTCAAATGTGGGCATGTATTATCTCTTGTGATGAAAAGTCAAAGGAAAAAAAGATTTAGTTTCGTGTATTGATTCCATAGCCAATATTTCAGAACACAATTTATATATATGTTATACTGGTAGTAAAAGATAAATTTTTTAGTTAGTGCCTCTTTTAATGACCATGACCTTAAGTCAATCAATTAACTTTTCTTTTTTTTTAAAAAAAGAACACTTTACATGGACATATATACACTACTAAAATGTAAGGTAGGTAGATAGTGGGAAGCAGCCGCATAGCACAGGGAGATCAGCTCGGTGCTTTGTGACCGCCTGGAGGGGTGGGATAGGGAGGGTGGGAGGGAGGGAGACGCAAGAGGGAAGAGATACGGGAACTTATGCATATGTATAACTGATTCACTTTGTTATAAAGCAGAAACTAACACACCATTGTAAAGCAATTATACCCCAATAAAGATGTTAAAAAAAAAAAAGAGAACACTTTAAACAGAGCATTTCTCTTCCTTAGACCAAAACAAGTATACCAATCAGCAGAGTGTGTATTATATTGTTTTATATTTGGAGTCCAAGAACACTATGTATTATCTCCTACTCTTTTAGGAAGTGGAGTGTTTAATTCTTACGATTGATAATTTAACAAAAACTTGAAATAAGGATTTTATTCTAGCCCTAAACTTAATTTTCTTGACTGGTTATAATCATTCTCTTGTGGAGAATGGGATTTAAAGTCATATATCTTAGAATTTAATGTGTAATAGGTAGTATTAGTAAATAAGTATAATTATATACTAATTAGTATAATTAGTATACGTTGCTTTGCTATTTGCTAAATACTGTTATACTGAGTTATATTTTATATGAACCTCAGTTTCTTCATCTATAAAATGGGAATCAATAACTTTTACTTCAATGGATTATTATAAGGCTCAGATAAAAGAAATGCAAGGTGTATTTGTAAGCTGTAAATCTGCTTTATAAATATAAGGTGATATTGTTTTTATGCCTAAAGGATTTGCACAAAGTTAGTCTCATCCTTAACCTGGTTGGTTTCTTTCTTTGTATAGCACATTCCTACCAGTTGAGGTGGCCCGCCACAAGGTTGTGTCCCGAGAAATAATGTAACACTATAAAGCCAAGCAGGCTCTTGGTGGTTGAATATGTTACATGGCTAAGAACCACTTCTTTCCCAGAACTGGTAGAGAATACAAACCATGGTGCTGTTCTGCCTTAGTGTGACTACAAATACAAGTCTTGACCATCTTTCTTAAAGCATGGGCATCAGTTTCTTCACTGATACGGTTTATTCTTTATTGAGTCATTTCACAAAAATGTGAAGGTAGTGGTGAGGTGTTAATGCTTCAGTGGTTCCCAGTACCTTCAGAGTATACAATTTGTAACTTGGCTAATAAAGCCTTCCGCGGTTTGGTCCTGTCTGTCACCATTCCCTGCCTCAGACTCCACACTCCGGGCAAAATGAACCACCAGGAACTTTCAGTTCCTCCAAATGTGCTGCACTTTTTCTCAGCTTTGCCCTGTGGACTTGCTGTTCTCTCTGCTCCCTCCTCCTCCCCTAGCCTGGCTAAGGCTTTAAGTAAGTATCAGCTTCCTCCAGGACACTGAGATGCTTCTTTGGCCACCCCACCACTCCATTCTGGGTTAGGTAACCCAACACTCTGTCCCACACCCTGGGCATCACTGCCATAAGCACAGCACAGCACCCAGTGAAGACCAAGTTCTTCATAAATCTTTGTTGAGTGGGTGAGTGAATATACGAAGTCCCCCGCCAAATCTGTATTATCTGGGTCCTTGAAAAATAAGGGCAAGAAAAACCAGGATCCCACTACGAACAACATTGATAACTTAAGGGCTTACTCTTAACTAAGAAATGGGTGTAGCTGTACCATCTATGCCATTTCTTTACTACACCTTCCCAGAAATTCTAGAAGACAAACTGGGGTGCTCTCTTTGGCAGCTGCTCTCATGACTCAGATCCCAAGTAAGTAGGGGGTATGAGGGTATGTAATCACAAATTTTCATAGGCTATTAAGTTGGAACAAAAACCACCTATAGTGGGAGAGGATGAAAGGCATGTTATGGGAAAGGCAATAAAAGCTTTTTTTATTTTACACACACCCGTGTGTGTGTGTGTGTGTGTGTGTGTGTGTGTTTAAAGCCCTTCGGAGTATATGTGAAAGCATGATACACTTTACTATTTTGTTGGTTTAAAAATACTTTTTTTTTTTGTGGTTTAAAAATTTTTTTTTTTTTTTTTTTTTTGCGGTATGCGGGCCTCTCACTGTTGTGGCCCCTCCCGTTGGCGGACGCGCAGGGTCAGCGGCCATGGCTCACGGGCCCAGCCGCTCCACGGCATGTGGGATCCTCCCAGACCGGGGCACGAACCCATGTCCCCTGCATCGGCAGGCGGACTCTCAACCACTGCGCCACCAGGGAAGCCCTAAAAATACTTTTAATT
Source organism: Neophocaena asiaeorientalis asiaeorientalis (assembly GCF_003031525.2). Classification (NCBI taxonomy): domain Eukaryota; kingdom Metazoa; phylum Chordata; class Mammalia; order Artiodactyla; family Phocoenidae; genus Neophocaena; species Neophocaena asiaeorientalis. Next base: position 8,015,380 of record NW_020185325.1, on the reverse strand, counting down.
TAAGTATATGAAGCAATAGCTGTGTCTAAAATGAAGCTTTGCTAAAAATTAAGGAACTAAACTCCAAACACCAAATTTTGTACTTTATGTACTTCTGCAAGTCTTTCATGCAGAAAGTGGTTTGTACCTTGACTTTAAATTTTACCACCCTTATAAGAGAATGCATATTTTACAACATTATTCTAACCTAGGTTGTGATTTTTAGAACAAATGAAAATGTGGGGAATTCCCTTGCAATCCAGTGATTAGGACTCAGAGATTTCACTGCTGTGAAACCAGGGTTCAATCCCTGGTGGGGGAACCAAGATCCCGCAAGCCGTGCGGCGTGGCCAAAAGAAAAAAAATCTTATAAACAAATGAAAATGTGGGACTTAAAAAACAAAGAAATGAAATCCCATATTCTCTGAAAAAATAATCTAAAAATGATAAGAAAGCATTCTAAGTTTGTATAAGGAAATGTTTGTACAGTCAATAAAAACAATCTAAAAATATTTATTTACATGTTATCGGTGAAAAATAATGAATCTATGTATTCTACCACATGGCAAAAGGATGACTGAGGTCCTTTATATTATTTGTCAATAATAACAAAATCTGGACACAGAGAAGCATCAGGCCATGCCTTGACAATACGTTACATGGGGTAAAACAGATTGCTGTAGGCTTGCCTATTTTTCTTTCCCTCGGGAATTTTGGACACGTATCTCTGCAGGTTACATATTGTCTCCTCGTTCCTACATATTTTATGCATAGATTTGAAATTAACAGGCTTGAGATATTGGTAGTTGGGTCTTTTCCACTTTATTCAATCTTTAATATAGAAAGCTGAAGTCAGTGGCATCCTGAGCATTTACCTTTTGTTTTTTTAAAAAATTGTAGCTACATTTTAAAGGAGCAAGCACCCTCTTGGTGCTATAAACAGAGTTACGGCCTGTGATATTGTGGTTTATAATAAGAAATATATGTTTGGTCTTCACCCTCATTTCTAGCACAGAGTTCTTAAAACCCTTGGACATTTTTGTAGCGAGGAGAGTGATAAAGGTGTCTTTGGTTAGGTTAATGAAGTGACTTTTGGAAAGCACCTAAGACGGGGGCTGGATGCCAATGGTGCCATTTCAGTCCCACCCCCTGACCTCCAAGGAGGGGAGAGGAGCTGGTGGTTGAATCAGTTGCTAACGCCCAGTGATTTAAACAATCATGCCTATGTAATGAAGTCTCCATAAAAACCCCAAAGGACCTGGTTGGCAGAGTTTCTGGGTTGGCAAGCACACTGAGATTCAGGGAGAATGGTGCACCTGGAGAAGGAACAGAAGCTCCTCACCCTTTCCCTACACCGTGCCCTTGTATCTCTTCCATCTGGCTGTCGCCGAGGTACATCCTTTTATGATAAACCAATAATCTAGTAAGTAAATGTTTCTTTGAGTTTTGCTCTAGCAAATTAATTGAACCTGAGGAGGGGGCCTTGGGAATCTGGTTTATAGACAGTCAGAAGTACAGGTAGGGCTTCCCTGGTGGCACAGTGGTTGAGATGCAGGGGACACGGGTTCGTGCCCCGGTCCGTGAAGATCCCACATGCCGCGGAACGGCTGGGTCCGTGAGCCATGGCCGCTGAGCCTGCGCGTCCGGAGCCTGTGCTCCACAGTGGGAGAAGCCACAGCAGTGAGGGGCCCGTGTACCACAAAAAAAAAAAAAAAAGAAGTACAGGTAAAAACCTGGGCTTGCAACTACATCTGAAGTTGGTGGGAGGTGCCGAGATGGGCAGTCTTACAATACTGAACCCTTAACCTGTGGAATCTCATGCTATCTCCAGGTAGATAGTGTCAGAATTGAGTTGAATGGTAGGACATCCAACTGGTGTCCTGAGAATTGCTGGTTGGTGGTGTGGGAAAAACACTCTCCCAAACACATTGGGATCTGGCCTCAGAACACCTATTACTGCCTAATTGATAGCAAGTATGTATCTTTAATTAGCTGTGTGGTGGAGCTGACCTCTGTACAAGAACCTGATAAAAGAAGTGCTGTATTAAAAACATACTTGTTTACTGTAGTAGCAAATCAGACAAGGTTAGTGGGGATTCTCAGAAGTATAAGATACAAGAATCAGCACAAAAAAGAGGAAAGGTAATCTCTATCTTATCGCATTCTGTGTGTGCCACGCACTGTATTAGGGGCTTTGCAAACATTGTTATTCAAACCTTTTAACAATGCTATGAAGCCTTCCTTCAGAGGGATTCAGTAACTTCCTGAAGTACACAGTTCTCCTTAGCAGGCTCGGAAACCGAGGTGTGAAGTGGCTGGAAGCACAGGAGTTTGTGCTTCCCTTATATTGGAGCAGTGAAGTAATTTGAGGTGATGGCAAAGTCCCGGTGGCACCAGGTTGCATGAGTGGGGCCGGAGCGCACCAAGAGCTGTGTAGGGTGGATCATCTACGCATACTGAGGTCCCCAGGAGGGCCTGGGACACCTGGGAGGACACTTTCTCTCACCTCCTCCCCACTCCCAATCCAATTCATCATCAAGTCCAGTCAATTTTACCTCCAAAACATTCCTTGAACCTTGGACTTCTTTCCAAATCCACTGCTCATATGCTGGTCAAAGTAACCAGAATCTCACACCTTCCTCATGGCAAGAATCTCTGTATCAACCTGCCCCTACTCACTTCCCTTCCTCTACTACAATAATTAATTCTCCATAAAAGAAAATGTCACTTGACTCCTTATAACCCTTTAAGGCTTACCACTATTTTTAAGATAAAGGCCCCAGTCCTACCATGTTTTATAAGCCTCTGCATGACCTGGATTCTATCCACTTTTCCAAGCTCATCGTCACCACCCAGCCTGCATTCATCACGTCCAGCTACACTAGTCTGATTTCAAGTGCCCCACCTCAGGGCCTTTGCATAGTCCTTTTTCAATCATTCCATGAGTGTTACACAGGTAGACTGGCCAGGCACAGCTCTAAGTGCTGCTTCCTCACACTGCTGCTCCCTCTGGAAAACTCTTCTAAAAACACATAATCCCTCCTGGGCCTGGCACCACTTTACTCAAACCTCTGACCTCACTTCCTTAGGAATCCCCCAGATAAGATGAATTTCTTCTGTTTTTGCTTTCTTTCTGTTTACACTTTCTTTAATAGCACCCTGCACTGTTCTCTTGTAGAACTTACCACGATTTTTAACAATGCCTGTATGACTATCTTATCAAAATATGCCTCCTACAGGAGAAGCAGCCTCTGGGGTTTTATGCATTCTTTTTAAGACCATTTCTGTTTGCCCTCAGAACCAGATGTAGTGGCCAACTTAATAAATACCTTTGAATGAATAAATGATGAGGGAAGCTGCCTGTTGAGCTCTTTTCAGTTACAACCTAAAATATGATTTGGAAATGTGTTACTGATGAAGGTAATAAAACTCAAATTTATCAGAAACTCCAGAGGACCTTATAATTAAGGACACGTTAATCGAAAGTGTAGACAGTTAAAATAAGTTTAACAGTTTGTTCTATACAGACAAAACTTTTAGGAGATCAATGACAGGTGATCACTTAGGTAGCCAGTGAGAGGCGAGAATCTGTCAGAGATTCTCCATCACTAACCAGTGACTCAGACCCTTTATTTCTTGATGTCCTTTCCACTTTTAAATTTAGGAATTTACCAGTCCCCCCAAGCCAAAGTGGAGACAAGGTGCTTTAGCAGACAACTTTAGCTTAATGGAAGTATTGAGTTTTTTTTCCTGTTTTTTTTTTTTTTTTTTTTTTGCGGTATGCGGGCCTCTCACTGTTGTGGCCTCTCCCGTTGCGGAGCACAGGCTCCGGACGCGCAGGCTCAGCGGCATGGCTCACGGGCCCAGCCGCTCCGCGGCATGTGGGATCTTCCCGGACCGGGACACGAACCCGTGTCCCCTGCATCAGCAGGCAGACTCTCAACCACTGCGCCACCAGGGAAGCCCGTCCTGTTTAATTTTATAGTCACTAAAGAATTTCAACCATCTCTTGGTCCAACTTCTGACTACTCATTTCACTCTAAAATCAGGGAGACAGCAGGGGCTGTGAAAAGTACATAGATCTCTAACCAGGAGACCTGGATTCTCGTCTCAGCTCTGTCAACAAATAATGCTGAAAACCTAGGGTCCCAGTTTCTTATGTGCAAAACCAAAGTGTTCTGTAGACCGGGTTTTATATGAATCTTTCTAGAATGAAAAGTTTGATTTTTTTTTTTCTATCGTTGCAGAACATAACATAGTTGCAGATATTCTGTCTTCTCTCAGGGCTTATCACAAAGAAGGTTTAAATCTACGAATTTACTTTCTGTAGACAACTGGTCTATTTCCCAGCCATACACAAATCTCATTGTAAATTAATACATCATGAATACTTGAGTAGTGAATCAGCTTTCTGGAGCCTTGTTAAGTGTGAGTTTTTGAGCCTGCAAAGTTAAGGATCAAACTCTGATCTATGGTGTCCTGAAAGATAAAAGCAGTTTCTACAATATATTGATACTTGAGAAAAAACAAGTAATTCCTCATCCTATGTATCATAAAAATACTAGTGAATCCAATCACAGCAAGTCATGATAGAATTCGTAGGAAGGGAAGAAGTCTACCTTCTTTCCAAAGTGCTTTCTCATTTAGCCTGGCTCATGGCCTGCATGACTGAGAGTGGTAATAGGGGAAGATTAAGAACTAGATCTTTAATAGTGATTTTTGCTCTTCTTGTTACGTAGATCCGCATTTTATGTGTCAGAGAAGAAAGAGCATCTCTAGTAAATGTCAACCATATTTGTTTATAAAGAAAGGAAATGAATTTCAGAGTTAGTTCTAACCCATAAATAAAATAGCAAAACATTCTGCATATCTGTCTAAATAATTTTGATCTTAAAACACCGACAGTAGTCTGCATCAATTTCTTAGTCCAGAGAAGATTAAATACTTTAAACTCAGGCTTCTCCTATTTCAGGCTGATTACTGTTTTTCTTCATCTATACTATAACTTGGTTTTCATTACAGAAGTCTTGATTTATTTTTTTAACATTAAAGAATCATTGCCTCATTGTTTTTATAATAATCCTCTAGGAACTTAAACAGAAGTTTTATTTCCCAGTAAATCCTCTCAGATTTGCCTAGGACTGACCAATGTTGATGATTTGAGTACAAAGTACTGGGAATACAGGACAGACCATTCTGGAATCAGTGTGGTCCTTATCAGTTCACTGCAAGAACAGCAGAATGGGCCTTCCTGTCTTTACTAGTTTTTCCCCAGTGTGTGTGTGTGTGTGTGTGTGTGTGTGTGTGTGTATGTGTGTATGGTGGGTTGGGGGGTGGTAGAGAGCCATTTAAATTTAGGACACACCAGTATAAGTCAACATGTTGGAAAGGTACAGTAAACCTTACATTATTCTTAGCATTCACTCAAGTATTCATTCATTCATTTAATATTTACTGGGCGTAGGCATTGTTAGAGTTTGGAACCAAGAGATAAAACACCTAACACTTGTCTTCAAGTGGCCAGCAGGTGAGTGAGAGAAAAACAAAAGTAATGATATTACAGCATATGAGTCAGGAAAGATAATCATATTGTAGGAACTCAGAGGAAATACAACAAAAAGTGGTTGGGGGCAAGCAGAGAAGACCCCTTGTAAGACTTGACTCCTAAGTGAGTTTTTAAAAAAAACAATTAGGAAGCCAGGCAGCAGGCAGGAGGAAGGAGGAAGGGGCAGTAGAAGAAGGTACCCAAGAGGACCAGACAACATGTTCATGCTCAAGCAAGCAGTGGAGAGGAGCAGTGAAGCTTCAGATGTCAGACTGAACCACATCTTCACGTAGCATATTACTTTCAGTGTACAGCTAAAGGGAATCACAGATGGTTACTAAAGGGGCATTATTGTCCCAGTGAGCACACTGCAAACCCCAAATGAATCCTGTTGATTGTTCAATATCATAGTACCAAGAAGTCTGATTAGATTTTAAACTGTATTGTGGAGTATTGCTTTGTGGGGAGGCCTGAGGAATTCTGAAGACTTGTAAAGCTACTACACTTCCAGTGAGTGCAAGAATCAGAGTGACTTTAGGAAAGGCTTAACGAAGTTGTTTAGCTGGTGAATCAACAGCAAGACAGTCTGTTGATTTTGAAAACAGCCCAAATTTGTACTATGAAAATAGAAAAAACTTGAAATGGTGCAGGCCAAGTGCTGGTGTCACCTATGAAGTTAGCTTCCTAATTTCTTACCCAGGATTCAAGCTGTCAGAAAGTCTTGCTTTGGCTTTGTCTACTGTGTGACTACATGGACTATTTATCCAGCTGAGGAGAGATTTTTCTGAGACATAAACTGTTTAGTAGTCCCTTTTGTAATAAATCAAATCTCTAAGAAGATTATTATTAGTTAACAAGCAAAGTCTCAATGCTTTATAGGATGCCTACAGAGTAAGTTCAAGGGATAATAACAGCCCTGACGGGATGGGCTTCCCTACTGTGATGGCTGGCTCACCTCTGGCCTGAGGCAGTTTATAAAAACCATCAAACCATAATAGCTATAGCAAAGTGCAAAAGTGTGCTCTGTCCAGGTTATTGGGAAGTCCAATGAGATGACCCCATGTATAACCTGGTTACTGTAATTCTCAAAATGAGTGACAATAATCCACAAGATGGACACATGACTCTTCTGTAAGGTTGCATGCCTGCCTTCAGATGTTGGAAAATCAAAAACTTGGTTTTACGAAAAAAAGAAAAAAAAACAAACTTGGTAATATGGGTATATTGCTTATTGCCTCTGTGAGAGAGACAACTGTTCAAACAGGCATTTCTCCCGTTGCTTCCACACACCTTCCCTGCAGAAGTGGCCCATAAACGACAGAGCCAAGTCACATAACAAATCCTGTTTCCAGTTGAATGCTGCAAACATAGAGTAAGTCACATCTTGGAATTCTTCCACCGTGAAAACGTACAAGAAGCAAAGCAACTTTTCAAAGCATAGCAAAATCAACATTTGCTCCATGACTTAATGAATTTGGCACGTGGAAAATATGCACTTCCAGTAAACTTAGTGAGTTAGCTGAGGCACTGACTTCACCTTCCTGGTTGGTTAAGGCCACCCAACTGCCCTGGGAGGCTACTCTTACTCTTACTCCTAACCCCACCACTAAGTCTATGATTTGAGGCAAAGCATGTAACCTTTAGCTATTAAAATAGCTCTTAACTGGAACAATGCTGCTGTTCCAGCTATCACACAGCTCTTAGGGCCAATGTTTGATAATTAAATATGTTATTTTAATATAAATATTTTGGTGGTACATGTTGGAAAACTATGAAGCATGTAAATAACTTGAAAAGGTCAGCTTGGGATGAGGTGCTAAAACTTGTGAGTCATTTCAAGAGACTTCCCTAAATTGAGGAGATTTGTGGGAGGGAAGTGGAGACACTGGAAATTTCAAATAAGAGATTTAGTTCGACAAGAATTTACTGAGGACCTTCTGCCAGCCCTCTAATTAGGCATTCTGGGCAGTACAAAAGAAGTGGGAGAGTGGGTCTTCAGGGAACTGGTTGGGGAACACCTCCAGGTGGTGTAGGATGTACCAAGTGAGTGAAAATACAGAATACGATGTGGGGCGATCAGGAGATTACGGTAAACTAGGGAGGAACAGAAGATTTCAGGGAAGTGGACGTTTAAAGCTGGATCCTTAAGAAAGGTAAGATTTGGGAAAAAATTTTAAAGGGGAACACAATTACACATGAACATAACAGCGTGGTCGAAGGCAAGGAGATGGGAATGAAATAAAACCCCTCTGTATCGTAAACGACCATAACTGCTGTATTTGCTCATTCCAGCCAGTATGCCCTAGCAACAGTGCTTTTCATGCTTCGGTGACCTGGTTACCATAAAAAACTCTAGCACAAAATGTATTTACTCAAAATAAATGTGGAGAATTATTTAAGGCCGTGCAACTCTTCTCTTTCTCTCTTCTTTTTTCCTTTTTCCCCAATAGTAAAACTACCTTTACTGAGTGTTTACATATGTGCCAAGTGCTGGGCTAAGCACTTTATGTGTATTATTTCGTTTACTGGGACTTAGGGATGGCACTGTACCTGGAATTCAAACTTGGGTCTGATTCCAAATCCCTAACTCTTTGTTGTAATTTATCAAGGCTAGTGTTGCCTGGATTCTCTCTGGACCTTAGGGATTTTCAATGCATTCAGGTTTTTCACCCTACTAATGCTGTGCTGTGATGCTCCAGATTACAGCTTTCACTGTATCTTCTAACTACACTCCTGGTCCATGCAGAGAAGCAAAGGAAAGCCTACTTTTGGGGCAAATGGTATTACATAACATGACCCACCCAGAGTGAAAGATATGTACTTTTAAAGACCAGTGTTTACGGATCACGTCAGCAGCCCATAGTTTAAAATGCCTGGGAAGCAACACACTCAGGGAGCGGCAATGGTCGCTCTTCTCTCCCTACATAGATTCAGGGCAAGCAAGTCTTGAGAGCTGACAATACCTCAACAGGAAGTAGAGAGAAAAGCAGTGCGTGACTCCCCTTCTTCTACTCTGTTGATTTTATCTTGGTCACTCTGAGGTCGGCACTGCCTGCAGCAAAACTGCTGAAACCCTGTCTCTGAGGGACCATCTCAGTCCCAGAGACTTTTCAACTTCACATCTGAAGTGAAACTTAATTTTAATATTGAATAATTAAAATATTTCTTTTGATGTTCATTATAAAAACTCATACAAATTCAAATATAAGAGAGTATTATGGAAAACTTTAGAGTCATATACTTTTATGTAATTTCCCTGAACTAAACCAATCTAAAATTTTTCTTCCTGTTTTTCAGGAATGCTGAAGTCTGTTATGAAGAGATATTTTTGAGGAAAACTCCATTTTACAGAAACTTTGCTTTTGTCCCATCTGTTACCTTTTCTGTCCTTCATTAAGTTAACTTCAGGTGTCTGAACTAGAGAGAGAACGTTTTCTCCACAGCTGTGGTAAAGTCACCACTGGCACTCTTCAATCTCCAGATCTAGTATTTTAGTCCTACTTTGCCTCACGTTGCACCTATCTTGATAAGTGATGTGAAGCAAATAAGTTTTAACTTCCTTTTGATGCAGAAACACTAGATTGGCCTAAGGTGAAATTGAAACTTTACATAATGAACCTAACATTTACCCTACTTACTTGGGAGAGAAAAACAAGACAAACATTTTTAAAAATTAATTTTGTGGTGCCTTTGGATGGATGAACTCAAAATATACGAGAATTAATGCAATGGGAAATTTTAGGATAAAGGCCAAAATAAAAATAGATGAAAAGAGCTAGTCTAAGAGACACTTTGTGATACTAATAATGTAATGGAACTCACTAATGGCTACTCAGAAATAATACAAACAGGGACTTCCCTGGTGGCGCAGTAGTTAAGAATCTGCCTTCCAACACGGGGGACATGGGTTTGAGCCCTGGTCCGCGAAGATCCCACATGCCGCGGAGCAACTAAGCCCGTGTGCCGCAACTACTGAGCCTGCGCTCTAGAACCCGCGAGCCACAACTACTGAAGCCCGCGTGCCTAGAGCCCGTGCTCCGCAACAAGAGAAGCCACCGCGATGAGAAGGCTGCGCACCGCGACGAGGAGTAGCTCCCACTCGCTGCAACTAGAAAAAGCCCGCGCACAGCAACGAAGACCCAACTCAGCCCCAAAATAAATAAATAAATGAATAAATAAATTAGAAATAATACAAAGAAAAACTTCTAGTCAGGAAAAAAATTTAAAAATAAATAGACAAGGAAGTAAAAGCAACTGAAGCTGGACTCTGAGATCTTCCCTTGTTTCCTTTTGGATGTGGTCATCACTTGCCTTCTCAATGAGCATCCCCGACCACTAATTTAAAACTGCAGCCCACTTGCCTGACCCTCACTCTCCTGAACTTGGCATTTATCACCTTCTAACACGCTACCTAATTTCCTTATTAAGTTTATTTGTATTATCTATCCAGCCCCCGCCCCAACTCCCCACCCCCAAGTGCAAGTTTTTCAAGGGCAGGCATTTTTGTCTGTTTTGTTAATTGATTTATCCTAAGTACATATAACAGTTCTTGAAACAGAGTAAATTAATTATAGGCAATCAATTAATTAAAATTAACCATCTTCTAGTGCTAACTACAGAAAATTCATAGTCCAGGAACAGAGAAGCAATTATTACAAGTCAATTCAGCAAATGAGATTTGTAAAACAGGAGGTAACATTGAGAATAACAGTAAAAACAAAAAAGATGAACATTTATTGAATGCTTACTAGGTACTACCACTCTGAAATGCTTTACATATATTGCCTCATGTAATCCTCACAGCAGCACTGTGAGATTGGTACCATTTATCATGCTCACTCTACAGATGAGGAGACCAAGGCACAGGGATGTTAAGTAACTCATCTTAAATCACAGGACTAGCAAATGGTGAGCTGGGATTTGAACCCAGGAAGTGTGGTGGAGAGCTTGTGCCTGCTATCTGCACACGCTGGAAGGTGGACAACTGAGGTACATGGGTTTTAGGAGGTTCAGTTTCTCTCTGGGAATAGGAGAAATGGGAGGAGGTCTGGGGGGGGGGTCCCTTTCTAAGATGCCAATATTCTGGCAAGAGGCACACCTGAGACTGGCACCTTGAAACTGTCATCGGGGGTTAAGTAACACTGAAGCACACTGAACAAAAAAGCACAATTGGGGGTAGGGGGTAGGGGGTAGACGGGGCAGGAGAAGGAAAACGACATGGGAAGTTGAGTGGGGAGCTACTAAAGATAAACTTTTGCATACTCTACCTTGAAAATGTTACTAGTATGTGTTCTGTCACTGATAGCAATGATAGTTTCCTGACCTGTATTTTGCCAGACTACTTTCAGCCATTGTTACAGGATCAGAAGAGGCAATTCAATAGAAATTTATGGCTTCTCACTGTTAAATAATGCTATTTTATTATCTTCACTTTTATTTTCCCCCCAAAAGAGGTTATGAGGTGGCAGTGCACCATGACCAGATCAAACATTGCTAATAAATAAAAATGGTTCTTTGGAAATAACCTAGAATAGATAGTATTTTCTCTTTTTCTAGCCCTGTGTGTGTGTGTGTGTGTGTGTGTGTGTGTGCTCGGTTGTTCATCATCAATTATAAACAGGAGACGACCTCTCTGCTTGAGAAGCAAGTCCCTGGTTAGCATTTGGTAACTGCCTATGCAATGTATTCAGTAAAAGACTTTATTTCCACAACTATATTCTGTTCAAGAACAACAAAGGGTAGAAAAGCATAAGGGAAAAATTATGACAAAACCCACCCACATCACATGACAATATATATTCCACATATATGTACACACAGAGTAATCATAAACAACTTTTCCTGTCAAACTAGTTTTCTCCTTGCTTTTTCAGTGAAAGGCCCAGAAAGAAGAGGAAAGTAATACAAAGTCATTAACTTTATTGCAATCTAGTTCCTCTTGTTTCAGAGCCAGGAAAACATTTTTAGATTTAATTTTACTGGTAAATAAAACACTTCTGAAGTTCAACAAGTGAATGGTCCAAGTTTCATTTTTTCCCCTCTCTTTAAGTCATACTGACCTTTATAGAAACACAAGAACAACATCTGACATTTTGTGGAAAATAAAGAAACATAATTTAGCAATTTTTAGCCAATAGCCACATGCTACAGCTTTAGAGTTGCTCAACTCTTTCCAGACACAAACGTCTCACAAACATGCTTCATACTCTTCTTAAAATCACAAGTAAATAAACAAAATTTTAATTAGATAAGCTTGCTTCGCATACTTGACTGATGTCAGCCTCGCCTCTCTGGGGAAAAAAAAAATCAATTAAAAAGAAACAAAGGAACAAATACAAGACACAGATGACACTGTCTCAAATGCTGAGCTGCATTTTTGAAGTGCGGCTGGATAAAGCCAAAACTGCAGGTCCTGACTCACTTAATTAGACTTCTGGCCCAACTCTCACACACCATAAAGAAGCGTAAAGAAGAAATACACCCAAGAGCCCAGGGGCTGACATTTCTTTTGCCTTGTCCCACGTCTCATCTGCTCACATGCCCCAGTCCTCCACTTGGAACAAAAATCGTCTGTTGTCTCCATCCCAGCCACTGGACCACTGGCACTGCCTCTATTTTTGGTGAAAATTTCCAATAGCCTGGTGGATGGAGGGGCACATTCAAGGAACACGTAAGGAAGCAGCACAGAGCATGGTTACTGAGCTCCTCTACTTTTGATTTTCATGGCCTGTTTTTAGCTCCAGTTGAGGAATAGGAATGAGTACCATTCCCTGACACTCCCCATTCCATCGCTCCTTTATCTCCTCCGTCTCCCGCAGCATCTCATTCCCGTATGCTCGGACGTAACTGCAGGTTGCCAAGCACAGCTGAGGAGGTCCTGGCCTGACTTGCCAGGCGTGTGCTTTTCCCCATCTATCAAGGATAACTGGATTTGCGCCTGCTCTTGGGCTGTAGATCTGAGCAAGGTTGAACCACGTGTCTCGTAGTCATCCAGAAGGGCCAGCCTCTTCCCCTTCCCCTCTCGGATCAGTCACGGACTGGAGGTCACTTGAGGGGATGGACCATCCTGTGGCCACCCTGGGAGTTGGGGTTCGCTCCAGACTATGTTCAGAAAAGGGGTCCAAGAATTCTTAAAACAACTCTGATTTTTTAAAAAATGTCTGGTATAAAAAAAAATGTGTAAATGACAGCGAAGCCGGGAAAGAGTTTCTTGTCCCTGATCCACATGGACCACGAGGGAAGAAGCCCTTCCATGAGTGCCTCCTAGGTAAAGCCAGAGGCCACACCCTGGCAGCTGAGCATCGCCTGCTAACACGCTGCGATTGGCCTGTACACTATTTCAAGGTTGCCTTTACATTAGTTGCCAACATTAACAAGTTAGGAGCTTGCACGTCAAAATCTGGTTTCTGGCTTCTCTAGAAAAATCATACGATTGGGCTGACACGGGCTCTGCTTCGTGTCTAGTAAACGCTTAGCTGGAGCCAAGTAGCTGCTGCCCCTTTAGACAATGCACGCTGCCTCTTGACCGCAGTCCCGGCCTGTCTGCTCTCAGGCCTTGGAGCGTGGGAGTGTGTGTAGCTGCTCGTGAAAGCAGCCGAAGTTCCTAAGACAGGACCTGGTGGAAGCACTAGGCTGTCGTCAGCAGATATTTGGCAATTTGCCTGGTACTTTCTCTAACCTCTTCCTTCCCCTTTCTACCTGCCTCGGAGCTGCCCTGAAGCTGCATGCGGGCACTTACTAGTAAGAACATCTTCCTTTGCCAAAGGGTCAGAAGTTCAAGAAAGGCCCAAATGCCACCCCTCTCTGATGGCCTTGTGTCTGTGAATCGAATTGCTTTGGCAGGAAAAGACTTATTAGTGAGGAAGACAGATAACTCATATAACTGAGCCAACTATTTGTCGATAAAAAGATGTAACGTCATGCTAAGGGAGAGAGTGCTAAGGGCTAAAGGGGAAATGTGTGTGTGTGTGTGTGTGTGTGTGCGTGTGAGATTTTATTTTATTTCTTAATGCGGGCCCCAAATTGGAATGCAAAGTTGATAAACATAAGGCCTGATGTCTGAAGTCAAGATAAGGGCACTCAAATCGTTTCTTTGCTTCAACACGAAACTACGGAGATTACGTTTATACTCCGTATTCAGGACAGCTGCCAGTTCTCTCCTTAGAAAACAGCAGAGGCTAGCTTCTGGTGACACGCAGCATGAAACCTGCTGCAGGGCTAGGTGATAAGTTGGTAACACAGAGGCAAAAGACAATTGGGGTGATTTTCAAAGTGCTTCAGGGCCTGCAGCTGTAAGACACCCGTTGACTGCACAGCAGTGAGGCAGCTACAGTTCTTTCTTTCACACAGCTCTGAAAACACAAGCAATCAACTCTGAGCTGACTTGGGGAATCCAGTTGCCTGCCTATGATTCCTCACAGCACCGGCCATTATTAACTGCTACTAGGAATATGCACTGGTTTTCTGAAATCGCGCAAATCTGGATGTTTTTTTCTGTCTTTTCACCCTTCCTGAACTGGGAAATTCAGCATGTCTCCTAAAACAAACAAACAAACAATGCCTTGCAGAACACTATTAGGTGGATTTCTTGGCTTTGTGTTTTCAGGGCAGAGATGGGTGCTTGTGTGCGGAAGCCTTGCTGTCTCAGACGATAACACACATAATTATCTTAAGGATTACTGGCGGAACCCCGGATGTGTGAGAATGATCAAGACAGATTAAAAAACAAGGAGAACGGATGCAATCAAAAACATGTTGAAAGGGAAAGAAAAATGATAACAAAGTCCAGCTGATGGAATAGAGATTGAGATAAGAGAAAAAAGAGAACGGCCAGTGGTTTTAGATGGATACAAACAGTGCGAAGTTCAGGTGCCATTCTCCGTGCCCTAAGGTTGGGATGAGGTTCTTTCACAGCAGTGCCCCTTGGTGCAGCGTCCAAAACTGTAAGTGCTTTCTGGATTCAATTCAGCAGGTTCTCAGCACTATTGGAAGGGCTGGGATTGTAAGATGCATGGAAGATTTATAAATCATGGCCCCTGATCTCAAGATTACACTCTGGATCACAATTTTATTTTATGCATTTACGTTTTATTTATTTATAATAAATTTCTTTCATGCTGCTTGGAGCTCATGCTGAGGCAGTGACAGTGGGAGGAGCAAGGGCATCCGTGGTTATGGTTCTGTGTTCCAGCAAAATAAACACCCTGGTGGCTGTCTTTGAACTTGCCTTCATAGATGGAATGCAAAAGAACTGAATTAAATATTTACAGTGGTTAAGGTACTTACAAAAGAATGATTTTTTAAAGAAGCTTTTTAAAAAGTTCTTGAAACTGTTCTAATAGATAACAATGTGACGAAAAGACTTTGCTCATGCCAGCTCCCCACTCCCTTTGCGGTACGCGGGCCTCTCACTGTTGTGGCCTTGCGGAGCACAAGCTCCGGACGCGCAGGCTCAGCGGCCATGGCTCATGGGCTTATCCGCTCCGCGGCACGTGGGATCTTCCCGGACCGGGGCACGAACCCGTGTCCCCTGCATCGGCGGGCGGACTCTCAACCACTGAGCTACCAGGGAAGCCCTCAAGGCTATTTCTTTTTATTCTCCTACGTAAGCGTCATTCCAGTTAGATGAAGATGACCATGTTCTTTCCCATCTTGTGCCTTTGACTGATTCATTTCTTCTATCTGAAGACCCTGAAGAGACTTTCTTCTCCTCCAAACTCATCCAAATTTGGAATCCTTTGCAGCCCAGCTCTAGGACCACATCTTTCATGAAGTCATCTCTGCCTTTTCTAGACCTTTCAGAGAACTTCTCTAATTATTATTATCGTTGCTAAGAATAATTACGAATAAGACTAGATCACAACCATCACAGTAAGAGCAACTAATATTTCTGAGCAGTCTTTCAACTCCACAAACTTGACCATGGTTCACATATATTATGTTTTTCATATTATTCAATCTTCAGGTAGGTACTATTATCATCCCCATTTTTCAGACAGAGAGAAACTGAGGCTTAGAGAAGTGAAGTACATTTCCCAGCGACACCTAGTAAGTGATAGAGCATTCTTGTCAGTATCATCAATTTAGCATTTAACTATGAATATTTGTGTCTCTTGAGCTGCTATTTGTTAGTCATTAAACTATTTTATTTTATTTTTTTTTTAAATAAAGTTATTTATTTAATTTTTGGCCGCGTTGGGTCTTCGTTGCTATGCGTGGGCTTTCTCTAGTTGCGGTGAGCGGGGGCTACTCTTCGTTGCGGTGTGCGGGCTTCTCATTGTGGTGGCTTCTCTTCTTGTGGAGCATGGGCTCTAGACACGTAGGCTTCAGTAGTTGTGGCTTGTGGGCTCTAGAGCACAGGCTCAATAGTTGTGTCATAAAGGCTTAGTTGCTCCGAGGCATGTGGGATCGTCCCAGACCAGGGCTCGAACCCATGTCCCCTGCATTGGCAGGCGGATTCTTAACCACTGCGCCACCAGGGAAGCCCCATTAAACTATTTTAAATGCACTGTTTGGGCAAGGGGTTTTAGTAAGAAACAAAACTGGGGTTTCAAATACAAAAGGTACTCTTCTGTTAATCTTGTCATTGCTCTTCAGGGTTCTGGGAGACTTAGGAGATATCTGAGATTGAGCAAAGAGAAGCGTAGAAAGCACCTATGAGTGAAGAAAGGGCAGTGACAGCACAGAAGAACACTGGGATGTCATCTGGGACCAGTGGTTGTTTGCTGGAAACCCGGGTTCAGTTCCCAGACCAACCCCTCATTGGTCAGTTATCCTAGAGCTCATCTTACTCTCTGAGGTCTCGGTTTTCCAATTGAAACAAAAGAATAGCAGAAAACGTGTACTTGCAAAAGTTATAAAAAGAACAAATGGCAAAAGCAATGTCTCTAAAACTTTTCTGATTCCTCACACAGAGCATCAGTCATTTTTATAAAGTTTTGGAAAAGAATCATTAAGTTCCAGAGCTAGGCAAGATATTATTTGATTCTATTTGTTTCATAGATGAAGAAATTCCGGCCTCATGACTTGGTCAGTGTCACACAATTAGCTAGTGACATATCTGTGCTTCCTAATTCTTAGTTCAAAGCTTTCTTCATGGGTCATCACAACCCATAAGTACAACCTATTGTATATGCAAGTCTATACATGTCTTTTTGTACTTGGGAGATATAGTAATACATTTGTAATTGATTTCTTTTTATGATGGTGTTCTTCAAGAACTATTTTGGCCCCAAATGAAAATAAAGAAGAAAAGTAGAAATTTTAGAAAGAAAACTTAGTGACTTAGCAAGTCAACCTTCCAGCCTTGCCTTCTTCATCCATAAGGTAAAGTAGTTGATGCAAGATTACTAAATCAGGGACTTCCCTGGTGGCACAGTGGTTAAGAATCCACCTGCCAATGAAGGGGGCACAGGTTCGAGTCCTGGTCCGGAAATATCCCACATGCTACAGAGCAACTAAGCGTGTGTGCCACAACTGCTGAGCCTGTGCTCTAGAGCCTGCGAGCCACAACTACTGAGCCCACGTGCCACAGCTACTGAATCCCGCGTGCCTAGAGCCTGTGCTCTGCAACAAGAGAAGCCACCGCAATGAGAAGCCCGCACACCGCAACGAAGAGTAGTCCCTGTTCACCGTAACTAGAGAAAGCCCGCGCACAGCAATGAAGATCCAACGCAGCCTAAACTAAATAAATAAATAAATAAATAAATAAAGATTACTAAGTCAGTGAGAATCTGACAGAATGATAAAACTACTTTTGGTGCCCAAGAATTACCCAAGTTGTCATAGTGAAAGGAGCAAAAAATGCAATATATGTGATAGGAGATAATAATCCAGAGGAGCAGAAAACAAAGAAGGTTAGGCAGGGGCAGGTGACTGTTTTAAGTAGAAGAAGGGAATTATAAACAGTATGGATACCAATAGAGAAAAGTGCAGAATCTCTCAGAATTATGGTTGTATACAATGAGAGGGAGAGGTCTGCAGAAGACGAGTAATGTGTAAAAGAAAGAACAAGCTGGAATGAATCCTACAGGTGTGTGGGGTAATAGTGGCAACCAGACAGGATTCTCAGAAAATTCACAGTGGCAGGTAGAGGGGGAGCACAGCTATAACTATAGCACGACAGAACAAGTCTCTTTCCCTCAGGTCAGTAAAGGGAGGCAGGAGAAAGGAACAGAGTAGTGAGCGTCAAGGTCAGGGGTGTATAGGATTTTGTTAATTCACACCAATTAACAAACCCATTTGGTGATTCAAACAAAGCCAGATTTCAAACAGATTTTATATATGGTTTCAATTCACTTTTGCATTAAAAATGTGCATTCCATGCTTGAGAGAGAAGAGCACATGATGAAATTAAGTATCAAGGACTAGCGAAATGTGGTTTTGTTTTGGTAGAGATGACCTTTCTGTTTCTCTGACTCTACTTTTCTGAATAAAATGTTTGATTTATATGGTTTAGAGGCATAGAAAAACACTGTGGACTCTGTCCAAAGACGCAAGTACTAAATTATAGTGTACTAAGAGAAACCTACCAGTTACAAAACACTGTGGATTTTATCATTTATACGTAAGTAACATACTGAAGCATGGACGAAGAGGACGAAATAAGAATTTTACAAGCACATCATAATAAAACGTACAAAAATTGGGGTGATAAACACAGCAAGTCCACAAAATTTGCAGCAATGATTTGAAGGCACCCATTCTTCAAGATAACTCTTGCACTGGCAGTACACATCTATATTATTCTAGGTTAATGTTTTTCATGTAATTTAATTTTGAAGTGGAGCTCATGAGTGAAGAACAGAGCAGAGGTTCTCGTATAGAACCTGTATTCAACTAGTGCAGTCAATAGGAACTTGTCACTCTCTGTTTACCTGTAGTATATTATTTCATTTTGCTGAAGACTGTACACACATAAAGTCACACTGGCACTGATGAGAGACATCCAAACACTTTACCTGAGGCCAGTATGTATTTAGAAATAAAAAATATTTTCTTGGATGTTTCCTTAAAATATTGAGACTAGTCTAGAAGTAACCAAATTTGCAAATGGACAAAATTCAAGTAGATGTGAAAAACTTTTGCAGATATTTTCTATAATGGCTACTTAATTGGTTTCTTTGGAAGAAAGCAAACCTTTAAAATATGATGAATGAGATTATCTGAATAAAAGAAAAGCAAAAGACTATCGCAGAAAGTTAAATTTCTCAAAAGTATCTCATAGGAATGTGATGTTGAAAAGCGTCCATGGGGATGACTACTTTTCTTAAATTTGTTTCAAGCATGTACATTTGTAAAAGACCCAGAGAAATATAAATGCATTATTAATAGGAAAATTATTATGAATAAATCTATTACTAATACAGTATTATTATAAGAAAATTAAAAAGAAGCAGATTCCTCCAGACTCAGAAACACGTAACTAAGTTTTCACACTTGGGATGAGAAGTGAAAAGGGAGGCATCCCTGTACAGTCTCCCCTTTATTTATTTATTCATTTTTTTGCGGTACGTGGGCCTCTCACCGCTGTGGCCTCTCCCGCTCTGGAGCATAGGCTCCGGACGCGCAGGCTCAGCGGCCATGGTTCACGGGCCCAGCCGCTCTGCGGCATGTGGGATCCTCCCAGACCGGGACACGAACCCGTGTCCCCTGCATCGGCAGGCGGACCCTCAACCACTGTGCCACCAGGGAAGCCCTCCCGTTTATTTTTATAGCGATTCTTCACGAAAAGTGGATAACTTAAAAGCATATCATCTGTAATTCGGTAACATTTACAACTATTGCAAAATTCATTTAGTAAGACTATACCCTGTCCAACTCATTGTAATAGCTCTGGTTACCCCATGAACTGTTAGACTTTAAAGGGGAAAAGTATTCGAGGGTTTTCTGATAAAAAAAAAAATCATGGATAAATTTATTCAATTTTAATTTGCCTATCACTCTTCATTGAAAAAAGAAAAAACAATTCCTTTGAAAAACTTCCTTTTAGCAAGTGATCAGGTCACTAATACAGCTCTAGTAATCAGGTTATACAGTTCTAGTAATCTTTTTTCCTGCACTCTTTCACTTAAGATTCTCCAACTCTTGCTAGTGCTGGGGATGGAGGTGGGCACTCAGTGATGAAACAAGAAATCTTCAGCGCAAAGTGCTGCGACCACATCAGCAGACAAGAGACTGCCTAAACGCTCAAAGAGGAGAGAAAGCAGAGAAGCAAAAGGGAGACAATGGCTTCTCAAGCATCAATTCCCTGACTTCATTTTAAGAGACCCAACCACATCTGGGACAATTGCTCCTTGGATTGAATACAGCCAGTGAATCCAAAGTTTCCATTCCTTTTTTTGCAATTCCATCATTTCAGATGGCTTGTCTAGCCCTAGTTAGTGCTAAGTTTACTATGTCTTTGTCTTCACTGTAAATATCAAGTAAGTGGAGAAAAATAAAGCCAGAGACTTATCATGTTTTCCTAGAAGAATGTTAACTGTACTGTGCTTTTGCTGCCATGTTTAAACTTAGTTGATATTCATTGAAAAGTAATGTGTTAGGGATTTCAGAAAACAGTGGAGTTCATGGATAAGAGTCTTACCAGAGGTTTGGGAAACCCACTCCATCTGGCCTGTTTAGCTCAAGGCATATGGTTTTTGGATCTCCTTTAACGATCATCCTCCTAGATGCTTGGAGCCTGGGCCATGTAATCCAACACTTGATTTCTTCTAGCCCTGTCTTAGTCTCTAATTGTGTCCCATATGTAAGTTTTTTTCCTACCCAGTAAGGTCTATATGATATTTAAAAAGACAGACTAGGCAATTGGTCCAGATGGAAGGCAGTTCAGCTGCAGCAGCAGTTAAGAGCTTGGGCTTTGAGAGTGGCAGAGACAAGGAGAGATGGGAAGAGAAAGCAAGGGACCTGTAAGGAAGCCATAGACATACCACCAACATCACATGTGTTTTTAGAGCTTTTCCTGCCTCCGAAGGTAGGGATCATTTTTTTTTTTTTTTTAATGTCTGTTTCGGCTTTCTCAGTGTTTACAAGTGTCCTAAGCAAGCCACAGGAACCTGACTTGCTAACTTAACTTGATGCTCAAGGTCACTTCTATTAAGACTGCCTAAATTACAGAACTAGGGAAATGAAGGATGGCAGATAACTTGTGGGCAGCATATTCACTGTGGAACTTCTGTCTAATCTGGAATCTGCTGTGTACGATACTGCTGCCCCACAGATCCCTCAATGAAGATCTTCAACTAAGCCAAAAAGACACTGTTCTTTGGGAGAATGTGACTTTATAGTGAACATCAATGTTAAAATAGACAAACATTTGTTGAAATGCATTAATTTTTATAAGTGAAAGATAACAAAACAATAATTCATATGTTAACTATGCTTATTGATTCATTTTAATTCATCTTGTCTCTTTATGCATTTTAATTTAGCAAAAGTTTTAATTCAACAAGCATTTGTTGAAAGCTACTCTAAGCACAGCCTTCTGCTAAGGTACTGTGGAATAAGGAAATAATAAGAGGTTCTACAGTCTTGCAGCATTGCAGAGCCTAGTGGGGGAACTGATCATAGTTTATAGAATGACAGCTCATAAGTAACTGGGTGTGTGACCGAGCCTAAATTACTTAACTTCTCTAAGACTCTGTTTTTCTGTATTTTTTTTTTTTTTTGCAGTACGCGGGCCTCTCACTGTTGTGGCCTCTCCCATTGCGGAGCACAGGCTCCGGACGCGCAGGCTCAGCGGCCATGGCTCACGGGCCCAGATGCTCTGCGGCATGTGGGATCTTCCCGGATCTGGGCACGAATCCGTGTCCCCTGCATTGGCAGGCGGACTCTCAACCACTGCACCACCAGGGAAACCCTGTTTCTCTGTATTTAAAATGGCAAATATAATAGTCTCTACCTTGCAGGGTTGTTGTAAGGATTAAATGAAATAAATACAATTCCACATAATAAGCACTTAATAAATATTAGTCACTATTGTTGTGATTTTTATTATAAATATATATTGAGCAGAGAGGCATGGAGACGTGTGGTCTAACATATACATATACAAACACATTCTAGATTAATGTTTTTGAATGGATGAATATAAAGTTTCCAGTGTTATGATATTGGCTCAAAAATAAGGTAAAATACATGTAATCTACCATATTACCCCTTTATAGTGAGAGTTTCCAAGGCTGACAGAGAATCTGAAGTGTTTATAGTTACACTCATACTCACAACTAACATTTTGGAACAAAGGACACCCTATAACTAACAGATGTCATATTTACATCACATTTATATAGTATCTATACACTGGGGTCTTGTAGCTAAATAAGATCATTGAGCTGATAGTTTAGTGAATGTGGCCTGTGACATCAGCAGGGTTCTGAAAGGACCGAATAATCAGCAATTAGAGAAACACTGCTAACTGATTTCAGTGGTACGCTCTGAAGATCTGAAGCTCAGAGGATTCATTTGTGTGGAAATAATCTTAAATGCATATGCAATTATGGTGTCACATGAGGGAAAGAAGAAAGGCAGTTAATGTTACTATACACCTATTATATGCTAGAAATCTAAAAATATTTTTTGCTTAATGTCCACAGATGCCTTACAAAGTAAATCGTAGTATTCCCATTTTGGAAAAATTAAATAATTTGCCTAAGACCACAAAGCTGAAAATCTGTAGGACAGTATCTGTATTCCAAAATACGTTTACCTCACTATTTCATGGTATTTCTCAAGCTAACGAGAATGTTATTTAAATATTTGCAGAGGAAAACAGTAACATGGAACTGATTTATTCTGAAGGATGAAGATAGAACTTCCTGGATCCATCTAGCTAAAATGATTTTTTTTTTAAATTTCAGTTTATATTTGAATTCATGCCATTAAAACTTTTTTCAGTAGGAGTTTAGTTGGCATTTTTAAAAATCCATATTCTGAGAAGGCCGACCTGTTTCCTAGAGCAGTAACCTTTCAAAATATGCACCTTTAGCTGCTCCTCTGCATTGATTGTTTGTTTGTCTTATTGGTGTATTTTAGTTTTGTGAAATAGGTATGAGGTTATTCTATAGCCAGAGGTTATTCTATAGCCAGAAACTCCTTTTTGAACCTGAGTCTTCAACTGATGGATTATAAATTCTAAGACCTTACTCAGTTTTTATTTTTCAAAATACTATATATATATATATACTATATATATGTTTTGGTGATATAGAAGACATAAAGTATACCTCATCAGTTGACCTTAAGAAGTTGCATGTATAGGCTTCCTCATCAGTGTTCCCAGGAGCACCACCAGCCCAGTGCATATGTTTTAAGAGGTATCCACTGGATATCTGATGAATTGCAGTGACTCTAAATATCTTCATTTATTAATGTGCATTCTGTTTATATTAAACACTTATTAGATACTTGTTGAAATAAATTTGAGACTTTGGTTTCTGGCTCTGATAGAGTTTATATCAGATTAACTCTAATTGATTACAATTCTACAAGCTGGACACATAGACAATAACAAAACAACAAATACAGTAACAAAACAGCAGAGGGAAGGCATCCAAACAGCTAGTATCTGAGGGACCAAGATCCTAGAAAGAAGCAAAACCCATTGAGTGGGGAGCCCTATATTCACTGCTTTTTTTTTTTTTTTTCTTCAGGGAGTTTTCCAATTCAAAGTGAGATGCCCAGAGGCTGAACAGAAAGTTGTAGCTGGGACTTGCAGCAATCTGACTAGGTTGGGGAGACAAAAAATAGAGTTCAAATCTACTAAAGCAACCAGGACCTGAGGGGCGAAGGCTCCAAAGAGAAAGGGAATGGTAAAGGCATTTGCCACTTCTCAAGCTGCATGGGGCTGAAAGGCTAAGAAACTAAGCAGAAAGCAGCTGCTCAGAGGCTCAAAAGCTAAGCAGAGAATTCAGTCGGTTCACAGTACCAGGGAATAAAACAACGGAGTCCAGAGACTGCGAGCAAGAGGAGTTCCAGGAAACACGACAGGCTTTCAGCTGAGTCACCTGGGTCCCCTGAACAAACTTTTAGTTTGCCCCAAGAGAGGGGGCAAAACATAACTAGAGTAACCATCGCAATGCCTGAAACCCAGTTTCTGCTGGACCAAAGAGGTGATCAGCCCATATTCTCTTTTGGCTTCCAAAAGAAAATTAAATCCTCTTCAGAGAAAGAAATTTGAACTTTTTATACGGGAGTTGCACACTGACTGCCACCTATGAGAATTTACCTGTCAAAGCTTTTGTTTGGCCCACACAATGTTTGCTTTTCTCATCTGCATGCTTTGGGGAGGAGGCTCTGCTGTCTGGTTCTTCTACAGTCCCCACCAATCCCTGCAGTCTCACAATAAACCTATTTTGCCTCCATAAGTTACTTACCTGAAACTGAAGGCATGTGCTACACATTTAAAAGCAGATGAGTGATGACAACAATCTATGTTGTAAGCCAAGCACCGACAGACATGGAGAACAGGCTTGTGGCTGTCAAGGGGGAGGGGGACTGAGGGAGGGATGGAGTGGGAGTTTGGGGTTAGCGGATGCAAACTAGTATATATTGAATGGATAAACAACAAGGTCCTATGGTGTAGCACAGGGAGCTATATTCAATATCCTATGATAAACCACAATGGAAAAGAATATTTTTTAAAAAAGAATGTATATATGTATAACTGAATCACTTTGCTATACAGCAGAAATTAACACAATACTGTAAATCAACTATGCTTCAATAAAAAAAAAAGACTGAGGGGCTTCCCTGGTGGCGCAGTGGTTGGGAGTCTGCCTGCTGATGCAGGGGACACGGGTTCGTAACCTGGTCCGGGAGGATCCCACATGCCGCGGAGCAGCTAGGCCCGTGAGCCATGGCCGCTGAGCCTGCATGTCTGGAGCCTGTGCTCCGCAACGGAGAGGCCACAACAGTGAGAGGCCCGCATACCACAAGAAAAAAAAGACAGAGCTTACAAACTTCCTCTCTTTGGCCTCTCATTTGCCTTCATGTAGCTTCTGACAAACATTTCTTTTGTCCATTTATAGAACTTTGTATTTGTAAAACATTATGTAGTTTACCAATTATATTTTATACATATATTTTAATATAATACTTAGGACAAAACTGAGAGCAAGAATTAGCAACTCTCTCTGGAAAGTAGGTAACTAAAGCTCAGAGATGTCAAGTCATTTGGTAGAATAGAGGTTGCATGACACTTAATTGTATGCTTCTTCTACTATAACTAAACAGCTCAATATTAAAGAATGTTATCATAAAATATGCAAATAAATGTATTTACCAAAAAAAATGTATTATCCCCACCCCAATGTCTGAGTAATACATGAGATAAAAACAAAATTTTAGACCCTGGAAAAATTATAAATTAACACCAAGGCAAAGAATCTGAATGACTGAGTAAAAACTGGCTCAAACGTTAAATGTTTTCTTCTCCCAAAACTGTTTTAACAAGGGGAGGTATGTGTCTCGCTTACTCTCATTCTTGTAGGTTTGATAATTCAGAATCAGAGTGTGCTAAATCCTTTCACAGGTAAAGTAAAGGCTCACAAAGCCCAAGAAGCCGTGTTACACGGTTAAAACGCAAAAAATGCAGTCATAGAGGGTGCAGGAAAAAACTTTGAAATGGAAAAACCACTGAGTAAGAAACTAACATAGGATTAGGGCAGGAGAAATGGGGTACCTGTTTTGCAAGGATGCAGCTAGGTGTCAAAACGTAGTCTATTCAATCCCATCATTTCTAAACCTGTATTTGTAGAAGACATTCACTGGCAGATCAGATCCTGACATTTGTATTTAGAGAACCCAGCACAAACAAAAGTAAAAACCCTGCAGTCTGTCTTAAGAGCCCTGCTTGGCCAATCAACAGGTTAATGAGAAGGTAATGCTATCATTCAATGTCAAATGGAGTAAGAAGTTTATTACATGAAAACTCAAAGATATTTCATCAGCCCAGATGCTACTGAACACTGAACAGAGTTGCACGACCTAATCAAGACAATTTAAATACATCTACTTGTCTTAGCTTCTGTATATTTATTTGTAAAGTTACAGAAATGTTCTGGGACGTTCTGAAGAGCACACGAGGCATTCATTAGTTTCTGAATTTCACTCTACAAAACAAGTGTAGTAATTTTTTTCCACTGAGCTTGACATGGTTCTGGGACAAATCAATGATAGAATCCCAACCTCCTCTGGCTTCTACATGTTTATTCCAGGGTTTTCTGGGAACACTGGTTTTCCACTCTTCATGAATAGTTCATGTGCTAGTCTCCAATGGAAACAAAGTGACATTTCTTATTACTGCTGGCCCTTGGAAAGCAATGGCAAAGGGAGTGCCTTGAAACAATTAGTCCTCTGTAACTGATTATTTAACAATGTGTATTTCCCAAGAGCTGTTTATCCTCAAAAGGAAGCAGCCAAAACTAAATAGGTAGTGTATCTATGTAGACACCTGCACTGAAGTCCTCTGGATGCGGAACGGGGATTCTCACAGAAGAAAATTAATGGAGGATTATTTTCTTTTCTATTCCATTTGCAATGAACCCTGTACCTTTCCGTGAGCAAGGAAACATATTCCATTTCTCACGATACCTCAAGGACTATTTTTATTGGGAAAATCTCTTCATGAAAGATGGATTTCGTTTTAAAGCTGAAATTCAACATAGAACAACAAGAGATACATGGAAAGCAAGGAAGGTAGAAAGAGAGGGAAGGAAGGAAGAAGGGAGAGAAAGAAAGAAGGAGGATAAAGAAAAGAAACACTATTTTTTAGTAGAAGAAAAATGCTTTATGTGTTCAAGGCACTCTAGTGGCCACTAAAAAACCAATAATTTTTTAAAATAGGAGAAACTGTTCCCACCTTTAAGTCACTTATTTCCCTAGCAATTTAGCTGTTAAAGATGCAGGGCTAGGAATGAAAATGATTTTAACTAGCTGACCTTAAATTTGAATACAGGCTATATATTTTTAGCTACAAATTCCATGTTGTAACTCCCTTCTCTGAAATAGGGAATGATTCAAAAACTGCCAGGGAACATCTCGAAACCAGATGCTCACATAAACGAACAAGTACAAGTCAGTTACAGGGAGACGGTCAAATAAGATTCTGAAGAATGTGGTCTCACAACTCACATACTGAGAAATGTCATATCCCCATACTATGTAAAGTTCCGCTCCCTTGCCAACTTATGCATTCCAAGAAGAATGCATTTCAGCTTTTGGAAAGGTTCTTCTCTGTATATGAATCTTCTCCAGAACTTATTTTTCAGCATCTCCAAGAAGCTCATGCCTCTTTACTGCCGGCTACCCTCGTTATCTTACCTGGGATTCCCTACATGTAAGAAGATTGTCAGTCAGTGAAATTTTGACGTAGTCAATGTGAGAGCCCTAGAGAAACCTGAAATAAATGCTGTATGTAAGTCTGAAGCTGAGTGGTTAGGTTAAAAATAGAAATGTATTTTAGAACATAGTTAAGCTAGGAGCGATGCACAAAACGTTTAGAGTGTGGCATAGGCACTGACCCATCAGACTGCAGGTCCAGTGCTGGAGCAGGGTCTTGGCGCTCCCTGTCTAGCCAAGCATTAGCCTTTTAGCTGCTAGAGGTCTGTGGTGCTTCTAGCTTAAATAGCTAGAAGTCTGGGACACTTGCAGGGGGTTTAGACAGTACCTATTTCAATATTATGATGACTGATAGGGTTCTACTAGTGACTACCCGCTGAGTATCAAACTTAGTGATTATTTTCTTTAATTGTTACACAAATGTGGATATACCTTGGACTAAACATTTTAAGAAAGTTGTCATCTGTAAGTTTTAGCATAAATCTACTTAGAAATGACAAACTCAACTTTTTTTTTTAAAAAATAGAAGTTATTGAGTTAATGGATGAGAAAATTAAGAAAAATAATGTAGTCCCTTATGACTTTTCTGTGGACAATACAGAGACATTTGGTTATATGATGGATCCCAAGGATACTCATAATAAACCTATGTCACATTGATTAAATTTCCTAGTAGTTTGACAATAGCTGCCCTTGGCCTTGTCCAAACATATCAATGAACAAGAAAATTTAGAAAATATATATAATGGACACCTGTTACTTTGGTCTGCCTAGCACTGTTACCATTCTATTGGTAAGAGATTCTTTTCTTCTGGTGGGAATTCCATTCCATGTGGTTTTTGTGAGATCAACTCATCTTTCCACTGTTAGCGTCTGCTCATGACCCAGGCCTGGCCAGAGTACCTGCCACCCTGTGACTGGTTTCTGGATAATGAGTGATTCAAAGTGAGGGTAATTTAAGTCCTTCACAGGATTTTCCCTGCTGGGGCTGGAAAGCCGGTAGGAATTAAGACTGGTGGTGGCTACCATGCTCAGCGCACTCAGAAAGCCCATTTAGCAAAAAACAAGATAGAGCCCCGAGGCCTTTGGGATTTGGGATTGCTAAGCAAGTATGTACAGAACTACTTTTTTCTTTTTGGAAATTTTAGAATCCCTCTTTTGATACAAAAGAAAGCGTAATGGAAATCAGGATTTGTTCACCTCACATCCACACATCAAGTGCATCATGGGGAAGTGGAAAAACAGCAGATACCATAAACATGCTGACATGCTAGCAAGCAACTCCTAGAATTAAAAAAAAAAACAACCCAGGAAATAAACTCAGAGGACATTTCCCCCTTTATTCTCTATGTTCTGCTTACTCGCGATACTCAACAGTTTAAATTTTTTTAAACAATCAAGAAGATGTAAATAACATGCCTAAATCAATAAAAATTTGAATTAAAGTTCAGTTCTTGAGGAAAAAATGTCTTAGAGTTCAAGGAAGAAGCAATAAAAATAACAGTAGACATATTTAGAATGATAACTTTTTTTACATCACTTTTGCATTTGCATCCATCATGCTTTAGAAAGTATTTCATATACATTTTCTTAAAATGCTCAAACATATTAAAAGTTTGGTAGCTCAACCCTGAATCTTCAGAAAGTGATCAAGAAATTTCTGATAATATTTCAAATGATCAAGATTTTCTTTTTTAAATTGTACCCAATAATAAATATCAAATATCAGAATATTATAAAAATATAACTTTCATCTGTCAGTTTCAGAGCACCTATGGCATAATAATAATCTGGATTAAAAAGTGAGGCAGTAATCACCTCTGAGCAAAATATAAAAGCCAAGAGTAAGATATATAGTACACTTTTCCGGTCACAGGTGTTGACAAAAGCCAATAAGAAAATACAAAAGTCAGGGACTCCCCTGGTGGTCCAGTGAGTAAGACTCCGTGTTCCCAATGCAGGGGGCCTGGGTTCTATCCCTGGTTGGGAAACTAGATCCTGCATGCATGCGGCAACTAAGAGTTTGCGTGCCACAACTAAGAGTCCACATGCCACAACTAAGAGTCCTCATGCCGCAACTAAAAGATCCCACATGCTGCAACTAAAGATCCCGCATGCCGCAACTAAGACCCAGAGCAGCCTAAATAAATAAATTAATTAATTTAAAAAAAGCATGAATCATGGAAATGCCCAAGTTGAAGACGTGAAGTAGTTTATAAATTAAATGAACTTTAATAAACCCTAGAGAAACCATATTTTCCAAGTGTTTCTTAACAGACATTCCTTTTAGGACTGACTCACTGAGCACTGGTGCTAGGAATGTACCAGGCAACAGTGATACAAAAAGTCATTGCTTCAATGGTGCCGCATAGATGGAATTAAGCTCATTAAACATGAGTTTGAAATATTTTTAGTTTTTACTTATACTTAGCTTGTTTTCAGTTCCTCAAAGAAAGAGATCATAACAATTCCTTTTTTATCCTCCTGTGAAACATAGTTTAATCCTCAACAATCCTCCTTTATTACCAAACCTCTAACCTCCATAAGAGCTCAATAAACCTTTCTCTTGTGTGTGGTTTGATAGGTTACAATGGCTACCATTTCAATCGTAAGGCTTAATTTATTTAATTACTGCTGAATTACAATTACAGATTTTAGGTGTCCAACCCGAATCCCACCAATTTCTCTCTAAGCAGTCATTTCTTTACCATCTTCCAACCCACCGTAATTTATTATTTACTTTCTGCTTAGAAACTGCTCCTTACCTTTTACTATTTTTACCACAAGCTTTTAATCCATTCCTCTCAACAAATGTCCTTGCTTTTTGCCTTTCAGAGATAAGAGAGAGCATTACATACAAACCGCAACTTTCCAGACTTTCAGCTCCAGAAGAGTTTTTCGTGTACTCCTATCCTTCCTTCTTTCCTGAGCCTCAGTGAAAGAAACATGTCTAACTCCTCCCTCAGACAGGCCATCTGTTTCTTCTGTTTTCCTGCCCTGTCCATGATCTTGCCAAGGCAATGAGCCTTTCCTCCAGTTGTCAGTTTTTTCTTCTCTGTTGGTTCTTTTCACAAGGAAAGAAAACCAAACCCCCAAGTTTCCTTTGAACCAACCAATCTTCCTTCCTAAGCTATTATTGCTTTCTCCATTAAACTTCTTGAATAAAACAAACCAAAAAAAAACTGCTCTTTAAGTGTGAGTTACTGTACAATTGCTTTATGTTCATTATGCCATTTAATTAAATCACACTGTAATCCTAAATGGTATTTATTCCCGTTTCACAGATGAAGAAAGTAGAACTGGGTAAACATCTGTGACTCAGCTGAAGTCAACCAGATAGTAGGCTGGTGGAGTTACGATCACACACACTTTAACCAATAGTTCTCAAGCTGTGGTCTCTAGAGCAGCTGTATCAGCATCTCCTGGAACTTGTTAGAAATGCAAATTCTCAGGTCCCACTCTGATCTACTGTATCAGAAGCTCTGGGTGTGGGACCTACAATCTGTGTTTTAGCAAGCCCTTCACGAGATTCTGATGACACTACAGTGCGGGGACCAGTGCACTAGACCACAATGCCCTTCTGTTCTCATTCTATTTAACTTCTCTGCTACACTTGACAGAGTTAGGTGTTTTCTTTTGAAGCCTTCTTTTCTACCAGAAACTCCAAACTACTGTATCTTGATTCTATTTCACTAACAATCTCTTTCACTAGCCTTCCTGCTAAAACATTGGTTAACTTTACCAATGTCTCCCAAATCTCACCAACTCACCAACTTTGCTGCATGTTCCCTAGGACCCTCTCTTGTTGTAATCTCCATGTTGATCAAAGGAGTCAGTGCCCAGCCATTCATCATAGCCAGCATCTCTAGGTGACGTTGTTCTCTTGCCCCCTGCATTCCTACATTTAATTGGCTAACCAAATTTCGTCAATATTTATCTCTAGAATATTCTCAAACCTGTCACCTATCTCTATCCCCAGGTATACTCCCAAACATTATAGGCTGGTATATAACAGCCTTCCTGCCTGGAGCTGCTCTTCTTTTCAATACCATCCTAAACATTACCAGTTATCCTTCTAAAAAGCAGGTATAAGCATGTCATTCCCATTCAAAATTTAAAAATTAAAAAAAAAAAAACCCTAACAAAATTTTAAAAACTAATCAGAATAAAACAAACAAAACACCCAACTTTTATGGCTTCCCTTTACCTAAAGGCTGAAGTTTAACATCCTATTCTGAGCATGGTAACATGGTGATTAAGCCAACCTAGCCTTCTGTCTCCTCTCCCACCACTAACTGCAAAACCTTTCTTCCTCCCCCAAACCTTTGGTAAACGTAGGCAAGATTAATCACATTTCTTTTTTGCAGCCTAGGCTAACACTGTATTCTCTGCCTGAAATACCCATCTCTAACTATCTACTCATCACTTATTTAATAAACATTAAATATGACACAAACTCAGGGGCAGGTAAAATGAACAAATTGAATATATCGAGTATAATGAGGTAACGTGCCCCATCTAAAGAGGGCAGCATCTACTCAAAACTTGAAAATTACTGCCATGTAAATACTGCCATTAGAGGAAAGCCAGACATTCAGGTTTTCATGTGAAGTTTCTCAATTTAAAAATTGAGCAAATATTTATTTATTTTTCACATCTTCATTGGAATATAAATGCTTTACAATGGTGTGTTAGTTTCTGCTGTATAACAAAGTGAATCAGCTATACATATATATATGTCCCCATATCTCCTCTCCCTTGAGCATCCCTCCCACCCCTCTAGGTGGTCACAAAGCACCGAGCTGATCTCCCTGTGCTATGCAGCAGCTTCCCACTAGCTATCTATTTCACATTTGGTAGTGTATATATGTCAGTGCTACTCTCTCACTTCATCTCAGCTTCCCCTTCCCCCCATCCCCGGTGCTCTCGTGTCTGTTCTCTACACCTGCCCTGCCACTGGGTTCATCAGTACCACTTTTTAAAATTCCATATATATGCGTTAGTATACAGTATTTGTTTTTCTCTTTCTGACTTACTTCACTCTGTATATTAAAAAAATCTAAAACCCTGTTCTGTGTACCATTGTGTGTCCACCAAATAAAACACATCTATAGGCTGTCAATGTGGACTTTGGTGTTAGTTCTGCTAGGCCTAGGTATTCAAAGGTGACCAAGACAGGGCCTCTGACCTGAGTGGCTCACCTTTGGTGTTCAGCTCAAACACTAGCACAGGCAGGAGTAAACAAGTCCTCTACTCTGCTCTCATAACACTTTGTTTACATGGCACCTGCCAGAGTATACCCTTACAGCTAATTGTTTGCTTACTCCCTGAATCATCAGATCCTAGAGAAGCAGTGCTGTCATCTTCACCCTAGTAATGGCAGCACTGGCACACTGTGCTAGTAGCTGGTACTCAATTATAACTCTATTGGGAGGTGTCTATATATCAACTTGTATCAACTTGATTCCAAATGTTTAAGCCACTTTGTATTTTTCCCTCTCTAAATCGATATTATGTTTTGATTAGGTACCATGCTGTTAGATATGATCTCACTAATGAATCTGTCTCCTAAAAAGCAAACCTAAATATGTTTTGAGTCATGTTTCAGTTTTATGCTATAATCCTAATATTTTTCCTACAGAGGTTTCTTGTAAGATGGTGGTCCAAACAAGGGCTGTTTACAGCTATCCTTGGCAAATTCAAAAAATTGTTTTAGTCTAGGACACATCTTTTCACTTTGAAAAATAAGAAAAAATGTGTTCATTTGTTCAGTTTGCTAATTTCAGGGTACAACTTTTTTTCCATTTAACGAGAGCACTAAAAAAGTCAGCTTTAACTTTTGTTACAGTTATATAATTCCTGGTTACGCTATCCAAACATTCTCACAAAGCTAATTTAAGCTAGGCATTGCCAGACTTGGAGGATGTCAATCAGTTTTCAGTGAACCAAAACACCAAGCACCAGACTCAAGAGGGAATTGCTTGACCATCACTGTTATTTTACTCTCAGTTCATCTAATTTCTAGACACAGACCCACTCCAAATATGTGCATATGCCCTAGATGGCTGCCATCTGTGAAGTTTATAAACATCAATCCTATTGAAAAAGAAACATGTTTTTGTAGTTACTTAGGTGTTGTCAAAATGAAGGAGGGTAAATATTTTATGTCTTCCCTATTTGTATAACCAGCAGTTAGAGGGTCCAGCCATATTTCAGGTGTTAAAAAATTTTAACATAATCTTTGTCATTTTATTCTAAAACTCTGTGTGATGTTTTTGGGCATACGAATTCACCTACATGTGGACACCTGATTTCTTTACGTTGAAACTCCCTGCCTCGTGTTTATGTGTGCGGTAACCAAACTGTAAGGCTTACCTGCAGACTGTTGAAAATGACAAAGAGGACCAGCATCCAGAAGTGTCTGTAAGCCATGTGCAGGCCTCCCCAAAGCCATGTCATTGAAATCAGGGCAAAGAGATATAAAACCAGTGGAATTTCTAGACACCATAAAATAAAAAGAAAAGAAAAAAAAATTTTGAACTTCAGAATACTGCATAATCATACATATACACAAAATTATTTTTAGCTACTTTCTGGAGATACTCTCTATGTCTAAGCACTCATTTTGAAAGAACAACCTTGGAAATACCAGTCTTACAACAGAGAAGAGAAGGCAACGGTAACGTTGCTGAGTCCACCTTCCTTCTGTTTTGCTGGTAGGCAGGGGACTGAAGAAGGATGAGAACTGCTCCTCTCCTAGACTACCACCTGCTGGACTGTTCAGGAAGTGCCACCAACAACTGGGGAGATGCAATCACATTTCAATCCCAGGGAAGACCGGGTATATAAATCTCCTTAAAAGAGCTCTCTACCAGAAAATGGTAGGCAGCAGTGTGCTCTCAAAATTACTGTAGTCCAGTCTGACATTTTAAAACTTAAGTGATATAACTTGTTTGTATGTAATGGAAAAATACATATTTATCTCTTTTTCTGAGTGGACACCAAACGTCACAGCTATGGTTAAGAGCAAAGATGAAGTGAAGGATTCACTACTGACAACACTAAGCTTATTCTACCCATCATTTTATTGTGCAAGTTGTTTTAATAGTTTCCAGAACAGATTTCTTCAGGGCCAAAGGACTTCATTACCCTTTCTACTTATTTTTGATATTTGGGATTTAGTATAACAATCTTAAAGAAGGGTTATTAATATTTAAATGGCAAGCTATAGAATATTTGGAAACAATCAGATCTTAGCAGCTGCAACATAAACACATTTTCAAGCTACTGAAAGACATCAGGAAGGACCACACATCACTGACAACTCTCATGACAGACCTCAAAGTCCATATATACTCAACATCATCAATTAATGCCTAAAATCTACATACATTGTGGAAATCTAAACAGTTACTTACAATTTTAGCAAATTAAAATTTTTTATTTTGAAACAATCTCAAACTTATAGAAGGGTTGCAAGTACAGTATGACAAGAAAGTTTTGTTTTTCCCTGAACCATTTGAAAGTTGCCAACCTGATCCCCCATCACCCTCTGAACATTGTAATGTATATTTTCTACAAAGACATTCTCCTACATTAACACAATACAACCATCAAATGAGAAAATTAACACTGATATGTTACGACTATCCTCAGATCCCACTCAAGATCAGTCAATTATTCCAGTAATTTCCTTTGTAGCAGAAGAATCCAGTTGACATTTCTGTAGTCTTCTTTAATCTGAAATGGCTCCTTTAACAGTATGGAGGTTCCTTAAAAAACTAAAAATAAAACTACCATACAACCCAGCAATCCCACTACTGGGCATATACCCTGAGAAAACCACAATTCAAAAAGAGTCATGTACCACAATGTTCACTGCAGCTCTATTTACAATAGCCAGGACTTGGAAGCAACCTAAGTGTCCATCGGCAGATGAATGGATAAAGAAGATGTGGCACATATATACAATGGAATATTACTCAGCCATAAAAAGAAACGAAATTTTGTTATTTGTAGTGAGGTGGATGGACCTAGAGTCTGTCATACAGAGTGAAGTAAGTCAGAAAGAGAAAAACAAATACCATATGCTAACACATATATATGGAATTAAAAAAAAAAAGGTCATGAAGAACCTAGGGGCAAGACAGGAATAAAGATGCAGACCTACTAGAGAATGTCCTCAAGGACACGGGGAGGGGGAAGGGTAAGCTGGGACAAAGTGAGAGAGTGGTAGTGTATATATGGACATATATACACTACCAAATGTAAAATAGATAGGTAGTGGGAAGCAGTCGCATAGCACAGGGAGATCAGCTTGGTGCTTTGTGACCCAAGGGTGGGAGGGAGGGAGATACAAGAGGGAAGAGATATGGGGATATATGTACATGTATAACTGATTCACTTTGTTATATAGCAGAAATTAACACACCATTGTAAAGCAATTATACTCCAATAAAAATGTTTAAAAAATAAATAAATAAAAATAAAATGGCTCCTTTGAGTGTCATTGGCTTTTGTGACTCTGGCATGTTTGAAGATTACCAGCCAGTTTGTCTTGTAGAGTGCCCTTAAATTTGAGTTTGATATTTTCCTATGATTTAGATTACAAGCTTTGCCAGAAATCACAGAAGTGATCCTGGGTTCTTTTCATAACATTCTATTGGATGGCACAAGATTTCTATTTGTCCCATTATCTAGGAGGCTCATTTTGGTCATTTGATTAAGGTAGTGGCTGCATGAATTCTCCATCGTAAAGTTAGTCTTTTTCCCTTTGTAATTAGTATGTATCTTGCATGACATTACTTTGAAACTAGGTAAATATCCTTTCACTTATCAAATATCTGATTTATGCGTTTACTTATTTTTATAATAGGGACTCATATATTCTCAACGTAATGGGTTATCATCTATTACTACCATTTATTTTGATGCTCAAATTGTCCTAAGTCTGATTAGTGGGAACCCCTTCAAGATGGTTTCTGTGACTTCTGTTATGTCCTCATCATTCTGTTTTGGCCCAACAAGATGTTTCAAGCTCATCTTGTACTTTCCCTGCCCCAGTGCTGGCTTCCTTTAGGGTAGAATGGTGTTCAGAAACCAAGATCTGGGGCTGGGTATGGTCATTGCTGTTGGGGCGCTGCTGCTCCTACGTCCTCTCAGTAGACAGAGCTGGGGAATACCTGTCTGCATACATCTGCACACACACTCATTTCCATCTAGATTTCTATATCTATCTCTGTACAATGAAAATCATTAGTGTATACCAATATTTCCAATTCCAATCCAATGCCACAAGGTTAATTGGAATTGTCTCTCTTTCTGTATTTGTAACTTCCTTCTCTGTTGGCAAGAAATGTATTTCTCATTATTCTTAAAATATTTACCTATTTGATCAACTCTATTTGATTGTAACCAGTCTCCCATTGCTGTTGTCCCTGCCTTGCACAGGTGGCCTCCCAAATGCACCCAGGTTCTTAGGAGTCTCGTGAGTATACTCCACCCTTCACAGGGATGCCCCCTCACAATGATTGGCTTGTAACACTCCATGCTTGACACCTTCCACTGGATGCATACCTGGCTCTGTCAAACTAATGGCTTTAAGATGGAATTGTTCTGGAAGGGAAAAGAAAGGAAAGAAAGAAAGGAAGAGGGAACCTGAGCATTTTTTTTTTTTTTTGAGAAGAAAAAAGCCTTTCGAAGGACACCATACTGATATCTTATCAGATATCCCCTTTTTAGAAAAATGTCAATTGTCTAAGTTATTACAACTGCACAGAGAAAATAAGAATAATATAAGACACAGTTTATGCAGATGAATAGTTCCTGTGTCTTCGATGCCTTACCACAGGACAGGAGCGAATATATTAAGATTTATTTAATTTTTTTTTAAAAAACATCATTTTTGTTTAATGAAATCATACAATTTGATAAAGGGCCAGAAGGCTCTTTTTTACTTCTGACAAGATACCTTAATACTTAGGAAATTGCCTAAGCTATGCTCATGAAAGTTTTCAGAGATTAGGTATTAGTCTGGCAACTGCATCCTTTGCACTCACTGTGCAAGGACAAAATTCTATTTATGGCTCTGTGTACAGTGTAAAAGGACATGCATATTTTGCATGAACAGCTAGGAACCAAATTTTCAAAATTTGGCCTGCATGTTCCTGTGAGTGCCTAGAGCCAGACAAGTGCTGTGTTGCTGACAAAGCTCCATGCGGAAGCCAAAAGAGCATACCAGGGCTGACTAGGAACACCCAGGGCTCATGTTTTTCTGGAACTCTGCAGAAAAGTGTGGTAGTTTGGCAACCCAGATCAGAAACTGCAAGGAAAGAAAGCCAGTCATAAATAACTCAGTATACTGCACAACAGACCCCAGGCTGCTTTTCCAGCAGTGCAACAATAACTAAGACATGATTTCAGATGGAAGAAACATATCCAGAGGTACATCTGGATTTTGTGGGCCTGAACGTTCATAAAATTTGGAAAGGCTTCTTTAAAAAATAAAAATTTCAAAAGCATAATTAGGTAGAAGATCTTGGAAGAGGTCCATGCGAGTAACAGGCCCTAAAATGTATGCCTCACCAGCTTTATGGTTAACCTAAAGGAGGTACCTTTCACCTCTGGGGCCTAGAGTAACAATGACCAAAGGGAGAAGGGGTGTGAGAGTGGGTGATGGTGATGAAAGTGGGGAGGAGCATGTTGTTGTTTAAAAGCTACTATGAATTCCACTTGGCAAATTGAAAATTAATGTTCTTTTGATGAAAATCATTTAGTTACATATTTCCTAATCTGATACTTCACGTTTGGTGAAACACTAGTAACTTTTCTGTTGGCTATATAAGTCACTGCTTACTGAAGCAGGCATTTATAATAGGTAATGTTAGAAATATATGTTTAGGAGTGAATTAGTTAATAGAAAACAGAATCACTTCGATGTTCCTGATAAAAGGGAACCCTAAAAACACAGTATTGGACCCATGGAATAAAGGTATCTATATAAAGACTGTGCTATCCAGAATATACAAGGAACCCCTCGAAGTCAACAAAAAACAAACAACCCAATTCAAAAATGGGCAATGGACTTGAACAGACATTTCTCTCCCAAGAAGATATACAAATGGCCATTGAGCACAGGCAAAGATGACCAACATCACTAGTCACTAGGGAAATGCAAATCAAACCCACAATGAGATATTATTTGTACCTACTAGGATAGCTATTGTCAAAAAACGAGAAAGTTACAAATGTTGGCAAAGATGTGCTGAAATTGGAACCCTTGTGCCTTGCTGGTAAGAATGTAAAATGGTGCGGCTCCTGTGGAAAACGGTTTGGTGGTACCTCAAAAAGTTAAACATAGAATTACCACATAATCTAGAAATTTCACTTCTAGGTATATGCTCAAAATAATTAAAACCAGGGACTCGGAGACTTGTACATCAATGTTCGTGGCAGCATCATTCACAGTATCCCAAAGGTGGAAACAACCCAAAATGTCCCTCAACAGATGAAAGGATAAACAAAATACAATGTACACATACAATGGAATATTGCTCAGCCTTAAAAAGGAATGAAACTCTGACATATGCTACAACGTGGATAAACCTTGAAAACATTATGTTAAGTAAAATAAGCCAGACACAAAAGGATGAATATTGTATTATTCCACTTACATGAGGTGCCTAGAATAGGCAAATTCAGAGGCATTAAGTAGAATAGAGGTTACCAGGAGCTGGGAGGGGGAAAAGAGGGAGTTATTGCTTAATGGGTACAGAGTTTATGTTTGGGATGATGAAAAAGTTCTGAAAATAGATGGTGGTGCTGGTTGCACAACACTGTGAATGCATTTCCTGCCACTGAATTGTACACTTAAAAATAGTTAAAATGGTAAATTTTATGTTATGCATATTTTACTACATGCTAAAAAAGACAGGCTTGTGTCAAGATGAAGTTCCACAATGAGGGAGAAAACAATCAATCCTCAAAGTACTTAAAATACTTACATTAGCAAGAGTCACTCATGTGATAAACAAAGTAATCTGAAAAGGTTTTAGTGAAAGAAATTACTTGTGGAAAGTATCAAAAAAAAAAAAAACAACAAAAACCCGACAAGTGGATTTGTTATTTAGTACTACTATCATTAGTAAAGTCTACTTATGGGAGTCAGTAGATTCCATTGAGAATACATTAGATCTCTTTACTTTTTAGTGGAAAATACGATTTCAATGAATTGCCATTTGTAAAGGAAGTATGGTTCTATATTATGTCTTTTCTTTGTAATTGCAGTCTTGGCTTTATTGCTATGCACCAGTGACAACAATAATGGCTTTATTATGGAAATCACACCTCATTTACATGAAGCTGAAATTTATTCTGTGTTTACAATCTTCTAAAGTACTTGTTTTAATTTTACCTCACTGACCTTCTGATTCTAACAATTTGGATGTGCTACTAAAACAAACTCATCAACGTAAAACAAGGAACACAACTGTGAAATAATGTGGATCTAAGATATTTATGGGTCTATTTCCAACAATAATCATGCATTATTTTTAAATTAGAAAAAAAAGGTAATCAAAAAAAGGCATCAAAAGGTCTTATTTCTAAGATATGGGCCTTTATTCTGAAATGAGCAGGTACTTGAAGGTCAAGAAGTTTCATTGATCTGATCCATTTCCTGGTGAGAAAATATTAAATGTGCTCTTGAGCTTTCTTAACAAGGGTTAATACACAATGTATAGTCACCCAACGGTATTCTCAGCAAATAAACCTAATGTTGTAGAAGAGAACAAGGCACATATTTCACAGAACTGCCAAATCAGTATTAGGGTACTGTGGCTGGAACAGATAACAACAAACTTATGGACTGGATTTGTAAATTGTTCAAAGAAACACTCCATACTTCATC
The DNA here is from genome assembly GCF_003031525.2 of Neophocaena asiaeorientalis asiaeorientalis. NCBI lineage: Eukaryota > Metazoa > Chordata > Mammalia > Artiodactyla > Phocoenidae > Neophocaena > Neophocaena asiaeorientalis. Next base: position 7,975,613 of record NW_020185325.1, on the reverse strand, counting down.
TGGGTAGTTCACATTCCTAACCTTTGGTCACTAGTCCCATACTTGGTTCTAGTTTTAGAGTTTCCTTCTTGCCTCAGTACTTCAACACGTTCCCAAAAGAGCTCTTGAGAACCATCTGGGCAACAGGGAACCCACTCTGAGTCCTGTGGCTCTGGTGTCCAGACACAGCTGCAAACGTTTGTTGCAGCAGGCTAGACTGTGTGTATGTCACCTGGATGATGTGCCAGGCTCTTCACTTTATTTAGCCATCCTTATCAAACTCATCATCTCTAGTGTCACCTTCTTTCAATGAGCATTTTAGGCCAACAATATCCAAATATGCATCTCCATCTCTCCCGAGTTCTAGACCTCCAGGTCTGGAGATCCTCAAAGCATCTCAAATTCAGTTCATTCAAAGCTAAATTTGCTATCCTTCCTCTCAAACTGTCTCTTCCTTCTGAGTACAGGTACCACCCTCCAAAGGGATTTACCCCATGACTCATTTTTCCTCATACACTGCACCAAATGGCGGGGAGGGGGAGAGAACCACGCACAGAAAGCAGTCAGCACAGAGCCTGGTACAAAGCACGTACTCAAAAAGCCTTACCTCCTGTCATCTTCACCCTCATCCCATCATCCTCACCCTCATCACCATCATGACTTTAGTCAAGTTAGAGAAACAGCATATGGCTATAGATAGCCCTCTCTTGCATCTTTAAAAGGCCAAAAAATCATGTAATAAACATGTTTAACTTTTTTGTAACTGGATTTCCCAAACTTATTTGGTGTTAGAACACTTATGTTTATCCCGACGTAATATGACGATCACACAGAGAGGAGGGTTGCTTTCAATGTGCAGACTCTAAGTTCCATCACATCCAAACTGTCACTGAAAACTTCCTGACCAACCTATTTAACATGGACCTCTCCGTATCCTCTATTCCCCTCTGTCTCTCTTTGATACTTTCTATTCTATTCTATTTTATTCTACTCTATTCTATTCTACTTTATTCTCTCCCATCCCCTCCCATCCCATCCCGTTTCATCCCACTCCACTTTAAAATGCTGGCAATGAGACCCACCAATGTATTGTGACCCACAATGTGTAAAACTCTGCTCTCAAAGGTAATTTAAGTAGCTAGTAGGATATCTCAGACACAAGGTAGATAGAGTAAATGTAACTATCATGGGAGGCCTACAGCCACCATGTTCGGACATGGATTTACCGTGACCCTTCCTGCTATACGAAGGAGGCAAGCCTAATTTGGAGGGATCTGTACAGGTGACAGATTAGATCTGCAGGCAGAACAGAGAGTCAATACTGGCCTAGAGTATATTTTCCAGGGGTAAAGAGGAGGAATGTGAGCAAATTCTCAGAGGAGTCTCAAGACCGCTGGGACCCTAAATAGCGGTACTTTGTCAATGGCTGACTTGAGGCTCTCCTGGATGCTAAAGACAGTTGAGTGTCAGGCCTACTTTGAGGGTGATTTATTGGGATTGAAACAAAATGGCAAAAGCCTAGAATTATGGTCTCGCCTTGCAAAAACTATGTATAATTTTCAATTTGCAGGCTATAATTTTGAATCCAAGGAGAATAATCAACTTAGATGAGACCTACCCACACGGACCTTGCACGCACTGCTATTAGAGTAATACCATTTGAACCGTGTACTTCAAAGTTGCCAGAGAATATCCTACTGATGGGGATCAGATAGTTCTGTGATTCTTAAGGAAAAGGTGAAATGATCTGCTTTCTTCTTGTGAGGAAAAATGTCTTGAAACTATGGGAAGGAGAATTACCATTTGGTTTCATAGCCAACATAGTAATTTTCTACACACTTCAGAAATGTTTCATACAATCACATTATGACAAATGTTTTTAGAAGATCAGAGTTCTAAAACAACCATGAAGTCAGCCAACCAACAATCGAAGACTGGCTTAACTTAGCTTCCTAAGTACATTTCCAGTTAATTAGCCATTAAGGAGTTCAGAACAGTCATCTCCAGGCATGCTCAGGCACCTAAGAGCAATTCCCAACACACTCTGCTTTCGTAACACAATGAAAACACACAATGCATCTTTCAACCTGCTATATCTATATTTTAAGTCTTACTAGATGGTCCCATAATTTGGGGAATCAGGTTGCTATGTACTTGGCCATGACTGGCCAGTTATGTTTTAAAGATAGTTTGATAGTACATCACAGAGCAGTCATTACCATTTAATAGGCTCAAATTCAACACTGAAGTCTTGAATCAATTCTGACACAATGTCTCAGAAAAATTAACACTAAAAATAACTCTATATGTTCAAGAAAATATTTTTACAGTGTGTTAAGTATGTCAGTTCCCAGAACTGTTTCCTGGTAGAGACCCTCAATCTGGATAAATGCCAGCTGACCTCAACGCATTATTTCCTTTCTTTAGTTTGGCTCTGTAGCCCTCACATTACAAAACTGGAACACCAATTTAAAATTTGATTTTAATTTCCTTTGCCATGTCACTATCCTAAAAAGTCTAATTGAATGAGATCTTTCGGTTCCTCTCTGTCAACGTGATTAATTGCATCTCTTCTCCCAAAAGATATTCTGGTATCAGATTATCAGGGCATTGTCTTGTCTTAAAAATAATGTTATGTATTTCTCAAAAGCTTTGGGGATATTACTTACCCTCTGTTGTTAAATAACTACATCTGCAAATACAGAAAACTAGTACCAAACCCATATAGAGAGCTGTTTTCGGGAATATACAAGAACAGACCATAAAGTGGTATAATACCTGTGTTATATAAAAGCTTATTGTTAACCATTAAATAATGGCACAGTAACAGTTGTGCCAGGAAGGTCTATGCATATGGGAATGAACTAATATTTATTGCTTATTCTTACTAACAACCTTGGATCAAGCCCTTACAGAGAAAAGAAAGAGAAACCGTTGTGCTAAGAAAGAAAGGTAATCCCCAGATTGAAAGGCATGTGTATGATCTAGGGAGAAGGAGGCTGTCCAAAAAAACATCTACATTGACAATATTTCTATATTAATGATCAAAGTAATTTTATCAAAGTGATTTGGACCCAATGATAAACTTTAAAATTTTCTTTCTGTATTTGTTTGTCAATGTCATGTGTAGACCTTAAAATCTGTAAGATTTTAATTCCAACTCTTTCTCCTCTTTCATGTGGAATTAAAATTGTTAATGGTTACACTGTTTCACAAGTGTCAGATGTTAGTAGCAAATATAAGGTAGATACTAGAGCTTATTTTTGCCTCAGGCTCAAAATTATGTTTCCACTCCTTCCTTCCTCCTTCCCTTCCTCCTTCCTCCCTCCCTTCCTTCCTCCTTCCCTTCCTCCTTCCTCCCTCCCTTCCTTCCTTCCTTCCTTCCCCTCTTCCTCCCTCCCTCCCTTCCTTGCTTCCCAAGCCCCCAACATAGAGCCATTTTTACTATTCAATTCCATCTTTAATAGGTTAGACAGATCCTGCTGTATTTTTCATTTGTTTGTTTCTGTCCTGTTTTTTTTTTTTTAAACCAGGTGAAGTTTATTCTGTTACAAATTTTGTGAGCCACATTTGTAAAAAACAATTTTTTTTCATGGTGGCAAAGCAGCTTTACTATAACCATAGATTAAGTGTTTATTTGCAAAGACTCTGGCATTAATGGGAAAATGATAGAGAGAGGGAGATCACCACACTTCTTGGAAACCATAAAATTAAATGAGTGTAAGTATCAACTATTGTTCATTTCAATTACTTGTTAATTTACAACCACATGGATTTATACTGTCTTTATAAAACTGCACAATAGAGCTTCAAATTGCTCTTCAATACTTTTAGTGTTTCCTACGACCCAATTTCTACTTCTTTCTTGAAGTTGATGTATCCTAATTATAAATCACATCATTTGCTTTCCTGAAGGTTATTTATACTAAGTTTTCTAATTTCCTTCTGTTAAATTCAATTAAAAGAAAAAGATCTGTTTTGAATATGGGCAGTCAGTCAAATAAACTTTTTTAAAAAGCACGCACTGGGACTTCACTGGTGGCCCAGTGGTTAAGAATCTGCCTGCCAATGCAGGGGACAAGGGTCCCAGCCCTGGTCTCGGAAGATCCCACATGCTGCTGAGCAACTAAGCTCTGCCACAACTACTGAAGCCCGTGCGCCTAGGGCCCCTGCTCTGCAACAAAGAGAAGCCACCTCAATGAGAAGCCCGCGTACCACAGTGAAGAGTAGCCCCCGCTTGCTGCAACTAGAAAGCCTGCGTGCAGCAACAAGGACCCAACGCGCGCAAAAATAAATAAATATATAAATAAATAAATGAAAAATAAAAAGTATGCGCTGAGGTTGACTGAGTGGGATTTATTCATCAAAAGGCAGAATACTAGAGTGGTTATGAGCATGGACTCTGGAGCCAGATTACTTGAGGGCCATTTACTAGCTGTGTGACCTTGGTGAGTTACTTGACTGCTCTGATGCACAATTTCCTCATCTGTACAATGAGAATAACACTAGTACCTCCTAAATACAGAATACTGAATTCAGTTAGGATTTAATGGTTAAAATACAGAATACTTAGAACAGTTTTATATAAACTTTGGCTATTGCTTATTATTCAAGAAATATATATTTATTTAAGATTCAAAAATGTATTTGATAAAATGTGACAGGTAAAAGGATGAATTACGTATGGGTCTTCTTTTAAATATTATATATATATATATATATAAAATATATATCCACTATAATAAAAGGTAGAAGATCAATATTAGAAAAGAGGGATAAAGTTATACAAAAATTCAGGGAAAGCAGCAGTTACTTACCATTGATGGTATCAGAGAGGCCACTGGCATTTCAACTGGGACTTAAAGATGAGCCACATTTGAACATGTGGACTTTGAACTCAAGGTAGTGGAAAGAGAGGCAAAAAAGCAAATGCATAAATTCGTGTAAAATATCCCTTTTGATTGGCGCGAAAGGTCCATGAAGGTAAATAGTGAGAAGAATATTTGTAGCGTGAGGTCATGAAGGGATCTTGAGGACCAGGTTAAGCAGTACAGAATTATTTTACAGGAAATGGAGAGACATTTAAAATTTCTGAGAAGATGTGTGGCCCAATCAAAACAGAAATTTCCTTAATCTCACAGGGAAGTAAACAGATTGGTGGAGAGAGTGCTGGCGGCAGGGATTCCAGTTAGGTAACTGTTGCAGTGCTCAACGTGAGACATACTGAAGGCCTGGGGCAGTGGCGGAGGAGGGACTCCCACAACGGAAAGAAGGGAATGGACACAAAAATATTATAGAGGATCTAAAGGTGAAGTACCCCCAAATCAGAAAACAGTAAGAAACTTTAAAAATTATACAGATATTGGGACTTCATCTCTGGAGGTTCCAATTCACTGAGCCTCTAGAGAGACTCATCAAACAATCATTTGTGAAAGTGTGATTTTGATGATCAGTTTTGACAGCTACTGACCTGAAAGTCTAGGAGTGTGGAGTAAAAGAAATTACACTGGCATCAAAATTAGGAAAATGAGAAAAGGATTAAGAGGAAGAAGAGAAGGAAGAGGGAGAAAGAGTAACACAGAGATCAGAGCAATTGGGGAAGGCAAGTTGTTGACAAGTTTTGTACTTCCTGAGGACAAGATATTATTCCCAGGAAGAGGACAGAAAAGAAGATGGGAAGACAAGTTGAGCTCAAGTTGACAGATTTGAAAATAACTACTGTGATGTGAAAAAGGCAAAGGCAATCCCTGGAAAACACATACACTCCAGAGTTATGAGTCACAAAAAGAGTGAGTCATGGCCTGGGATTTAACAGGAAAATAAAAAAGAAGAGAGCATCATGAAAACCAAGGGAGATAGACTATTCAAGGAAAGGAAGTTATCGATTTATGCAGACGAGTTTAAGGATAAGGACATGAGAAAAGTGGTCAGTAGATTTGGTGTCCAAGGTTATAGGTGATGAATGGAAGAGAATAAGCAAGATGCTCTCAAGGCTTAGCAGTGAACATAAGGTGATGAGTATAGATAGCTCATGACGACTACTCTACAAGAAGTTCATTGGTGAAGGAGACAGGCAAGGAGGTAACTTGATAAAGCAGCAGCATTATGAGTAAGTTCTTTCAGGCACTGAAAAGTGACGCATGTTTTTAGATGGAGAGGAAAGACCCAGAATAGAGAGATGTTTAAGATGTAAGGCAATTGTGGAAAATTTAATGAAACAAGTTCCAAAAAAGGAAAAAGAGATGGAGAGCACAATTGGGAGGGTTGGCTTTGGTGAGAATGAGTTATTTACTCCCTTCCTAAAATGGAAGGAAAAATGGCAAAGAAGGGAGAAAAAAAAAAAAAAGAATTGATCAGATAATATAAGGAAAGTTGAGTGAGAGATCATCAGGTTGTTTTCACATCTTATATAGAGAGTGAGAATAGAAGGTATTAAGCATAAGACTTACGGGCAATCTGTTTCAAAGATTACCAAAGAATCAATTAAAAATAATCCAAAGGATTACTGAGAAGCAGAGATGGCTCAGCTAAGATTACTTAGACTAAATTTGTATCTATTACGGAGTAGCATTAATTGGCTGGTAAAAAGAAGAGAAGTACGTGACATAGACTGGAATGGTGATTGGCAGAATTGCTTAAAGAGAGAGCCAAGTTGGTGAGGAAATCAAGGGAGCTAATGAAAATATCCTTGGATGTTCAATCACAAGGTCAAAGAGAGGGAGGTCACAGTGAAGATGAAGACCAGTAGGAGTGAGGAACTGGGAGAGGAGGGCAGGGAGAGATATGAAGAGGGAAACGTTGACCCAGGAAGGGAGGATATCATGAGAAATGGTAATCATGGTAATATCAATAGGAAAAGGGTGATGTAAGCAAAATGCAAAAATTTTAAAATAGGAAAAGTTATTAAGCAGGGACATCATGACCTTGAAGTAAGTGCAAGATGGAACAAAAATATTTTGACATCCTGTTAGTTGGAAGGAGTAGCCTCTTACTAGTTGTAAGGAAAGTGATTGGTTTACGAGACCACCATTTTGGTTATGAGAAGGCAACTGAGTCATTTTATAAAAGGATCAGATCAAGTTTGTTACTGCCTTTCTGGCCCAACGAAATTCAAACTTCACCTTTGATATGGATGCCCTTTTCTTCCAAAAGGAAACAACTTATTATAAAGATGTCCTTTTTCACTATTCAACTTTCTGAGTTTTATAATGCATAAACTATTAAGTATACCATTGTGATCACAGGTGTGCCAACTATACATTTTTAAAGAAATTTATGATGCAATAGCTGATTCCCCAGATTACTTGTCCCCACTGCCTATTTCCCTAGACCTATCAACGCTATTTTCCTTTATTTCTGGATCTTCTCTTTAATTCTGTACCAGTTGATTTATTAAAGTGTGATCAAACAAACTATTATTTTGTGGCTATGTATTCTTTAAAGAATTGTATAGGCACTCAGTAATTGAAAGTATCTCTAAATAATGAGAATGGTAATAAATAATACATGAAAAAAGTTGCAAATCACAAATGGAATTTACACCTTAGAACTTGGGATTTGCCTGATTACAGAGAACCATGGAGTATCACAAGATCACAATGTTGACACCAACTGAGGTGGCTCACAGACCAGGTTGAGTGGGAATATAGTGTTTTCAATATCATAAATATTCCAAGATAAAACAGGCTTGAAAAACTCATTTTTCTACTCTTCAGTAGAGTTTTATATACATTCTTCGGCAATGGTCTAAATACAAATTTGAGAGACATGTTAAAAAAATCAGAAATTGTATTTTCATTAGCTAAGAGCGGAATGGAAGACTTCAGTCACCCGTTAAAAAACTGAATGTGCTCTTAGATCAAAGCAATAAATATGAATAACTGTTTCATGTAATTTTCAAAAGAGTAGAAAGTAATGCCTCACTGTAATTTTTTCAAGATAACTAAAAAAAGGATTTAAGGGGGGAAAAGTCCTTTGAAAGAGTGGAGTATGCCAGGAAAGTTAAAATGTAAACTTTTAATTAACTTGGGAAAAAACTGCCAAGGAAATATTTGGGAAACTCAGCCTATGCATAAAAATTATAAACAATGGGGAAAGTTTCACTGACCCTCTGGGTCAAGCTGAGGCATGGCAATGGTATTCGCATGGCAATGGTAAGCCTATGTCAATAAGAGATGAAGGGCAAAGAGTTTGCAGTGAATCTGAGCAGCAATGCCACTGTGATGCTCTTAGACACTGGCTTTAAATGTATATCATACTGACCACATCTTCCACTAACATTCTACTGAAGCCTATTCATGATGGGTATCAAGAAATTAATTTCAATTCCATTCCTTCTCCTCCCCAACCACCATAAATGATGAACTCAGCAAGTGAGAGTGAATTCAGTTATGTTGTTTAAGTCCAGACTTATCAGACATCATGTCACTTTTAGGCAACAGCACTAGTTCAGTATGGCTGTGCATATGGAGAGTTTATGCAGGGAAGTATTGGAATTTTCCTTTTATCCTACAGTTTAAGGATTGCTATTGTCTTTTGTTTGTTTTTCTGCCACGCCTCACAGCATGTGGGATCCTCCTTCCCTGACCCACGAGGGATTGAACATGTGTCCCTTGCACTGGAAGCACAGAGTTCTAACCGCTGGACGGCCAGAGAAGTCCCTAAGGATCGCTACTGGATGAATTAATGATGTGATCAATTTCACCTTTTAGATGTTCAATGTGGAATGGGGACAGACAAGAATCAAGGAATATCAGTTTAAGAGAGTTGTGAGATGATGGAGGATATAACCCAGGTGCTATGAACTGAATTGAGCGCCTCCCCCACCAAATTCATATGTTGAAGCCCCACCCCTCAATGTGATGGTATTTGGAAATAGGGACTTAAGGAGTTAAGTCGTGAGGGTACAGCCCTCATGGTGGGATTAGTGTCCTTGTAAGGAGAGACATGAAACATTTCTCTTTCTCCCTTTCTCTTCCTCATTCTCTTTCTCTCCCTCTCTCCCCCATGTAAGAACATAGCAAGAAGATGATTGTCTGCAAGCCAGGAAGAGGGCCCTCATCGGGAACTGAATTGGCCAGCACCCAGATTATGGGACTTCTCAGCCTCCAGAACTGTGAGGTATATATTTTAATTGTTTAAACCACCCAGTCTATGGCATTTTGTTATGGCAGCTCGAGCTGATTAATACATCAGGCATAATCATGAAGAAAGGAAGAGAGAGGCATATCTGAGAGACATTTAGTAAGTATACAGGACAAAGTCTGAGTATATTCTGCACCAATTACATATTGAAAGAGTTGTTATGCTAACAAAAATACCAAAGCCTACTGACTGCTTACTATGTTTCAGAGAGTGTGCTAAAGACTTTATATGAATTGACATTTAATACTTTAATCCTTCAAACAGTGCTATAAAGTTATATATTATTATCATGCCTGCACTACATATGAGAATAGTGAGGAAAACTAGGCATGTTTCAGTACCATAAAGAGAGGGGGCAGTCTTTCTTGGAAATAAGAAGATGAAGAAATAATTTGCTAGCCTGGATCACTTCAAATTCTCTCTCAGGAATAAAATCGAACAATTCCTTTTATGGAATTAGAGCTCTCTAGGTCTAATTTAATGTTTACATGTTATGTTTCTCAATGAAAGTTTTGATAAAAAAATGGTAAACTGTGAAGCATTGGTGTTGGCCAGAGTCACCTGTGGTTCTAATCCAACTGCACAATTGAACGGCTTTGCAAATCTGGACACCTTCCTAAGCCTCTCATTTCCTTCATTTTCTTGTCTCACTATAGGAACAGAAATGCCTGTTTCACAAGATTCTTGTAAAAATTGAGATAATAAATACGAAATGCTTAGCCCGGTGTCTGGCATACGGTGATTGGTAGCGGTGATGAGGATAATGATGATCGCCACCAGGGCCCAAGTCCTTTCACAGCTGCCACTTACATGTCTACTACTCTCTCTCCCAAACCTACCACATCCATGCTCTATGCCCGCTGCCCACTTAGAAAACAAATGTAAATTGAATTTAACAGTTTAGTACTGAAATAGCCTGAATAGAGAACCATCCTTGTCTCATCAGTTTTAACAGACTAGGTAAGAGGCAGTCACTGAGGTATAGACATTCAGGAAACTTGAGTTTTAGAAAGACCCAGCTCTGCCACAAATTACTAGTCCATTTTCTTCATTGGTTACGTGTGTAAATCAGGAGTTCAGATAGAAATTCAAGCTTTCTCTCAACTCTCTGATTTTAGTTTTTACTTTTTACCTTGACGTTCCAAACCTTAGGAAACTAATTCCTGATGCTATTGTTCTAGGAGTTTTTAATGAGCAATATCAAATCCCCAATTTTTTCAAAAACAATAATGAAAAAACCAGCACACACTGAATGACTACACATCATCTTTCAGGCTCAAAGATTTCTGATTTGAATCTTTGAAGACTGAGGTCATAGATATAATTCTAAGCAGAGGATGAGCATCCATAATGTTTTTAAAAATATTCTGGATTTTCCCCAGCGCTATTGACAAAATGTGGGAAGACTAAACTGTGTTCACAAAGATTTTTTTTAAGCTCAAGTGGAAGAGATTGTTCATTGTGTAGTGAGGAGCTCTGGGGTTTTCCTTAGGTCCCTAGGCATTGTTTTTTATTTTCTTTTCAGCAATGGAACTGGGAGTAGACTGCAAACAAGCAGCTTACTGCCAAGGACATGTGAAACCTGTTATATTGGTCATTCTGGATCTGATTCAAGTACATACTGTTGTTAGGTAAGATTATTTTACTTTGCTTTAGTGGAAGCCTTAATTTTGGTTTAGGGAAAAAGAATCATATTGTGTTTTTCCATTTATATTTATAAACCATGTAAAATTTAAAATGATAATGACACACTTAGAATTCTGTAATATGTATTTGAAATGACAAGCAATAAAAACTAAAATAAAACATCACAATAAAATAAGAATGAAAATAAAATTAAAAATGACAATGACATACTTAGAATATTGATGTGAGAATAATAAGGATACTAGAACCAGAGTGTTTCAGCTATTGATTGCTACATAATAAACCACCACAAAACTTGGTGGCTTAAAATAATTTACAATCTGTGCTGGGCGGTTTTCTGCTCTGTGTGGTGTCTACTCGGGCTGGAACCTACAGGAAGGCTTTTTACTCCCATGTCTGGAATCAGACGCCTGAAACAACTGGAGGCTGGTCAAATATGCCTATTCACATGGCCACTCCATATGACTAGCCTGGAGTTTCTAACATCATGGTGGTCTCAGAGTAACTGGACTTCTTACACTGACTGACTGGCTTCCAAGAGAAAGGAAGCTGAAACTGCTAGTCCTCTTAAAGGTTAGACCCGTTATGGGACAGTATCACTTCCATCAGATTACCTTGGTCTAAGCAAGTCCAAAGAGTTAAAGGGAGGGGAAATAGACTCCACTGCTGTAATGTGAGGAGAAGCACACATGTAAAGGGAGGGAAATAATTGATGGCGGCCCTCTTTGGAGAACACAACACAGAGTGTACTGCATTTACCAGGAGCTATTTCCTTGTCTTCTTTTTCCTTTGGCTTATACTGAGTTTCTCTGAACTCTTTTTGAAATTTCTAAGATGTCAGGAGAAGAAAAGTTACTCAACCTTAAGATGAAAGGGATGATACTTCATAATATTCATTAGAGCAAGTTTCCAATGATTTTCATAACAGCAATGGAATCTTGATTTACATTAGTATTGTTGTTCTGTAAATATGAAGACGTGGAGACTCAGAAGAAATGGAAGCATTCATCCTCAAATATATTACCAAGCAGAGAAGTGGCCATTATTGTACCAGGAGATTCCAAATACCTCAGATTCATGTTATACATGGCTAGCTGGATCAAGCCACCTTTACATTTTTTATATATCATATTGAAACATATGTATGGGATTTTTATAAGAAAGGGATTTGTAAACTGCTTCCTCTTTTTATTCAAATTAATTTTCCTTCCCTGATCCATGAATCATTCCTCACATAAGAACTGGCTGATGAATCAGAAAAGAGTCAGTAAATTCTAATGAGCCTAAAAGGAGAGACAAGCTTATCATTGCCAGAGATCAAAACCAAACCCTAAAATTACAGGCTTTGTTTAAAATGCTCTTTGAGACACTGAAGTTTAGTTCAGGGAACATACCTTTATCCTGACTCATTCTCACTGCACACTCACTTCACTGAAGGAGGAGGAGGCCAGTAAATTTCACTAGGAGCCACCGACCTTCGAAAATGTGGTTCACAGCAGTCGAGCAGCAAAAAGGGCACAGAAGGAAGCAAAGCTGACATCGCTGTCCCAGCCACACTCAGAAAGGGAGGGACTGACAGTGGTTGTCTTTGGAGACTACAGCACAGAGTGTATTTGACTTACTAGCAGCTCTTCCTCTGTTCCCCCTTTCCTTTGGATTTCAGTGGAAATTTGAGTCTGAAATTAAGGGATGTCAGGAGTGAAGAAGTCACTCAAAATATAAAGGGGTTGATACTGAGCAGACATAACCAACACACAAGTGTTGATGTAAAATTGCTCCTGTTGTCAGGCACATCTAATCTGCACCAGAGTGAATAGTCTGGAGAACAGTTCTATAGAAATATGGAAGATTCCAGCCCAAACAAAATGACTGATATAAGCTCCTCAGTTATTCAAACAGGGCTGACGCTGGTGTTAACTAATCACATCTGTTTACCAAACCTAAAACTCTACGGTAAATAAATAATCATAATCATTCTAGCTACTAAAAACAAAAAACAGCTTGGCTATAACGAAACTATCAATTGACCTTTCCTTCTCATATGCATCTTACTCATTGTTAAAGGTAATTTATAAATAAACAAAAAACTCTTGACAAGGTTTGACCAAAAATACTCAAAATTTAACATAATGTGGAAAACTAGGAAACTGTGCTTCTGTAATAAAAGGGGATTTACTTTCAACTCTTGATTTATTATTTGAGAATATATTTCTCATGCTACTATCTAATACAGTTAAGCCTTGAACAATGCAAAGGTTAGGGGTGCCAAACCCCCTCACAAACAAAAATCCACATATAACTTTATGTGGATTCAACCAATGGTGGATGGTATAGTACTGTAGTACGTTATCTATTGAAAAAATCTGCGTGTAAGTGCATAGTTCAAATCAGTGCTGTTCAACGGTCAACTGTAATATCTGGAAATACTCATCCAATTAAAAAAATGCAGGGGACTTCCCTGGTGGCACAGTGGTTACGAATCTGCCTGCCAATGCAGGGGACACGGGTTCGATCCCTGGTCTGGGAAGATCCCACATGCCGTGGAGCAACTAAGCCCATCCGCCATAACTACTGAGCCTGTGCTCTAGAGCCCGAGAACCACAACTAATGAGCCTGCGTGCCACAACTACTGAAGCCCATGTCCCTAGAGCCTGTGCTCCACAACAAAAGAAGCCATCACAATGAGAAGGCTGTGCACTGCAACGAAGAGTAGCCCCCGCCCACCGCAACTAGAGAAAGCCTGCGCGCAGCAATGAAGACCCAACACAGCCAAAAATAAATAAATTAATTAACTTAAAATAAATTAAATTTTAAAAAATGCAGGGCAAAATAAAACTAAACTATAAACCATCTCAGCTGCCTTAGGAAAAAGGTCTATTTTGCATGTTTGGAATTGTAGAGAACTAAGCCAGATCTGCTTGAGACTACAGTCTTCCCTCTGTATCCATTGGGGATTAGTTCCAGGACCCTGCAGGATACCAAAATCCAAGGATGCTCAAAGTCCCTTATATAAAATGTCATACTATTTGCATATAACCTATGCACATCCCCTGGAATACTTAAAATAATACCTAATACAATGTAAATAGTTGTAAACACAATGTAAATGCTATGTAAATAGTTGCTGGTGTGTGGCAAATTCAAGATTTGCTTTTTGGAACTTTCTGGAATTTTTTTTTCCCAAATATTTTCCGACCCATGGCTGGTTGAATTTGCAAATGCAGAACCTGGTGATACAGAGGGCCGACTGTAATTGGAACTGCCCTCCTTCTCAGATATAACGTACACACGGGGTATAAAAAGTGCAGGAATCTCAGAGGAAAGAAGAGAAGAGGCTTGGTACCAGTCTGTGTTGCAATTTGAAGCTTTGGCTTTTAGAGAACATAGTGGCAACTGCTTGCACTGTGGACTCAAACTCCTGAGTGGGGTTTGTGCCAATTATTCTAACAATAAAGAATATTAGAAGCAAAGAAAGGGTACTTACTATCCAGTTTTCAAAAATACAGATGTGGGAACTTTACTAATATAGTAGACTTTTCAGCATTCCCCTACCCCTCTCCCCCAATTTTTAAACAAGGTAGATATTTATGGGTAGTTATGTTAATTTCTTTAATTCTAGAAAATTCTCAACATTACCTCTTCAAATATTGATTACTCTCCATTCCCTGTATTCTTTTCTCCTGGCAATGTATTCTCATACTTCTTAGCTCTGTTTTCATATTTTCTCTTTTTTTGTATCTTTCACATGAATTCCTTAATCCTAGCTTCGGATTCTAATTAATTAATTCTCTCTTCTCTGTGTCTCATCTATATTTTATCTCAAATATAAAGATATTTAAAACTTTCGACTAGTGTTATTTTTCACTGTCAAGATTATTGAAATTTTTTCATTTTCATATTGGTCTGTGTTAATTTTATTTGCTTATATCTTTTTTTTTTTTTTTTTTTTTTTATGTTTAAGTGCTTTGAATGGATATACCTTCCTTTATGTCAGGGGTCAATGGTCAACCATTTTCTGTACAGGGCCAGATATTAAATGTTAGGTTTTTCAGGCCACATGGTTTTTGTTGCAAGCAGCCATAGAATATATGTAAACAAATGGGTGTGGCTGGGTGTCAAGAAAAACCTTTACTTACAAAAACAGGTCACTGCAGCTACTTTGGAAAACAGTTTGGCAGTTCCTCAAAATGTTAAACATCGAGCTACTGTATGACGCAGAAATTCCAATTCTAGGCATATACCCGAGAGAAATGAAAACACATGTTAATACAAAAACTTATATATAAATGACCATAGGAATGTTTTTCTTAATAGCCAAAAGGTGAAAACAACCCAAATGTCCATCAACTGATGAATAGGAAAGCAAAATGTAGTATGTTCACACAATGCAATATTATTTGGCAATAAAAAGAACTATGTACTGATACATGATATAAAATATGGATGAACTCTGAAACCACTATGTTAAGTGAAAGAAGCCAGACTTAATAAAAGACCACCTATTCTATAGTTCCATTATATGAAATGTCCAGAATAGACAAATCTATAGAGACAGAAAATTGATTAGCAGTTACCTAGGCTTCAGGGAAGTGGAGAATGGGGAGTGACTGCTAACAGGTATGGGGTTTCTTTTTTGTGATGATGCAAATATTCTAAAATTAGATTATGGCGATAGTTACACAACTATATAAATATAGTAAAGACCAATGAACTGTACAATTTAAACAGATGAACTTTATGGGATGTAAACTATATCTCAATGAAGCTGTTAAAAAAATAAATAGATAAAATGAGGAAACAGGTAAGTGGCTGGCAGGGCCATAGTTTGATGATTCCTACTTTATATTTTTGAGGAACCTAAGTAACTTGAGAAAGTTATTTATCGTTTATTCTATTTTTATATTTTTTTCTATGTTAAATTCATCTCTTTGCTGATTTTAAGGGCTATCTTTGTTAGTTTTCCTCCAATGTTTGGGACTTTATATTGCAGCTAATCTTGAGTAGAAAGCATTTGCTTCCTTGCTTGTTCTCTCTCTCTCTCTCTCTGTCTCTCACTCTCTGTCTTTCTCTCTGGCTACCTTTTTCTGTCTAATGGTTTTGTGGTGGCCTCCACTTAACCCTTCTGTCCAAAAAGGACTAGTTTGGTGTCATGGGTCTTCTGTCCCCATAATGACATATACATATGAATATGGCAGATAAACTCTGTGAACTCTAGAGATTTTGGCCCAGGAACTTGGTGAGATGCTTCCTCTTGCTTTCTCTTTGGGCTCCCAGATCCCTAAGCCAAAGCCCAAGCTACTATATGGCAGCTCTTTTTCAGGTTCCTTTCCTACAGGTGCTACTGCTCCAGTCTACTGGCCTTGGGTGAGACCTTTAATTCCCAACTTACCACCACAGCAGTTGAGATACTTCTGCATTCACAGGCTTGCGGACCCAGAAAACATCAGGTCCTTGACAGTAGCCCAGCTTATACTTTGTGCTTCTGCTCTTTCTGATCCACAATTCATCTTCTTTTTAATTTTTCTCTTGTTATATCTTGTCATTAACTGCTATGTATATGGAGCAGGGAAATGGGCAAAACATGAATTTACAGTCCTTCTGGACTGGATATTTTTCAGGTCAATGCAATGGAATTCTAGCAGACAGATTCAAGGAGAGTTATCAAATGCTCCTTGGTAGAGTAGATTGACATTTTTTTTCTTGAAAATTTGAATTCGAGGTATGTGGAACATGTTCAGATGGAAGAGAGTTAAAGGAGGTTTCAAATAAAATGTAAGATATCAGCTTAGAGGTCAAAGCTGAACACATAGTTTTGGGAATCAGAGAAGTCAAGGCAAAAATGATAGTCCTAATAATAACTTTTAAAGGGATACCTACAAACAGATCAATGAGATAAATTCTATAATTTCTACTTCTGATGATATGACAGATTCCTTTTCTTCTTAAAGTTATATTTAGCTTGGGGATCCATTCCCATAATCATAAGATTTTATGGTGCATTGATGATTATTAATTTATTCATTTAGTCAACAAATATTAATTATGCTCCTGCTATCTACTGCACACTCTACCAGGCTCTGGTGATACAGAGATGAATAATAAATGGTCCTTACCCTCAAGGAATTCATATTTTATTAAGGAAATAAGCCACACACACCAAAACAAGTCACCATTTCATTCTGAAATAAGTGCTAAGTGCTGTAATGGCTGTAGGAACAAAGTGCTTTAAAAGCATACAAGAAGGAATGAGTAATGCTTATTTGGTGTGGCTCTGTAAAGAGGGAATTCCAAAGGCGTCACAGAAGAGGTAGCATGTTGGGAGCTTCCAAGATTTCTATAAAAGAGTGAGCAGTATCTTGCTGGAAGGGCTTCCTAGGGATTAACTTGTGTTTGTTCAGCACACCACTTTTACTTAGATTATGGGTTTCTTTAGGACAGCTTTGGGGAGATAATGAAGATTATGGAAGGGTAATAAGCACCTTCCACCTCTCTTTCATCCACATTTTCTCACATTACTTACTAAACACATGAGTTTTATCAACTGATGATGAGGAGTTCGTAGAGGGCGCCTTACATGAGCAAAGATGACAGTATCAGGCAATTTTAAGGATGAGTAAGAGTAGGGGCTTCCCTGGTGGCACAGTGGTTGAGAACCCACCTGCCAGTGCAAGAGACATGGGTTCAAGCCCTGGTCTGGGAAGATCCCACATGCCGTGGAGCAACTAAGCCCGTGCGCCACAACTAGGGAGCCTGCAATCTAGAGCCCACGAGCCACAACTAGTGAGCCCGCGTGCTACAACTACTGAGTCCGCATGCCTAGAGCCCATGCTCCACAACAAGAGAAGCCCGTGCACTGCAACGAAGAGTAGCACCCACTCGTTGCAACTAGAGAAAGCCTGTACACAG
This sequence comes from Neophocaena asiaeorientalis asiaeorientalis, assembly GCF_003031525.2. Classification (NCBI taxonomy): domain Eukaryota; kingdom Metazoa; phylum Chordata; class Mammalia; order Artiodactyla; family Phocoenidae; genus Neophocaena; species Neophocaena asiaeorientalis. Next base: position 7,957,937 of record NW_020185325.1, on the reverse strand, counting down.
TAATGAAGACCCAACACAGCCAAAAATAAATAAATAAATAAATAAAATTTATTTAAAAAAAAAGAACGAGTAAGAGGAGTAAATTGATGGCATGGTCAGAATGCAAGCTGAATGGTAACTAACTTGGGGACGAAAAGATGGCCCAGGGGTGGACTTATAGAGACTCTTGTGTTATAAAAAGACTGGACTTTCTTCTGGGCAATGAGAGAGACTTCGAATGACTGTAAAGAGAGTGAGGGGAGCCACTTTGTTGAAATATAGACATCTGAGAAAATGATACTGGAGAAGAACTAGAACTAGTGACCTATCAGGAAAACACTGTAAGAGTCCAAGTGAGGTAATGACTATTAGATTGAGTGGGAATAGGGGAATCAGAACTGTCATAATTGTTTTTATTTGAAAAGCTACAATAAGAGCAATGCTTCTATTAATATTTCATTGCAAGAGAGGTTTCGCTAGTTGGGATAGAAGTGTGCTAGGGCTTTTAGCATTATGTTCAATGCTTGAGGGCTGTTTTTCAGATAATCAGAGCATTGTTTATCTACTCTATCCGTGATGGATCATATCCAAAAAGGCACAGGGGTGATTCAGGCATGAAAGGACTAACTCGTTAGGTTAGGCCCTTATGATGTTATCATTATTGAAAACATGCAAACATTGGCACTTTTACATAATATACAGAACAGAATAAATCTGGTTATTTGGGGAAAGAAACAAACTTTTCCTTCAAAAGAGAATATGCATTTTAATAAAATGAATCTCAAGTTGAATAAAAGCATACCTTCTAGATAAATTCTATATCCCGTGAAAAAGGTGGATTTCTACATTGAATATTGCTTTTTTAACGGAAGAATCTAAGATTAATCATAACCTTAAATAATATCTCTGCCCACATAATAACTGCATGCTAAATGAGATAGAAGAGGGAAGAGTTGGCTAGATACAACTATCTACAAACTACCCCACAGACTAATATAAAAGAGTCCCTTCTTTTTACACAACAAGGAAAATCTTTTTGCATCTTCCCTGACACAGTTTAGGAACTACAGGCTTTTCTTATATTAGAATGAATCCTTTTATTAGCCTATAAATGACAATATCTATTGAGTCTCTAATAATGTATTAGACATTATTATATTATGTATTCTAGGGACTTCATATATGGTATCTTGCTTAAACTCTGAAAAGCACTTAAAAAATGAAGAACTTCTCCATTCATTTGGCTTTAGATTTGTAAAAGCTTAGAAAAGACTAGTCTTCCTCTTGGCCCAAGCGGGATTCCCCCACCCCCAGCTCATCAGATTCTCCCTAATATCACTCAAACCATTTTAGAGTGACTTTTCTGTATGAAGGTGTTTGGTTATTGTTCCTTAAAAAAATTCCTAAGAGACGCTAATCTAACAACAGAAAAAGAAACACATCATAAAAACCTGTGTTAAGTATGATTCAAAGGGAAAAAATGAGCTGTAGTGAAAGCCAATTTGAGCTGGAAAGACTGTACTCTTAAGTAACCAGACATGTGTAGCCACTTATGAAGCTGTCTGGTCACATATGTTTTTAAACATTTGTCAGCACAGTCAGAACTCCACATGCAAAATACAGCACTCCCAAGCATTATGGAGGTTTGTGAAGAAGTCTCAGAATCTGAAAGAAATGAACAGATTTCACAGGTTGAAAACAGGGTGTTAGTGCTTGAGTTGAAGAACACGTGGGGAAGCAGCTCCCAAAGGCTGTGAGTCATTTACTTGAATATTAATATCTCAGGGACAAAACTGGCATCAGAATAAAACCTACAGAGCCCTGAAGAAAGAGAGATGTCAGGAAGTCCCAAGGAGCAGGAGAAACTGGAGAACTATAATTTAACTTATGGCTTCAGAGCTGAAAGCTAAGTCGAACCTCACTCCTTTTCTTTCTTTCTTTCTTTTTTTTTTTTTGCGGTACGTGGGCCTCTCACTGTTGTGGCCTCTCCTGCTGCGGTGCCCAGGCTCCGGACGCGCAGGCTCAGCGGCCATGGCTCACGGGCCCAGCCGCTCCGCGGCATGTGGGATCTTCCTGGACCGGGGCACAAACCCGTGTCCCCTGCATTGGCAGGCGGACTCTCAACCACTGCGCCACCAGGGAAGCCCTCACTCCTTTTCTTGATAAAGAATATTCAGTGACCTTTTCCCTCCATTAAAAGTCCCCATCTTAAAATACAAATACAGTTTCTTTCAAACCTGCAGCATTTGTTCTTCCTCTGAAGACATCATCATAAGCTTTCCACTGTGGCTTCACCTGGTAGGCATGGATGAACACCACAAATACTACCACGAGGCACATTAACGGAACAAGAGCTGCACTGAACAGAGCTGCATAGATGTTTGGGATGAAACACCTGGAAGAGACAAGAGAAGAGATAACTCAGCTTCAACACAAACATTTCTAAATGCACCATGCATTACATCACCGCTTTATACTAGCTCTTTGTATCTAAATGTTGGCAAAAGCAACTTTCTGGCTTGCCAAATTGGAGCTCTGTTTGAGTAGAGGCTACATGACTAAATCTAACCCACTGCATCACAAAGTAGGTTCCATGGAACATGCATATCCTGAGGTGCTCAGAAAACTTCAGAAAAGGTTACGGCCAAACAAATTTCAGAAACGCATATTTGCTTTTCCAGCTCTGTCTTCTTCGTCTAATGAGACCACGGTTTCACTAGGGACCACATGAGGGAAGGTAATTGTTTTCTTTTATCTTTTTGAATTTTTTTATTGAAGTAGAGTTGATGTACAATATTATGTGAGTTACAGGTGTACGATACAGTGACTCACAATTTTTAAAGGTTATCCTCCATTTATAGCTGTTATAAAATATTGGCTGTATTCCCTGTGTTGTACAATATTCTCTTGTAGTTTACGTTATACCTAATAGTATAACCTCTTAGTTCCTACCTCTTTTATACCTAATAGTTCTACCCCTATGTTGCCTTTCCCCTTTTCCTCTCCCCACCGGTAACCACTAGTTTGAAGAAGGTATTGTTTAAAGGCAAATTTGAAGATTCCCAGGGCTCAACTCTGTAATTTCTACAATTTTGTTCTCTGCTTGGATGACAGTTTTGTCATTCCTAAGCTGTACATTTCCCTAGAGCCATTCATTCTCTTGAAAATGATGACAATTTTCCATTTAGAAGCTATACTGCATAACTGTATCCATTATTACTGGAGTTTATTTAGATCAATGAGGTTTAAGGTAAACTTAACATTATTTATATATTTTGGTAATACTGAAATTCCACGGAAAATGGTTTTAGAGATGTAATTGGAAGATTTTACTCACGGGTTATAAAAATCATCTTGTTCATATAAAATCTTTCACAAAACAATCTCAAAATGGAAGACTGTTAAATAGGTTCTCAGTATCTAAAATTGTGCTTCTGAGGTATTCTTATTGAGGACACACCTCCTACGACTTTTAATGGCAATAATACTTTACAAGAAATCTTAATAGTAGAGAATGTCTCTTGTGAAATATTTTCCCCAACTTCTCCATTTTTTAATACATAATATCTGCAAACCTACATTGCAATATAGCCAAAAATAATGGATGCTGATAACTCAAGGAAAAAAATATAACTTATTAAGAAGAAAACCTCAAAATCCAAACTATAGGTAATCAGGGGAAACACCCATTCTTGCAACTTGGGAAATCAGTCCCTTTGATTTTATGTTTAAAAAGAGATATGTTATTAAAGACTTTACTCAGATATTATTTCTAATTAATATGATCTGCTAAATGTATTCAAGTAAACAAGACACATTTCAAGAGATATTTCAACACACATTCTGCATCTGCAAAGAGATGTCAGAATGATGAATTTTCTGGCTTTTAGAATTTAATTTGGACAGCATAAAGCCTGAATCCTTTCCTGTACACTCATTTGTATGCCATAAGACCCACATCTTCCAGGTAAAAGGCATGTGATTAAATGAAACAGGCAAACATTAATGGCTTTGATCTTGAATATATTTCTGCACTAAAAATAGGGGTCATGTTGGCTACTTGTTTTTATGTACATTGGCTTTAAATGATTTCCTTTTTTTTAAATTTAATCCATTTTTGGATTGGGTTGTTTGATTTTTTGTTATTGAGCTGATTTGTTTTCACCTGAATTATGGATTCACTGCCACAGGCTGGCTTAAAGCAGGTTAGACAAACACAGACACTGACAAAGGAAGTCACACGGGCTTCAGTGTCTTAATTTTTATCTTGAAAAATGTCATCACAAGTCAATTTCAGGCTGTAAAATGGGGATAATTACCGAATCTACTGTGAGCTGTTTTAGGATAATAAACATTTTGTACACAGTGTTATGGCGTATAGGTTTGGCTCTCCAACATCTACACTTGCCGGTGGCTGGCCATGTTTGGTTCTCACCTCTATCTGAAGTGCTTTCCTGAAAACTTCCCTTTATTTTAGAGGAAAACATTTGAAAGGAGGACTTCAATGAATGCCGTGCGATCCTGGTCAAAAAATAAATTGGGCAAAGTGGACCTCTGGGAGGTTAGAAGTAACCAGGCATGTGTGCAGTGGCTTTGGGAAGAGGGGGAGAATTCCCAAAGTGTCACAGCTCTTCACAATCTCACTTGCAATTCTCCCTGTTTGTACAGTGACTTGGCCATGTTGGGCCATTCTTTCAGAGAAAGGGGCAGGAAAATTATCTAATCTTGAAGCAACCCTTTTCCCCTCTGTTTCTTCAGAGCCCTACAAATCGTGGCCTCTCATTAGCATCAGGCTGGTGAGAGTGCCCTAAGTTTGTCCTCCACCTGGTCAGCGTGGGGCCAGATCATGAATGAGGAGGGCTTGGGCCCCCAGCGTGCCTGCCCTGTCTGCAGCCCCTTCTGCCTTCCTCTCCTGCGCAGGTACTACAGTCCGGCAGGGGCTTCCCTCGCCCACTCCTGTCCAGCTGTGACTCCGTCCCAGTCTCCCTCCAACAAACTCTCTGCCTTGTGTACCACCTCTCTTAGGGATTAGGGGGTCAGACAACTCTCCTGCAACAAACACTAACAATTGCAAATGAGACAGGGCTGAAAGGGTAACCCACAAGTGCAGGCTGCAGTCAGGGCCCCTACTCGTGTGACCTGGGCCATGGAATGCAGGTGGAGCTGGCTATGTCATTCTACATTCTATCTTATATACTAACACTTCCTTGTTTTAAATTCTCATTGAACTTTTCCTTTAAAGCTAATATGTATTCTAAGTTTCTGATCGATCTTTTCTGAATGGAATTTCTACTGATGTAGAATAAAACTTGCGACACACATTTAAAAGTTCCCAAGATAAATGAACTATACCCTACCCTAAAAGGAAAAAAAAAGTCTCATTAACCAGAATTTTCTTTAGTCCAACTGACTAAGATGTACAGTACATCCAGGTAGTCTGAAGATTAGATCACATGAAAGTGATGTGGGGAGTGAGGAAACTGAATATCATGTTCAAAACAGTGTTTGAAGTACGGCTGGGAACAAATTCTTGGAAAAACAATGTTAAGAAACAAGCAGACTGAATACTATGCATACACAGGGCTGTGGAAGCAGCTGATTAACCTGCTGGCAACTACTGCTTCAAGGACAGCTGTGGCAGTTACCAGAAAGTGAGACAAAGGCCGTGTGGATTTGCTGTCTTAAAAAGGGCGAGGAAAGTTCTTCCTTGTAATTACTAGCTCAACCAGCTTCAAAGCATTCTGGCGACCCTTCTCTCTTTTGGCGTTAAATATTATTCTTTTGGGTTCTTGTAATCACATGACGAACTTTTGCTGTTCCCTTTTAAAGTTTCACGGGTAAATTTCCTTTCTTATTATAACCCTCAGACAATCCTACTTTATTTCAAAATCTTGCCAGGACTTCATTCTTTTTCTCTATTTTAAGCCAGATGAAATAAGTAGATGTTGTTTCACTATCTTCAGTTTTTCCTCTTCAAGTCTACCCTGGAGCATTCACAACGCCTTATGTCACTTCCTCATTTATTTAATTAATTTATTTATTTAAAAAAATATATTTATTTATTTATTTTGGCTGCATTGGGCCTTCATTGCTGTGCGTGTGCTTTCTCTAGTTGTGGCAAGCAGGGGCTACTCTTCGCTGCGGTGCGTGGGCTTCTCATGGCAGGGGCTTCTCTTGTAGTGGAGCATGGGCTCTAGGCACGCAGGCTTCAGTAGTTGTGGCACACAGGCTCAGTAGTTGTGGCTTGCGGGCTTTAGAGCGCAGGCTCAGTAGCTGTGGCGCATGGGCTTAGTTGCCCCATGGCATCTGGGATCTTCCTGGACCAGGGCTCGAACCCGTGTCCTGTGCATTGGCCGGCAGATTCTTAACCACTGTGCCACCAGGGAAGCCCCTCACTTTCTCATTTAGTAAGATTATTATTACCCCCTCACCCCACCGCTCCCAGGTAGTTCTTTATACTTATTGAAGTGTTCCTACTTGTATTACCCAACTTGATTAAAAAAAATTACGTGGGTGGTATACGGTATTTCAATTTTTTTATTCTTGTATGAAATCAGCATAAGGAGGGGCTCAGAAGCAAAGAGTCCAGGAGAGACAAAAGCTTCACTTACAACTGCTAAAAATATTGGAAGAGATGCTGGGAACTCCCTGTACGTGAAACTGTAATTTGAGTCCATTTAAATTATATTTTAGAGAACAAGTTGACCCTGGCGCACTGGAGGACATGAAGCAATCCAGGCAGCAGACATGTGCGTTACATCTGGGTTACATAGGTAATGAAAAAGGAACTAGGTAATGAAAGAATAACAGATGTTTGTTTCTAAGGTCTTTATAAGTACTTCTCCTCAACAAGACAATGATAATAGTTATGACTCATAGGCTCATGTGCCAACCTCCCCCAGGAGGGGAGATTTCTTTAATGATGGCACCTATGTCACAGTTACATTTGCCGCTGCAACCAGCTTTTTCTTTTCCACATGGAAACTCATGGTGATGCCCTACTTTATATGGGAAAAAAAGATATGGTCTGTCAGTTTTATTCCAGAAATTTTAAAATGTATGATGGATCAAGAATTGTCCACTTATTGCAAACTGAGTTCTACTTTGTGTAGAAAGTACAATACATCGATGTACTGGCCCTATTAGTTGAAGAATACAGATGTTATTCATTATGTAGATGCTTATAAATAATATCTAAGCCAATACTTATGAGTTCAATATTCCTTTCCTTGCCCGCTCAATTTACTTTCTTTCCAAAGATGATGTTATTATTTAACACACACTTTTAGTTTACCTGTGAATTTATGTATGTATGTATGTATGCATGTATTTCTGTGTATATGTGTGCATTTCCTGTCCCGTTCAAAATGACTGGAGAGGTTTAGAGAGAGCCCTTTAAGCACATTCATTTTTTTCTCAGGAATAAATTTATGAAGACATTGGAGTGAAGAGAAAATAACTGTTTAACGAGCTGCAAGTTAGGAAAACAAATTCTTCTAGAAGTCCTTCTGTTGTACTGCACACAACTGAGTTCTAAACTTCATCTTCCTTTAAACTCTAAACAAGAACAATATTAAGACTGAATTGCAGATAAGCCCTACAAAGTGAAATCTCATATTAGGATAATGTATGGACTTAGAGAAGAAGAGGAAGAGCAAAGTATTTTCTTAAACTGAATTAGCCAGTAATGAAAACAACCTTAAATATTACTACTACTGTTTCTACTTCTTCTACCACTACTAACAGTATTAGCAGTGATCATTTACTGTGTGCCAGGCATGAAACTCAATCCCTACATGTATTATCACACATAAATATCACAACAGTCCCCTTAGCCTCATTGTACATATGGAAAAATGACACAAAGTATATGAGGTCAAATGCTATAGCATAAATAGGCTCATTCTGCTACCCCTACGATTCTAAAATTATCTCACAATTTTAGCAAAGACATATTAGAGTTAGTAGGACAGTGTTGCCTTGAGGACTTGGACTGTATTTTTTTTTAGTATTTCTCCTAGTCCTTTGCATAATCAGACCCTTAAGAAATGTTTATTTCTTTCACTGATTTTTAGCAGTCTTTGAAACCACTCACTTTTTAAAAAAGTAGGCATAGAAAATCCTGCATTTCCTGTGTGCTTAGTTTAATCAAAATCCAAGCAACATCTGAATATCTACCACGTATCAGGTATGGTGCTGGCCATGGAAGGGCAGATGAAGATGCCTAAGGCACGGTCCTTCCCATCAAGAAGATCACAGTTACAATAAGTCAATCTAATCTTCTATTCAAAGCATTGTTAATTCATCAGCATCATCAACACTGCCTGGGAGTTTGCTCTACATGCAGAATCTCACACTCCATGACAGAGTTCCTGAAACTACATTTTAACAAGATCCCCACGTGTTTCACGTGCACATTGAAAAGCTGGAGAAGCACTCTTCTAGCGCACTCATGAGGCATAAAGTAGCTTAAGCTAATTAACAAAATTAACTAATCTTTACATCTATTTGGCAGTGAAGCCAAGTGTAACCCCAAAAGGAGAATTAGGCCCAGAGATTTTGCAGCACATGGTGGTCACAGCAGCCTGAAGAACCAGAGAGGGAAGAGCAGCAGGAAGCAAAAGGGACAGAGAAGCAGAGATGTGTCGTATTTAGAAGTCTGGCAATTAGCTCCTGTCACATTTAGAAGCCTGTGATTCGCAACCTGAACATGCTCGTTACCGAAAAGGAGAGACAGAAAGCGAATAAACTGAGAGAGGACACAAGCGATCTGCAGACCGGTGGCACAAAACAAGAAGGGGAGTGCTGGCCTGTGACAGGTGTGGATGGCAGGTAAATAATCAGCTGCAACTAAACAACCCTTGAAGGAATAAGGATTCTGATAGTTGTGGGCACGATAGACATGTTCCATAACTGCTGACACTGCTCAAGGGTTCTGGAAGAGCCTGTGTTCCATATACCTCTATCCTCACATCCCACCCACAGCTCACCCAAATACAGGTGACTAGCTCTGCGATGGATACCTGACCCAAAGACAGACATTCTTCTGGCTTGCCTCTGATTTATAACTTGGTGACTCTGCTCTAAACGTTGAGCTGAGCCAATGAGCTTTTTGGTCTTGAGGATTTCACATGGATAATTGCCAGTTAGTAGTGGGCACTAGAACCATTCTAAGTTCAGGGCAAACAGCCATCGTGGAGTAAACACACAACGAATATCGAGTATGAATGGATAGAAAAATGGCGGGGGGAGGCAAGGGTTGGGAGGGGCATTGAGATGTTCACCACAACAAGAAGTGAGGCTCTGTGGTCCCTAAGAGATGAAGAGTGTGGTCTGGTCTCCAGCATTTTAATTCCAGGTCCTCTGAGGTCCAACTACACCTCATTTTCTGCCGATATCACTGCCATGTCTACCAGTTTTAGAGCTCAAATCTACTCCGTGGTTATCATTGCTATCTACTTTTATGCACTGACAAGTGATCAAAGAATAAGAATCAGTCTCACGTTTTAGTATTTACAATGTATCCACATGCTTATATTACTTGAAAAGATTGAGCTAAGAAAAATGTGGACATATCCAAGCAATACTGTTTCATCTACTTCAAAAGGAGCAGATATTCTGATTCACTGAATATTAAACTGCCTACAATTTTGAAGTAGTCAGATATACTACATACACTAAAATGCAGCCTTGTATTGTTCATAATTAGCTCATTAAAAACTTGAAGTATTAACAGCGTAGAAAGAATTGATAAAAAACAGTCTGAAAATCATGATACCCCCAAATGACCTTTTCTTTTTGTTCTTTTTCCAAGAAACTCAAGTCCGAGCAGTCTGTCGCCTTAACAACTTGATGATACTGTTGAAATTGGTCCAGTGGACAGTGATTGTCAACTGCGCTCCAGGTAGGTTCCAGTGAATCAAACCCCTTCAGAATTTAATCAGAATAAGGTCTGACTCGTTACTTTTTGCATGTACTAATGCTCTATGTCCTCATAAAACAAAATTGATAGGTACTGGAAAATGTCATTGTCCTAGAGCATTCAAAGGTGTCCTCCTTAACCTCTTGCTTACCAAGCCTCTGAATGGATGGCTAAAAAGTGTTTTTCTGACTAATCCTATCACCTTCTTGTATCTGAAAAGGTGATAGAGGTGACCATGGGAATACAAGATTAAAGTCCAAGAAATATTTATCTTTTTGCACCCCCTATCTTCATTCACAATTGTACTTATGGACAACGATACTCAGAAAATACTCATTAACTGTAGTATCATAGACCAGCTCTAACAACCACCCAGTATGAACATATTAAGGGCGTTTAGATACCTTAAAACACATCTTTGATGTGCTAACCCATTACTCTGAAGACCAACAACCTTAAATATTTGTTCAATAAAAAATTCACATCAGATTGAACTGGACTCAGCAACAGAATGAGGAAAGCAGGAAAGCAGATTCAGGTGAGGTAATCCCTCATCACACAGGCAGGAGGAAGTATCCATACTTTCTGATCTTAGATTGATGTTGGAGATACAATTTTTTATTTTTTGTGCTTTGAATCTGTGATTTCAATAAACTCAAAACATTTAGGGATAGTTTAGAAGAAGTCAGGGGCTATGTTTCATGAGAGCATAAATATTCTCTCCTTTTCCTGATTAAGACTCTGTAGACTTTGGAGTACTGCTCCCTCCACAAACAGTCTTAGAACACACTTGTAGTGTTTCATCTAGAGCCCATGGAAATTATGAGAAAGGTAGAACTGCATGTCTACGCATGTCTATGTCACTGTGGCCACTCTATTAATGATATAGGTGTTTCAAGTGGCAAAAAATCCTGAGAGCAATGGTACTCATTTTTCAAAAGGGCAAAATCACTTGGTAGAAGGATAATCTAACTTTTAATCGACTATATACTACTGAACAGTAGCCACATTACACTGTCCTGAAGATTAGGCCCACAGATTTCTCTGGCTTTATGTGAAAGGTGCAGATACTCCAAGAAAAAATGCCTAGAGCATTCCCTGTAGGAGTGAATGCTCAGTCATACCCACATCTTGTATCATTTATACTCACATTAACATTTATAACACATTGCAATAAGTAATGTTCCTAAATATCGACTTAAAATCACTAGGAAATTGTTCATTGAAGTTAGTCATACCCTGTTTAAAATACACTATACACTTCCTTGTGCTTTCTGTAAAATTTTAATCCTGGAAACAACAGTGTTAACTTTTAACTATTGAGAGAACAGGATAATGTTAAGTAGATGAGGTGATAACGTCAATTATTTCAAGGTCATTATGTCAAGTTGTAGAAAACATAGTTATGTCTCAACTCCAATACTCACTCTGTTGCCGAGTTCAATTCAATCTGATGTGCTGAATTTTTTATTGAACAAATATTTTAGGATGTTGGTCTTCAGAGTAATGGGTTAGCACATCAAAGATGTGTTTTAAGATAGCTAAACACCCTTAATATGTTCATACTGGGTGGTTGTTACAGCTGGCCTATGAAACTACAATTAATGGATATTTATTGAGTATTTTTATACCTCCTGCACTGTTACAGTTACAGCTGGAAACTTAGCAAATGTGAAAGGCATAACTTCTTCCCTGAAGGGTCTTGGGGCAAGAGACGTACAATGTAACAATGAGAGAACATTATAAAATCCCATAATACACTGCCAACATGTGAGGGATATCTAATAAATGCTTAAATGGTTAAGAAATACAGGCCAAAATATCTGGGGGAAAGGAGATAGAGTTTATGGATTAATTTCAGAAAAGGAAAGTAAACTGGAAGCAAATGGAGGCCAAAATTCTGTCCACTCTATGGGGAATCCCCAGCTTTGATGGGAAATGACACATTTCACTTTCCTTGAAGTTTTGAAATCTTAAGGATTAGATCATACAGATGTAGAAGCAATATGTGAAAGTCCGAAGTTGGAAAGTCTTACACTAGATACCAGATACATAGATATAAAATGATTTCCTTTTGTAAAGAATTTTCTCAAAAGAAAATGAGGTTGCTATTGACAATTTATGTGTGGGAAGAAGGACAGAGTAGGAAAAAGTCTCTTACTGGATCAGGATAATACTGCCTACAAACAAAAAGAGTGTACTGTTAAGAATAAAGGTTCTGGAAGCAGACTGTCTTGAGTCAATCCTAGGTATACCTTTTACTGACTCTGTGACCTGAGCCAGTATTGAGCTTCTCTATACCTCAGTTTCCTAAAAAATAAAATGGAGTGAACAACAGCATCTGCCTCATAAGAGCGGAGTGAGAACTGAATGTAAAGCTCTTGGATGGGAGCCTAGAACACTGTAGGTGCTCAATAAAGATATTTACGATGATTATATATATATCATCTATTACTAAGCCCCAAATCCTCTTATGTCTATACAAGAGTTAACCTGTATTTGAATAAAAAGAAGATACCAAATAGTACAGAGGGAAGTGTGAACACCTAGCACCTTTTTTATCTGTTAGGGAAAAGTGCTGAATGGTACGAGTTTAATGATAGAAAAGTCTTTAAACTGGGGTAGTCAGGGAAGACTTCATGGAAGAGGCGGGATTTCATAATCAGCTTTTTCCCTCTGGAATTCCTTGCCAATCAGCAGATACTTCATGTGATTTTGTCATGCAAATAAGATGATCTGCCTTTGTCCACAGAGGCTCTGCAAGAGGGGAAAGAGGAAAACTTCCCCTTTGCAGCTTTTCCACATGACTCATCTGTGTTTCTGCAAAACTAGTTGTTGAAACTTGGTTCCAACTTGAAAAGTCAAGGTTAATTATGGGTCGGTCATTCAAAAAGAGGTAGGTAACCCTCAAGGAAGTCCAACATAACATTATTGCACTGCCACAGGCTGACAAACAGGCCTGGTCCAGAAGTGTCAGCAGCAGGAGACAGAGCTGTTCAGGGGCTTCTCTAGGCATTTGAACAGATGGTATCTTACCTGCTGTCCTCTAAGGAGAAGGCAAACAGTTCTGGAGGGAAAAGGCCAATTAGCTGATGGTTTTCTAGAAGAGGGAGAGTTTCAAGCCACTGGGAAGCCCACAGTCTGGATTGGGTGACTGCTGAAGGACGCCCAATGTTGACTATCAGAAAGCAAGGCAGTGTGAACGTCCCATCAACCTGACCCGTCCACCAGAAAGATAACTGTACCTCCTCCTTTCACGAAGGCATTTTTTCTTCATGGAATCTTAAAACTAGAAGAAATAATAAAGGTCATTCCACCCTCCCTCTAGCTGTATGGGTGAAGAACCCAAGAACCAAGGACTTCTGAGGCCTGCCCAGAACCTGACTGTCTAAACTCCTAAGTCAGTGTTCCAAATGAGGGTCCAAAGCATAAGTCAGACTCAAGAAAAATAACCCCAGTGTTTTCAGGGGCCATATTCTGCAAATAATCTAAAAATTCCTTTCTTAGAAAGTGTCCCCAGTGTTTTATTTTACCTTGCATATGAATTCCCAGGGGCTAGGGGACTACTAAATAAATCATAGAATGAAACAATAAACATGCATATTTCTGAATATAATACTCAATAGTAGTGACCCAAGCAGCTTAGACCTTACTTATCCCTCTCATGAAAGTTTTTAATGACACCACATATTAAGTTTTTGCAACATATATTTATACAAAAGAATACATTTCATTTAGTTAGAGATATAGCAAAGATATGAAAAAAGGCCAGTGACTCCAAAGATATGAAGAAAGGGCAGTGAATGGCACTCTGTCATTCATAAGCTCCCCTCCCGCTGAGGAACTTCCCACCCTCCAAAAAAAAATTGGCTTCAGTTGAATTAATACTTTATCCTAAGGAATTTATTTTTGACAACAGGATGTTCCTGTTATTTTCAAGTCCTGTAGTTTCAACAACAGGATTTCAGGGCAGTGAAATGAAATGGGAACAGCAGAGTAATATTAATTTCTGAGCATAATCATGAATGTATGAGAAAAACCCAAGTAGTCTAAAACCTGTCTTTAAAAAATTAAGCCTATCTCCTTCATGAATTTTCTGAATTTCTTTTAATTAAAAAATATCATGATCTGACATGCAGTAAAGATTTTTTGTTTTGGCTAAAATTTTTAACCTTTTCATTGTAGCCAAACTTCTTAAATGTAGAGCTGGGCCAGCTAAAGTCTTGAAAAACTTCCCTTTATGATGGTATACTAGTGTATTCTCTTCTTTATTTCTTATTCTCTCTTTCTTCAAATGAAAGTTCCATGTGCCACAAAGTGGAAATAATTTAAAAAAACATGCTGAAAATGCAAGAGTGTGATATACATGCTGTCTGGGAGGGTATCATGTACTTTCATGATAAAATCTTACCAAATGTCAAGACTGTTCTTGACCAAATGTCAAGGCCTATTACTCAGGTGTGTGGCGAGAGGAGTCAGGAGATATCATCTCCTCTAAATCAAACACTTGCTTGAAGATTCTGCTGCCTGTTATCACTAAAAACAGAGACTAATCTAACTGGCTTTGATTATGGGTGAAAATGCATCAAAACCCACTACTGTCTGGGACATTCTAAATGGAAGACAGGAAGAATATGATGATTTCACAAAACAGGGAGTGAGAAAGTGAAGTGCTTACAGATGTGGACTCTGAATCAGATGGGCCTGGCTTTGAACCTCGGCTGCTACTTAATAGCTGTGTGACTATGGGCAAGTGAAGTTACCTCTCTGAGCTTCAGTATCCTTGTTTATAAAATATGAATAAAATCTATTTTTTTCATAAATGTGCTGTGAGAATTAAATTAGATTAACTTGATTAAAGTGCTTAGCACAATGCCTAGCATGTGGTAAAGACTCCATAAAGGACAGCCGTTACCATTCACTTTAGCATGTGAATTGGTTAAATTACTTTGCTGAAACATTGTAATGTGAACTTGTGAATAGAAATTATATGTGGCATTTAACTATACTCAGATTGTTTCATGTATTTGGTTAATATCACTGACTTTTTTGTTATAGCAAGCTTATCCACAAAGTCATCATCACCTCTAACTCAAGGTCCAACACCATTTCTCAGAAGAGCAAGCATTTCCTTTAACACCCACAGCAGTGACTTGAATCAAAAAATTAAAAATAGTGCTACTATATAACCCAGCAAGAATTCCACTTCTGGCTATTTATCCCAAGAAAATGAAAACAGTAATTCAAAAAGATATATTCACCCCAAAGTTCACTGAAGCATTATTTACAATAGCTAAGATATGGAAGCAACCTAAGTATCCATCGACAGATGAATGGATAAAGAAGATGTGGTGTATACACACACACACACACAATGGAATATTACTCAGCTATAAAGAAGAAATCTTGCCATTTATGACAACATGAATGGACCCAGAGGGTATTATGTTAAAAGAAATAAGACAGAGAAAGACAAATACCATACGATTTCACTTATATAGGGACTCTAAAAAACAAAACAAATGAACAAACATAATAAAACAGAAACAGACTCATAGAAACAAAGAACAAGCTGGTAGATGCCAGGAAGGGGGAGTGGCTGGGTGAAGTAGGGGAAGGGGATTAAATGGGACAAACTTCAGTTATAAAATATCAATAAATAAGTCACAAGGATGCAATGTACAGCATAGGAAATATAGGCAATAGTATTGTAATAACTTCGTATGGTAGCAGATGGCTATTACAGTTACTGTGATCATTTTGTAATGTATAAAAATATTGAATTACTACGCAGTATTCCTGAAATTAATATATAGTGTGAGTCAATTATAAAAAAATTAAACAAAAAACAAAAAAAAAATGTTAAGGCTCTGGGTCAATATTTAGTCATTTGAAAGCTAAGACAGACATGAAATCTTTAAAAAATATATGTTTAAATCTTCAATTGGTACTGCTGAGGTAACCCAAAATTGTTTGCACTAAATCCTAGGTTTAAAACCACAGAAAGGTCAGGTGTGATGAAGTCTTCATGTTGGGATATAGATTGCCTAACTGCTTAGGGATGTGTTTCCCTATGGTTGCTGTTTTGAAGGGTAAAGGAACACATGCCATCACAGTGGTCTCCTTTGTTATGACTAAGCTGCTATTTTCACAGCTATGTTACTGTCCTTGGAAGACATTTTCTTTGGCAGCTGAGGCAACTTTGTAAATAAGCTGCCTATCATGTTATTTCAATACCTGGGTAATAGTAAATAGCATTTTCAAGGTGTCTTTTCCCCTACTTTCCTCCTCAGCAAAGAGGTACTGGACCCTCTTTATGCTTCCTTATTATTCCTATAAAATATGAAAGTTTAACTAATGTTCTTAAAATTGCTTTAAGTAGTTTATAAAGACATATAATCTACATAATATAAAATAAAAATGAGAGAAACGAGGCAAATAAAAAATAAACTAAGACTGCATCAGAAGTGGGGTATCAAAGTACTATTTGCTAAAAATCAGCTATACATTCATTCCAGTGTGCTTTTTCCAGCAGATGTTTCAGAGACACGCGCACGTGCACGTACAAGCACACACACACAGTAGTTCAAGAGAAGTACAACTCTTTCCAATATGAGAGCAACATGGTTACTGTGTCATACAGTAACATGGTTACTGTGTTACAATGTCATTGTAACATTGTAACATGTTACAATGTTCATGTTACATAACTACTATTCATTCATTCAACATACACCTACTAAGCAAAAACTATGTGCATTCTATTTGCCAAGCTATTCATCAGTGATGAATAATACATGCCTCTTGACCTGGAGAAGATCAGAGTCTACAGTGGAGAAGAGGCTCGTGCCAAATTTTACTGCAATGCGTTAAATGTGATAGCACAGCCACCTGGAGGGTGGCGGGAGCTCAAAGGAAGGCGTGAGTTATTGTGTGCAAGGGGAGTTGAATGGTGAAATCATATTTGCCAAGAAAGAAAAGAGATGAGGATCGAGAAGGACATTTGTTACTTAAGTCACCTGATAGGAAAATGATTTGGACAGTCTTGGGAGAGCCATACTCCCTTTCCCGGACAATGGCAAAGAAAAGGCAATGCTCAAAAACTTCTCAGCTTTGTTTCCTGTTGCTTCAGGAATCATCTGTGCTCTTAAAAAGGAAGCATGGTCTGAGATTTTCAGGAAGATAACATAATTATGATTAATCTTTGTTCCTCTGGGGCTATAAAACTTTCAAGGACAAGGATTTGTGTATAGACCCTGATTTTGGGCATATGTAGGGACCAAAATTAATAACTACATAGAATTAAAACAGAGGCTTGATTGGTCCAAAGATACAAGGACTGTGTATTTTACTAATTTTGGAAAAAACGCCCAGAGTAAAAGAGAGACATGTCATTTCACAACCCCTCCAATACAGTTTGTGTGAAGGATAATTATGGAAGAAAGTTCAAGAGAACTGCCATATAAGAATTTCAAAAGAAGCCCAGACAATCCAGAAATCACAGCAGCCTCAGGAAGGAAGCAGTTACTGAACGAATGCTCTCTTCTTAGGACCCTTCAACCCAATGGACATGACAAGATGTGATCCATAAGATCAAAGCTGAGTGGAGGGGGCTTGGGAAGTGGAGTAGAGGCATAATTCACCACCCCTTGAAAAATTCCACTTTTGTTAGCTGAAAACGAATCCAAACTTAACAACTGAAGAATGTACTAATATTGGATAAAAAGTAGCAAACTGAAGAACACTGAAGAAGCAATATTTCTGGAGGGAGAAGAGGCCTTTGATACTGCTTTCCCCCCCTCCATATCTTTTCA
Source organism: Neophocaena asiaeorientalis asiaeorientalis (assembly GCF_003031525.2). Lineage (NCBI taxonomy): Eukaryota > Metazoa > Chordata > Mammalia > Artiodactyla > Phocoenidae > Neophocaena > Neophocaena asiaeorientalis. The sequence goes on along the minus strand of NW_020185325.1, from coordinate 7,940,222 downwards.
AGGTAAATTTGTCCTTGATTGCTAAATAAAAATTTTTCCTAAGCTATAACTGGAATCTGACACAGACATCTTTAACAAGTCACAAGATATTTAAAATGCTGGGTCTAAAAGCTAGACTCTCCTGATAGCCTAAAAGAAGTGTCACCATCAGCATGTAAAGCATCTTGTAAAGAAATACGGCAGAGCTTCTCCTGTATGTCAATGCTTTCAACAAGAACAGAGTATAAAACACTACAGTCCATCTAATAAATGCAATTATTATGCAATTTTGAAAAGTTAGATTCTAAGATGCATCTTTTTGAGGAGAAAGGATCAAGAAAATAAAGAGGCTATCAGCCTATCACACACACTAACATCAGATATCTAATGCTTTGTAACTCCCTTTCTTTAATCCTTGTAAAATCTCACTGCAGAGGTCCTGATGTTAATATTTGCATTTGCTTAGAGTTCTAAGTGGAGCACTGTCTCTGGCCTTCCTTGATATTAATTTAAAAAAAAGAAAAGAAAAGCCAACAAATTCGTTCAGTAGTTTAAGTGTCATCTTTATCAAATGAACAGTGCCAAGACACCAGTCAAATAAAGATCATGAGTAGTTCTGTCTATGGTTTGGTAAAATGTTTAGGATATTATTTCGTCTTTTATAAGAGAGAAGCTTGTATAAGCCAAACATAAAGCAAATTGCTAATGAAAATCATAATGAGCTTCTCATCATTATAAAAAATTCATTCACTATAAAAATGAGGATGTTGAATATAATTTTCAGAAGTCAAATTTATTTAAAACATGCATTTAATCAATATCAGTATTTAAGGGTTGACGTTCATACACTTAAAAGTCAGGTCTGGCATTTCTGGGTGCCATATCAGTCCTTTCAGGGTTTTTGGATTCCATCTCCTCCTGTATTAGGTACTTTTGCACACAACCTTTAGTTTAATCCTCATGACAAATCTGTAAGACTAGCAGTGTTTTCTCCATTTTTTTCATTTAGTGAGTACCTCCTGAGCACCTATTAAATTCCAGACACTGTTCAAGGCTCCAGGACTAGAGCAGTGAATAACCACAACAAAAAGTCCTTGCCCTTCTGGAGCTTACTTTCTAGTGGATACTGCTTTTTCTTAATTCTTTGTAATCAACCTTGTCCTGAGCTAAGTTATTAGAAAGAAATTAAAAAGTAAAAACTTCCTCTTAGACCACAACTGGAATCTGACATGGATACCTGAGAGAAAGAAAATATGAAAAAAACTCATTCAAATAAATAAGTAGATACTACATCTGATGGTGATGATGCCATTATGGAAAATAAAATAGGATAAGGTCACTAGGAAGTTCTGGGAATTACTAATACTACATGAAAGAGTCAGAGAGATATATCTCAACTGAGATATGAGGTTTTTCTATAAACAAATCAGTGAACTGAATGTCTCTTTCAAACAACAGGAAAAGATAGTAATATTCCAGTATTATTACCAACATGTTGTTGTCCTGAACAAATTAATGCTAAGTCTTGAAAAGGCAGAATATCACCCAAATGAACACCTTACTCGACTGGAAAATAATCCTATCACTTTATTTCTAAGACATAAAGATCCTCATTGTCACCATATGTACCCAAATGGGTATGGTTAATTATTTTTCTAATTCTTTATCAGGAGGATCTGGAGGAGGACATCTGGAATTCTCCCTGACAGGCCAGCACGTGACCCATGTCAGTAAAATAGTTGCACTGACTACCTGATAAGTCTACAGATTTATATGAGGCATTTTGAGACCTCATACACTGTATTGTTTTTCTCACTTACCGTCAGTTTATATCTTTTGCCTGAAGCATTCTCCCTTCAAAAATGATCAAAAGACACTGGTGATTCGAACCTTAAATTTGCCTGAGGGTGACACTTTTTTCTATCTTATTAGAATCCAATTCATTTGATTATAGTCATCCCATAAATCCCAGTACTTGCCTGAGCACAAGCTATCTAGTAAATACTTTGAATAATAGTATTTGTTACAAGTCTGCATTAATACATAGGGCAACGAGTGTCCATATGTGGCCATTTCATGTAGTATGCATGTATTTACCTAGTTGTTTAATTTAGCTCATTTTGGAGTAATTGTGATTATTTTGTGCTTTAGAGAATTCTGATAGAAAGATCCATATATCTATAGAAATGTACTCTAATGTAAATATCCTCTGAACACAAAGTCTTCATTTATTCTGTCATCAAATATTTGTTGAGCACCTACTATATATATATATATATATATATATATATATATATACACCAGACACCATTCTAGACTCAAGGGATATAACATTCCACAAAAATCCTTACTGAGATTACATTCTTTTTGAAGAAACAAAGAGTTAGAAAGATGAGATAAATATAATATATAATATTGGGTGGTGATCAAAGCTATAATAAACTAAAGTAGCGAATAGAGATAGAGAGTGAAAAAGATGGTCAGGAAAGGCTTCCCTGAGGAGTGATAGTTGAAGTGAAAGAGCATGCCATAGGAGGCCTCCCTGGTGGTGCAGTGGTTAAGAATCCGCCTATCAATGCAGGGGACATGGGTTCGATCCCTGGTCTGGGAAGATCCCACATGCTGCGGAGCAAGGAAACCCATGCACCACTACTACTGAGCCTGCGCACTAGAGCCCATGAGACACAACTACTGAAGCCCGTGCTCCTAGAGCCCATGCGCTGCAATAAAAGAAGCCACCGCAATGAGAAGCCCATGCACGGCAACGAAGAGTAGCTCCCGCTCGCTGCAACTAGAGAAAGCCCACGTGAGGCAACGAAAACCCAATGCAGCCAAAAACAAATAATACATTAAAAAAAAAAAGTTAAAAAAAAAAAAAGAGCATGCCATGGGAGTATCTGAACGAAAAACATTCCAGACAGAAGGAACATCAAGTGCAAAGGTTTTGAGACAGGAATAACTGTAAAAATATGTAACGCGTAAGTGTTATTTACTAAATGCTAGGCACTCTTCTCAGTAGTAGAAGGGTAGAATGAGTGGAATAACATTTAATCCTTAAGAGGTAGTACTAGTATTATCATCTCCATTCTACAAATGGGGGAATCAAGGCACAGAGAGGTTAAATAACTTGTTCCAGGTTAACTCTAAGAGGAGGCAGAATCAGAGTCTGAACCCAAGCAGTTGGTCTACCTCCAGAGTCCCTTCTCTAACCACTGCACCACATTCCCTCTCTCAACAAGAGGGCTCTGGGGGTTGGGCACTGAGTGAAGTCTCCTTAAAATGTTGTAGCAACAACTTCCAGAGCTTCAAAGAGTATTGCTATCAAGATGTAAGATACTGGCTTTAATTTAAAAACTTAAGATTTATCAGCTTGAACCAACATAATACTTAATATAACTATATCTGGAATAGAAATTCCTCTAAAAGAATAATGAACACAGATGGAATTCTGTCCAGGCTAGGGACAACTCTACTGTATTAGAGTCAAAAACACTCCATAGGCTTACTTCTTTGATTACATCTGAAATAATGAAGCAGAGATGAAACTTCGGTGCTTCCTCTCAAAAGAGTTACATCTGGTTTTCCCAGATGGTGAACAGGAAATTGCAGATAAACATTGGACTGTGGATAAAACAACCATAGAAAGCTCAGCCTGTTGCTGAGCACACATTAATAAAAATGCTTGGGGGTTACTATTGGCTCAAACTATAGCTTGTTTGTTCTCTTGGGAAGGAAAAAAAAAAAGCCAGAAATCAAGTTTTAAGGATCTCAATAAAGAGTTGGAACGAAACAGTGAATGCTTTCAGCACTAGGAATCCCATGTAAAAAAAAAAAAAAAAAAAAAAATCAGGCTGCCTTCTAGGGTGCCTCCCATTTATGGATGTACAAGCAAAAGTTTATTAAAGCCCTGACATACATAACTTTAGCAATGCATAAAGGAAACAGGAAAGAGATTGTTTGCTAACGTGTGGGGTATTATTTTTTAAAGTCTGCTGTATTTTCTAATGCTGACATTTTATTCAGATTAAATTATCCTGATTTAACAGATAGCTCTCTGCAGTATGATTGGCTAAAAACCAAAATGCATCATGCCGAAGCAGCGTAACATTTGCTTTAATGTCCAAGGTGGTAGACGTGTCTTGTGAAGTCCAAATGGACAGCTCTGGCCCAGCTGTGAATGAAATAAAACAGTTTTCTTTGTGGCTGTAAGAAAGGTGTTATTTTTCAATATACCAACTGTACTGTGATGCTTAATATAACCCATTGTCACTTAGGTGGCTCCCAACAGCATGATTACTGAATTACTTTATTATTCAAAATAAAAGCTATTGTCTGTAGCAAAGCACAATCTTTTCATAATGCATTAACTACTGAACTGATTTCAGAAAAGTTTAGGCAGAGCTTGGGGAGATCTTTGAACTGAACGAGCATGTCTTCCTGGGCCAGTGGTGTAATCAGATTGAAGGTAAATCGGTAAAATTGACTAAGAACCTCAAGTTTAAATGCAGTTAAATAACTTCCTCATTTCTTTGTTTTTGTTTTTTTGCGGTACGCGGGCCCCTCACTGCTGTGGCCTCTCCTGCTGCGGAGCACAGGCTCCGGACGCGCAGGCTCAGCGGCCATGGCCCACGGGCCCACCTCCCGGGCTGGGGCACGAACCCGCGCCCCCTGCATCGGCAGGCGGACTCCCAACTACTGTGCCACCAGGGAAGCCCAACTTCCTTATTTCTTTATCCTTAAAACCACCTTCTAACGGAGACCTAATTTTAAATACACAATTCTCAGGACTTCCTTGGTGGTCCAGTGGTTAAGACTCTGTGCTTCTATTACAAGAGGCGTGGGTTCAATCCCTGGTCCGGGAACTAAGATCCCACATGCTGCTTGGTGTGCACCGCCCCCCCCCAAAAAAAGAAAAAAAAAGAACCACAATTCTCAAATCTAAGATGTTCCTAAGAGAAAGGAAAACATATTAAGCCTGTATTTATCTGCACGTGTGGAATTTATTTTCAGAGCATTGCGAAAAAGAAAATTACAAATCAATCTCATGATGGTATTAAGGTAGGGATTATATTAACCAATTGGAATGAATCTTTCAATTAAGAAAGAGCCTGTGAAAACTTTCCTCTGACTTCAGGAAATCTTCATATTTTAAGCAGGTTCTAGTCCAGGTTCTGCCGTAAAGAGGTTATTTCACATTGGGCAATCATTTAACATAGTTAGGCCTCAATCTCATTATCACTTAAATAATGAGATGATTATAGAAGGAGAGGTTAGGTAGAAGATGGGCCTTCAGTTTCTTTCTGTAACCCAAATTCTATCACTCAATTCCATTTTAACCTGGATTCAATATTAGATCTATTTATAAAGGTGCTATGAGCATGTGCTTTTTATTTAGTATAATTTATGATATTAATAAGTGCCATCTTTCATAATTATTGTTAAAATGAACTCTTAGCTGATGACAATAATAGAGGGAGACTATGAACCAGAGGATCCAAAATTGCAAATAATTAGAAATTATATCGTTTCACATTGCCATTAATCTTTCACTTGGATTAACAGCATATCGTGCTTCTATTCACTGAAAACACAGCAGCTAGAAAATTGGCAGGCTAGGCGTCTGTTGTGCATGATGACAACACCAGCACAAATATAATATTTATTTGGTAGATCCACAAAACAGATTCCATACACAGATAATTAAGAATTAAGTATATTATACAAATTAGCATCGACACACATTTACTCAGCAAATATTTTAGGGTCTATTATGCTCCAGCCCCTGAGATGCAAATTTGCAAAACACATGATTCCTGCCCTCATGAAGCCTATATTCATCTAACTCTTCACTCTGACTCTGAACAGCACAGGGTCCTCACCAGTCAAACATATAAGAAGGAACGGCTATTTTAAAAGATTTCAGAAAGGCTTCTGATGCATTCCAATGCTTTATTAACTCTTAGCTAAAAATTTTTCTATCTCAAATCCAAATGTTTCATGCTTCTTTTTTTTTTTTTTTTTTTAAAGAAGATGCTGGGGGTAGGAGTTTATTAATTAATTAATTTATTTTTGCTGTGTTGGGTCTTCGTTTCTGTGTGAGGGCTTTCTCCAGTTGTGGCAAGCGGGGGCCACTGTTCATCGTGCTGCACGGGCCTCTCACTATCGTGGCCTCTCCTGTTGCGGGGCACAGACTCCAGACACGCAAGCTCAGTAGTTGTGGCTCACGGGCCTAGTTGCTCCACGGCATGTGGGATCCTCCCAGACCAGGGCTCGAACCCGTGTCCCATGCATTAGCAGGCAGACTCTCAACCACTGTGCCACCAGGGAAGCCCCATGCTTCTTCTCAAACTTCTTGTATTGTTTTTTTAATCTTGAGTACAGATGCATTATTTTCTGAATTAAAACTATATATATATAAAAGTATTCAATTTCTCTTTTACTGCTGCAATACTTTTACATATTTATTTATCTCAAAAGGCTTTGTTTTGCATAGACAAAGCACTACATTCATATTATTGATTTTTAAATTTCATTTTCTACCCACTATACATCTTCATAAAACTCTTCTGAATCTTTTCCAATTTGTTTTCAGTCTATTTTTTTAGTTGAAGAGTACCAGCTTAGATACAAGCATCTCATTTAAGGGTAGTAAAATAGTAAAACTAAATCATCATTCCCATATTCTATACATAGTTTTTTTTTTTTTTTAAATAAATTTATTTATTTATTTTTGGCTGCGTTGGGTCTTCGTTGCTGCGCGCAGGCTTTCTCTTGTTGCGGAGCACGGGCTCTAGGTGTGCGGGCTGCAGTAGCTGTGGGTCGTGGGCTCTGGAACGCAGGCTCAGTAGTTGTGGCGCTTGGGCTTAGCTGCTCCGTGACATGTGGGATCGATCCCGGACCAGGGATCGAACCCATGTCCCCTGCACTGGCAGGCGGATTCTTAACCACTGCACCATCAGGGAAGTCCTATACATAGTTTTATTCATCCTTGTACTTTCTTGACTTTAAAACTTTGGCACCTACTGATTCACAAGCAACACAATATAGTCTTTTCATCTTTTTATTTATCTTATCGCATAATTACCTCCTCTTCATCTTACATTTATATACTTTGTTTTAACCTTTCAGGTCTATAATTCTGCTTTTGCCCTTATTGAAGTCATTCAGTGATGTTTCAGCACTTTTCCTATTTTCCTACCTGAAATGACATCTATTGTTCGTTAGTTTGCATGCCCATCCATCACCTCTTCCCCATGTTCTGGGATCACATCCCCCATTCTTGTGGAGAGGAGATTACATATAACACTGGTTAAGCTGATCAAGGTAAACAGGTGACTTCAGTTGGATAGTAAGTGCTTCATCCTTTGACCACACTGATTGGTTCAGAGATGGGTACATGACTCAAACGGTCTTCCCTGTTTTCATGGTGGGTAAACAATACAGTTTTCCATTGGGAAACCAGAAGGACCACATAGGCTAGGAGCTGCCAGTGGCCTCTTTTCCTGCCTCATGGAGAAAGCCTGCCAATAATGAAAGTAACAAAGGAATCCAGAGGTGAGTCATGGAGTGAGACAGAACCCTGATGACTTCTTCTGTATTCATAGCTGCTGAATCCTACTCTGCTCTCAAGGATTTTACATACATGTGCCATATGTTTTCTTATGCTACTTTGAGTTGGATTTTTGTCAATTACATTTTAAATACTCCAAGAATACGCTTCTAGGAGTTCCTAAATGCTAAGAAATAATTTACACATTGTGAACATCAGGCTCAATACATATTTGATATAGTTGCTTATCTACTATATATTCAGGATGTCTGAGCAGTAAGACAATATGAGAAAAGGACATAAGCCTCAGAATTAACATGCTGGGAATTTAGGGAGCATTAATGATGGCATTATACCCTAATTTTAATTGTAGGAGTTTGGAAGGGATCATACTCGTAGGAAAATTTGAGGCATTATTTTTTACCAACTGATAGCATAAGGGTCTTCTTTCTTCAATGAACTTAAGCAAAAAAGCACTATATTTTGAGGTTAAGAGGTATATGCAACATCTCAATTCCCTACAGCTCATCTTTCATCTGCACCAAAGTTAGTTCTTAGAGCCCTGGAGAGAATCAGGTTCCTTATGTGTATATATCTAAAATACTTGCTGTCACTGAAATAGAAATGAATTTATGAGATAAATCCTCAAGAGGCTAGTTAATTCTTTCTAGGCACTCTGCCTGTGTGGTTGCCCATGCCAGAAATCTGAGAATCATCCATGACTTTATTTTTCTCTCTCTAAATCACATCAATCACCCAGGCCTGACAACTATACTGTACTTTATAAATATTTCTTGAATCCATTCATTTCTTTTCATCTACATTGCCACTGTCTATAGACCAGATCACTATCACCTCCTGCTTGGCTTATGGAAATAAACTTTCAACTCCACTGTCTGCATTCACTATTCCCCTACAACCTGTTTCTTATACAACAATGGTTGTGAGAGGGAAGCTTTGAAAAACGCAAACATAGGGCTTCCCTGGTGGTGCAGTGGTTGAGAGTCTGCTTGTCGATGCAGGGGACACGGGTTCGTGCCCTGGTCTGGGAGGATTCCACATGCCGCGGAGTGGCTGGGCCCGTGAGCCATGGCCGCTGGGCCTGCGTGTCCGGAGCCTGTGCTCTGCAACGGGAGAGGCCACAACAGTGAGAGGCCCGCGTACCGCAAAAAAAACAACAAACCCCCCCCCCCCAAAAAAAACCCCACAAACATAATAATGGCACTCTCTCTCTTAACCCTTCAGTGACTTTGCACTGTCATCTGGATCAAGTCCAAAATCCAATCTAGCCCCTGTTTCTTTTATTCTGATCTAATAATCCTGGCCTTCTTGTAGTTCCTCCAATAACCTAGGCTTCCTTCATCCAGTAGGAATAGGATCTTCCTTCTACCTAGAACACTGTACGCCCTACTCTTAACCTGATGATTCCTACTACTCTGTTAGGCCTTGTTTTCAACTGTCACTTCCTCAGTGACACCTTCTTTGACATCATGAACTAGATCAAGTCCCCCCAATATATAATTTCATAATTTAATTTTCTCTGGTAGAATTTATCCAAATTGCAATTAATCATTTTAAGGCCTATCTGTTTAAAACCTGTAAGCTTCCTGAAGGCAAACACTATGTATATCTTGTTCCTTTCATATTCCTCCTATTATAATGAAGAGATCATTGTTTATCTATCCATATAACTAACTTTAATCCCCCTCCCCCAAAGAACATATGACAATACCTTTCTCCCCTGACTCGATGGGATAAATACTGGGAGACAGTTCTCCATGGGTCTCTCTCTTTCTGGATGGCTTGCAAACAGAGGCACTGACAGCTTTTGTTCTGGACTATCTTTTGAAGAATGTACGGACAGCTTTGGAAGGTAGAGATACTGCTTCCTTGTGGAGCAGAAGGCGGATTTAGTTACTGTCTGGTATAATAAATATTTGTCCTTCCTGTGCAAAGATCAGATAGGTTTCCTTGCAGCCCATTATAAAAGACTGAGGTTTCCTAAACTTGAGGGTCTTCAGCTGGGATGCAAATCCACTCAGTGCACAGCATCCACCTAGGTTGCCCTGCATTGCCCCTGTGCATCTTGGGGCAGGGGGCAGTGGGCAGGGCAAGGGGAATTGCTATAAGGAGCGGAACTGCTGGCTGTGTCAGGAGTATTAAAGTTGTTTTGTCTCTGACCCAGAATTCTCATATCTGCCAGTATCCATGAGCTGTGGCAGGCTAGGAAGGAAGGTAAACTTGTAGATCCTGAGTTTCTGACAACAGGAGATCATCTATTCTTTGTAATCCTTAACATTAAAAACAATGCTGGGCTTCCCTGGTGGCGCAGTGGTTGAGAGTTTGCCTGTCGAAGCAGGGGACGCGGGTTCGAACCCCGGTCGGGGAGGATCCCACATGCCGCAGAGCGGCTGGGCCCGTGAGCCATGGCCGCTGAGCCTGCGCATCCGGAGCCTGTGCTCTGCAATGGGAGAGGCCACAACAGTGAGAGGCCCACGTACCGCAAAAACAAACAAACAAACAAACAAACAAAAAACAATGCTAAAACTTCTTTTGGCATCTGATTCCCTACTAGAAACTCTATTTATTTTTTATATCTTTATTGGAGTATAATTGCTTTACAATGTTGTGTTAGTTTCTGCTGTACAACAAAGTAAATCAGCTATACGTATACATATATCCCCACTACTAGAAACTCTTAAGCCATGATTTTTTTTTATTGAAGTATAGTAGATTTACAATATCATGTTGGTTTTAGGTGTACAGCATAGTGATTCAGTATTTTTTCAGATTATACTCCATTATAGGTTATTACAAGATAATGGGTATAATTCCCTGTGCTATATACACTATACCCTATCCTTTTTGCTTTTCTATTTTATGTATAGTAGTTTGTTAAGCCCATACCCCTAATTTGTCCCTCCCCCCTTCCCTCTGTAACCACAAGTTTGTTTTCTATATCCGTGAGTCTGTTTCTGTTTTGCATATAGATTCATCTGTATTATTTTTTAGATTCCACATATAAGTGATATCATGTAGTATTTATCTATCTCTGACTTGTTTCACTGAGCATAATATTTTCTAGGTCCATCCATGTTGCTGCAAATGGTAGTATTTCATTCTTCTTTATGCCTGAGTAACATTCCATTGTAAATGTATATCACATCCTCTAAATCCAATAGTCTGTTGATAGTCACTTGGGTTGCTTCCATGTCTTGGCTATTGTAAACAGGGCTGCTATGAACATTGGGGTGCATGTATCTTTTCAAATTAGTGCTTTTGTTTTTTCCAGATATATACCCAGCAGTGAAATTGCTGGATCATATGGTAGTTCTATTTTTAGTTTTTTAAGGTGCTGCCATACTGTTTTCCATAGTGGCTGCACCCATTTACATTTTCACCAACAGTGTATGAGCGTTCCCTTTTCTCCACATCCTCTCCAACGTTTGCTATTTGTAGACTCTTTGATGACAGCCATTCTGACAGGTGTGAGGTGATACCTCACTGTGGTTTTGATTTGCATTTCTCTAATAATTAGCAATATTGAACATCTTTTCATGCCATTCTGACAGGTGTGAGGTGACACCTCACTGTGGTTTTGATTTGCATTTCTCTAATAATTAGCAATATTGAACATCTTTTCATGTGCTTGTTAGCCATCTGCATGTCTTCTTTGGAGAAATGTCTATTTAGATCTTCTGCCCATTTTTTGATTGGCTTGTCTGTTTTATTGTGTTGAGTTGTATGAACTGTTTGTATAGTTTGGAAATTAAGCCCTTGTCAGTTGCATCATTTGCAAATATTTTCTTCCATTTTATAGGTTGTCTTTTCATTTTGCCGACTGTTTTCTTTGCTGTACAAAAGCTTTTAAGTTTAATTAGATCCCATTTGTTTGTTTTTGCTTTTATTTCTTTTGCCTTAGGAGACTGATCTAAGAAAATATTTAAGCCACGAATACTTAAGCTGAGGTACCAGGATGGGCTTCATGGGAATAAAGAATCTAATATATAAGCACTATTGTTTTAACAGAGTTCTTGAAAAGAGTAAACTGCTTTTTGTTATATTTTCCAAAAGGCCAGAAAAAATGTTAAGAACAATTTAAAGGTGTATGCCTTATCTCCTTATGAATATTTTATATTTATTTATGATATACTAGAATAGGTTGAAAAACAGCAATGTTTTCATTAAGTATGTTTTAAATGTCAGATATCTGTGATACTTAATCTAAAAATCCCAATTGGTCAACCTTCTTTATATCATATTTTTGTTCTTAAGTACTTGAAATAATGTGTGTGGTGTGAATATGTGGATGTTAGCTTATATGGTGCCTGGCATTGTTCTAAGAGCTTTACGTGTATTAACTCATTTATTACTTACAGCATCCATATAAGGTAGGTACTATTATTATTGTTATTATTATTATTGGATGTTACAGATGAGAAAACTGAAGAGCAAAGAGGTTAAATCACTTGTCCAAAGTTACACAGCTAGCAAGTGATGGAAGACTTGAAACTAGACAGGGAGATACATGAATTTATATATGACCTTCACACATAAGCTATATTAGCTTTTCAATTTGATTAAAAATTCAAGATCTTTTGGATTCCTTTTGCTGTTACATATTGGCCTATGTGTGCTACTTGATTTGATTTAACTAAGTTGGGCTAGTTAATAATGTATCTATGAAATAAGAGCTAACCAATCACATTCTTGAAAATTACATTCTTATAATTTTTATTATTTGACAAAATCAAAGTTGGCTGAAGCATTTCAGAAAGTTGAGATTAAGCAAAAATGATTCTAAAACATATGTTGAGGAAGAAAAAAATCTGACTTCAAAATGTGATAAACAGAATTCTTCTTATGGATCTAATTTAGTTAGCAACACTTCTTAATAGGCCATTGGGAGGTAAATGCATGGGCCTCAAGAGAAAGAAAAGGTGAGACCAAGGGAAGATTGATTTGCTCGTCAGAGAAGGTGAGAAAAAATTGGTTCCTTTCCAGGGGCAGCCAAGTGGGAGGTAGTGAAAGCTTAGGACATAAAAGAGGGTGGAGGATAGAGAAGATATGAAAGCTGGATGATGGAAGATGGACTGGGCTGGAAGATAGAGCCACAGAGAAAGTCTCTATGTTGCAGAAGACAGGAGAATAATTAAAAGTAGGGATCTCAAGCAAGATGTCCATTATACTGTTTTGTCTCCTCTTTACCCTGACTTATGCTTGTAGAATTTGGCAGGGCACAAAAAAGTAAAAGAAGTCTATGTTTTCTGTCTTTATTGATAAGAGAAAGAGAGAAGAAAATTCATGAAATAAGCTAGATGCAGAGTGGAGCGGGGGAATACAAGAAATGCAGGAATCCAAGCACAAGTGTTCATGGAGATACAGGTGAGGACACTGCACTGCTCACCTCTTCTGTGATGGGGAATCGGGTCAAGTTCTCAAAACCGTTAAATGGAAGGGTGACGCCGGGAGGATGGAATACTTGATAAGAAAAAGTTCTAAAAGGATCCTTTTTCTAAAACAAAACAGATTAATTGATGTTAATAATGTTACCCTTCTTGAATCTCTCTTCAGATGTTCAGTAAACCTTGCTTCAGTGCAGTAATCCATGAATTTTTGTGTTAATTCTTCTATGAGTTTCGTGGTAGTCAGATTTTAACCTGCTTAAAGTTTGCATCCAGGTCTTATTGGATTGAAATGTTATGTGTTTGTATTTAGACTGACTTTGACTGGTGTTTACAAGTCTCAGAAAAATGTGTGGGTAACCTCCTAGCCTACCCTGGCCTCGGTCTTCCAGCTGCAGTTTGGAAGATTTAGAGAAAGCAATCACTGTTCCCATGTTCTTAGAAGCACTCAACCAAACATTAAAAGTTAAAAAAAATTTAAATTTTGGTATTCATATATAAAAACAAGTTATCATAAAACAGCAGCTGGTTGAGAATTTCTATATACTGAATTTTATTTCCCTTATATAAAGGAATTAAAATATTTGGTGACCCAAAAGAAAAAAAAAAACTTTAAATGAACAATGTATTTGAACAATGAACAATGTATTAGAAATATGAAACAATATCACTAATATTCTGAATATCAATTTAAAGTAAAAATGTTGAGGTAGACTTTAAGTCAATATGGTTGACTATACTGAACTCCCCTCTACTCCAAATAAATTACTTTAAAAATAAACAAGAAAAAATAAGTAAATAAACAAGAATACTAAAAATGTAAACACACAGTCTAACTGAACATATAACACAACATATCCTTACATGCCAAAATTAAAGCCACACATTGGTCAATGGGGCTGCAAGTCCTGTGACACACAGCAATCAGAACCAGGGAGGTCTGGGTTTAATGCCTGCGTGGAGGTGGCAGGGCTTTGCCTGCAAGCTGTAGAACTGAGTTACATGCAGAAATCTAGGACCTGTGAATGGCTGCCAAGATCATGAAAGGGGAACCAGAAAAAATCTTTTGCTCACTGCCCTGAAGAAGTAGAAAACAGTAAGCAGCCAGAAATTTGAACTCCAACCCCTACCCTATGTATTTAGATGTGGCATCCAAATTCACATACTCATATAATCAGGAATATCAAGCTGAGAAATTAAGATAAAATTGGTTTGGAACATGTTAATTGTATAGGACCCATTAAAGTGCACAGAGAATTCCTGTAGAAAGCAACCCTTGTCTAGCTAAACTTAAACTAAAAAAAATCATACACCACACAAGGAAATAAAGGTCCTTGTATCATTCAAGAAAATGTTAAAGACATTATTAACTTTAAAAATTTTGCTAAGTATATATATTTAAAAACTACACAAACTTGTAAGTAAAATTGAATTGCTTAATTAAACCAATGAAAGAACAGCAAAAAGAAAAGCTAACAGAAAGCTCAGATTCACAAAAAATACAAAATGAGTTAGTAGAAATAACTCAAAGTTTACCAACAATCACAGTAAATGTAAATGTATTAAACCCACTAGCTAATAAAGCTTAGATTTGATTTAAGCAAATACAGATACATGCCACATGAGATTTACCTAAAAATCATACCCATAAAGTTTAAAGTAAAAGGTCAGGAAATGCCACAGTAAAACAGAAAACTGGGATAGTAATACTAATACAAAACCAAATAGAGGAGAAAGCTTATAAGCATTGATAGAGATAAAAAGATATATTATTTAGTGATAAAAAGAACAATTCCTCCCTGGAAGATATAACAATTTGAAACCTATATGCACCTAACAAGATAGTCTTGAAATACATAATGCAAACACTGATATAACGTAAAATCAACAAATCTACAATCTAATTGGGAAATTTCATTCTTTTCAGAAACTGATAGATCAAGTTGACAAAAACAAGTTAGAAAAACAATGAAAGAATAAACTATATAATTAGGGATTTGGCTAAATACAATGTTTAATTATAATTAGTAGAACAAAATAGTTAAGAAAGGGTGGTTAATTATTCAACTAAAGAAAGTAGAAGGAAGACAATAATAAAGATATCAGCCAACACTGCTAAAATAGAAATGAATAAACAAAAACAGCAGAGAGAGATGATTCCAAGTTCACCTCTGCAGTCCCACTGCTACCACTTTGGGCTAAGTGGTCATTATCTCTTGTCTCTATTATTGCAATAGCCTCTTAACTTCACCCTGCTTCCTTTACATTTGAAATCAGATCCTGTCATTCCCACCAGAGCTGTCTCAGTGTAGACCCAGAGTGATTACACTTACCTATTTCCCTAACTTCTCTTTTCCTCTTTCTCAGTCACTCTACTTGGGCCACACTGGTCTCTTTTTAATCTCCAGTCATACCAAGAATGCTCCTGCCTTAGGGCCTTTGCACTGGCTGTTCCCTCTACCAGGAATTTCTTCCCAGATACACACATGGCTAACTTCCCCACCCCCTTTAAATCTGTTCAATTCTTGTCTTCTCAGTGATACCTCCCCTATCTACCTTCTTTAAAATTGCAACCCACATGCCCCTTCATACCCTATAGCACTTCTGATCCTGTTTACCCTGCTCCACTTTTTTCCATAGCTTTTCTTAAGATATCTCATATAATTAATTATATTTTACATTTGTTTTTCATCTCTGCCTCATAAACTCCACAGGAGCAGGGAGGTGGGATCTGTTTATTTTTCACTGCTCTCTTTTTATCCCCATCCTAATCACTTAGAACAGAGTCTGGCATACAGTAGTTATTCAGTGCAGTTTACTAGTCACCTTAATGAAGCATAATTGCTTAAAAAGCTACTTCTTTGAAAAGACACGAACAATCATTGGCATTTCTGGTCATTAAAAAGAAAGAAAGCCAAAAAACATGTTAAAAATGAAAAGGGGGATATAACTTTAGGTATTAGAAAATATCAAGTACTTTATGCCAAAAAATTTGAATACTTAGGTGAAATAAACTGTTTTCTAGAAAAAAAGGTCTAAAGTGACTCAATAAAAATAGAAAACATGAAGAGACTAAAAATTATTAAAGAAATTAGAGTCAAAACTCACCCCATATTTTCAGGTCATTGAAGTTTTACAGGTGAGTGTTAAATAAACTTTTATGAAATTGATAACTCCATCTTATACAAATAATATTACAAAATAGAAAGTTCTCCACCTCATTTTTTTTTTTTTTGCTGTGTGGGCACCTCTCACTGTTGTGGCCTCTCCCGTTGCGGAGCACAGGCTCCGGATGCTCAGGCTCAGGGGCCATGGCTCACAAGCCCAGCCGCTCCGCGGCATGTGGGATCTTCCTGGTTCGGGGCACGAACCTGTGTCCCCTGCATCGGCAGGCGGACTCTCAACCACTGCGCCACCAGGGAAGCCCTCCACCTCATTTTTTGATGCTACCATAACTTGGGTATCAAAGGGCCAGAAATATATGAGAAGGATCATAATAAACCAATCTTGCTTATGAAGATGCATGCAAAAAATCTAAATTAAATATTAGTAATTTGAATCCAAGAGTGGACCAAAACGAAGTAGGTTTATCCAAGGATTTCAAAGATAGCTTAACATAAGGATATCTATAAATATAATCTTATCATGCACAGATTATAGAAGAAATATCATGCAGCAATTAAGAGTATGATCTTGGTACAGGGATAAGCAAAAGGAACAGAAGAAAGAGTCTACCCACATGCGAAGGGGAATTTTAGTATAAGACAAATGGGGGAAGAATAAATTACTCAATAAATGGTATTGAGACAATTGGTGGCTATTTTTTAAAAAATAAATCCCTACTTGACACCACTCACAAAAATACATTCCAGATAAATAAAATATCTAAATGTAAAAAGTAAGACTCGGGGGGGGCCCCCGAAAAAAAAAAAAAAAAAAAAAAAAAAAAAAAAAAAAAAAAAAGTAAGACTTCAAATATCTTAGAAGACAATATAAAAGATTATTAATGGTATCGGGCTAGATTTTTTTCTTAAGCAAAGTACATGTTAAAGGAAAATATTGTTTAATATGACTACATCAACTTGAATATTCACTAGATACACAGAACTAAAAAGACAAGGGACAGACTGGAAGCAGATATTTAAGACAAATTATTATCATGAAAAAAAGTTATTCAAACTCCTAAAAATCAATTAGAAAAGGATAAACTATCTATTGGAAAAATGGGCAATTATTTGAAAGGACCAGTTACCAAGTGTCGGCAGAGCTATGGGGATATGCTCATATATGTCTGGTGGGGTATAAATGGCTGCAACCATCTTCAAGAGCAATTTGTCAATTTCCACTAATGTTTGAGATGTGCCTCCATTCATTTCTAGTTTAAGTCCCTGAGAAATTTTTGTTTATTTTCTGCATATGCACATTTTTGCATATGCAAATGTGTTCACTGAACCATTATTTATAACAACAAAAAAATTAGGGAAAATCTACATGTCTATCTATTGATAGTTAACAAATTGGAGAAATAAATCATAGTCTATTTATACCTTGGCATTTAGGAGAATAGTTTAAATAGGTAAACTAAAGGTATATGTACCACGTTGGAATAACCTCTAAAACATTGCATTGATTAAACAACCAAATGGCAGAAGGATAGGTACATTTAAATAAATCAATACTCTATGTAGCTCATGAACAGTATAAAAACATGGATAGGGCTTCCCTGGTGGCGCAGTGGTTAAGAATCCACCTGCCAATGGAGGGCACACGGGTTTCAGCCCTGGTCCGGGAAGATCCCACATTCCACGGAGCAACTAAGCCCGTGCGCTACAACTACTGAGCCTGCACTCTAGAGCCCGCGTGCCACAACTTCTGAAGCCTGCGCGCCTAGAGCCCATGCTCCGCAACAAGAGAAGCTACCGCAATGAGAAGTCCGCGCACCACAACAAAGAGTAGCCCCTGCTCACCGCAACTAGAGAAAGCCCGCGTGCAGCAACGAGGACCCAACGCAGGCAAAAAATAAATAAATTTATAAAAAAAACAAAAACAAACATTGGTAGAAAAGATATACAGTAACTTTCATAATATAGAGGATAGAAAGGGAAGTTGAACTGTACCTATGTAGTATGCCTTTAAAAAAGAAAACTAAGAAAAAGAGTCTAACATTTTCACTTGTTGGACTTTGGTTCAGTCATGTTCAATGAGTCTGGTAAGTCTGGGACAGGCTGTATTTAAAGAGTCTTGTCCTGGATGGTAGAGATGTCTTAACACTGGGGCAGGGCAAGGCATCACCAGATGATTAGGATGTTTCTAGTGTGTTAGATTCCGGCCATGTTTAAATGGGCCTTATTGCTGGGAGAATCAGCTTAGGAGCAGGATGTCAGTTGGGTCAGACAGACAAAGCGCAAAATAAAAGGATACCAAAACCAACCTTAAGAATATCAAAGACAGCTTAAATTCTTTTGAAAATACAGCCACAAGTAAATAAGCAAGCAGTCAAGATGGAATGGTGAAGCAGACCTTGGTAAATTAATTTTCTGGCACAACCCCGGCCTGTAACCCAGGCCAGTCATGGCTCTGTTTGAAACTCTAGGTTCTATGGGGTCAGGCCCTCTATCTAGGTTTATGTAGATAACTGGGTATGAGGGTGAAGAGGAATTTTGGTAGGAATGGATTTTGGTAGGAATCCTTCCCTACACCATGATCCAGACAGCCTCAGAACAGATTCAAGAGCAGGGATGTATAACTCTTCTTTACTCATAAATCTGTCTTTCTACTCTTTTTACAAGAAACAAAAACAGAGAAAAGCTGAAATTCAGCCATTCATTGGTTTAAAGAATTCAAAACAAAACAAACCACTGGACCTGAATAGCAAATGGTCTCTAGTGTCTTCTAGTACACAAAGCCCGTTATTTAAGAAATCCTGATTTAGAAAACAAATTCCATTAACAACAAAAGAACGTCTACTGGCCTGGTAAAGCGTAGAAACCAGCAGGCTCTTAAAAAAAGTTCATTGTAAGATTCAGTATTTACACCACCAACAATATTGTCAATAAATTAGACTTACTATTGTACAACGCAGGAAAAGAGCAATGTTCCTTGTTTATCTTTGGCTGCTGTTTACTTTTCGCTCTGCTGTGGGAAAGAGAACTCAAACAACGCTAAGCTTTTCCTTAATGAGATCCCGATTAGACAGTCTGGGCGAAGGTATAAAGCACAGTACACCAAAGCGGTAGAGCAAAATTAAAATCTTTGTCACCCCTTCCCCTGCAAGCACAACCGTCAAGTCACTCTAGTTTATCCTCAGCACAGAGCTGAGCCTTCTCATTTCAATGACCTCCCCCTTGTCACTGACTGCCTGTCCCAATTAACCCAATAACCTTCTGATGCCCTTTCTCATGCCGTTCCTATATCTTTCCATATTCTGGGGTGGTCTTGCCTTGATCCCAAACAAGGAAACACACACACTGTATCTCAACTTCTCAGCATTACACCAAAGTAGGCACTGTAAAGAACGTGAGAGATTTAACCTATATGTTTTTAACCTAGGTTCTATGATGAGGTTTAGGAGCCAAGAACACCACTGAATTTATGCCTGCACGTTTCTCAAGAGAGAGAGTTCTGAGCTTTCATTAGATTATCAAAGAGGTTAGCAACCATTACTTAGTCCATTAATTATTTTATGGATTGGAAAATGAATAACTGAGAGATTGTTCCTTTCCTCCAGTCAGGCAGCTCGTTAATGGCAGGGAGGACTGATTTCTAGTCCTGTGGACTTTTGGTCCTATCCTCATCACACTATAAGAGCTGAGGTTAACTTGTCTTCATGAAAACATTCATTCTTACTGATAGACGAGGTATTTGACTAAGGCTTTCTGTGTTCCCATCTCCCACCTGCCAGGTCTCTTTGGCATGCCTCTAAAATCCAGTCGCAGCACAGATGGCTGTGTCACCTATGAGTTCAGGAATGTTCATGTTCAAAGTGCTATTAAACCTCCCTAAGAGCTTCAACATTGAACACATTCCTTCTATTAACTGAAATCCAAGGAGGCACCAATCCAAAGTCATCCCTAGTTAATAGCATATACTTACTTCCCTACTACTTCTCAGTATCGAGCTCAGAAATTTAATCTTGACATTTTCCATTTTTCAAGACGTGTGTTCCAACATAGGGAAAGGGAATTGCACCAAGATAGAAAAATATATATTATGTAATAATTAAATTGCAGGCTTTTAAAATAGTAGTTTGGTTAATGCTTCCAAAGCAACACAGTGGTCAAATACTTTTTGACTGCTTTATTTTTAATTATTTTAATTTAATTAAGTTTAAGTTAATGCACAGAAATCTCTTGCATTCCTAAACACTAACAGCGAAAGATCAGAAAGAGAAATTAAGGAAACAATCCCATGTACCACTGCAACAAAAAGAATAAAATACCTAGGAATAAACCTACCTAAGGAGACAAAAGACCTGTACTCAGAAAACTATAAAACACTGATGAAAGAAACCAAAGATGACATAAATAGGTGGAGAAATATACCATGTTCTTGGATTGGAAGAATCAATACTGTGAAAATGACTATACTACCCAATCTACAGATTCGACGCAGTCCCTATCAAATTACCAATGGCTTTCTTCACAGAATTAGAACAAAAAAGTTTACAATTTGTATGGAAACACAAAAGACCCTGAATAGCCAAAGCAATCTTGAGAAAGAAAAATGGAGCTGGAGGAATCAGGCTCTCTGACTTCAAACTATACTACAAAGCTACAGTAATCAAGACAGTACGGTACTGGCACAAAAACAGAAATATAGATCAATGGTACAGGATGGAAAGCCCAGAGATAAACCCACACACCTATGGTCACCTAATTTATGACAAAGGAGGCAAGAACATAAAATGGAGAAAAGACAGCCTCTTCAATAAATGGTGGTGGGAAAACTGGACAGCTAGCTACACGTAAAAGAATGAAATTAGAATACTCTCTAACACCACACACAAAAATAAACTCAAAATGGATTCAAGACCTAGATGTAAGACCGGACACTATAAAACTCTCAGAGGAAAACAAAGGAAAGACACTCTTTGACATAAAACACAGCAAGATCTTTTTTGACCCACCTCCTAGAGTAATGAAAATAAAAACAAGAATAAACAAATGGGACCTAGTTAAACTTAAAAGCTTTTGCACAGCGAAGGAAACCATAAACAAGACGAAAAAACAACCCTCAGAATGGGAGAAAATATTTGCAAACTAAGCAACAGACAAAGGATTAATCTCCAAAATATACAAACAGCTCATGGAACTCGATATCAAAAAAAAATAAAGAGTCCAATTTAAAAAACGGGTGGAAGACCTAAATAGACATTTCACCAAAGAAGACATACAGATGGCCAAGAGGCACATGAAAAGATGCTCAACATCACTAATTATTAGAGAAATGCAAATCAAAATTACAATGAGGTATGACCTCACACTGGTCAGAATGGCAATCATCAAAAAATCTACTAACAATAAATGCTGGAGAGGGTGTGGAGAAAAGGGAACCCTCTTGCACTGTTGGTGGGAATGTAAATTGATACAGCCACTGTGGAGAACAATATGAAGGTTCCTTAGAAAACTAAATACAGAACTACCATATGACCCAGCAATCCCACTACTGGGCATATACCCTGAGAAAACCATAATTCAAAAGGACACATGTACCCCAATGTTTACTGCAGCACTATTTACAATAGCCAGGACATGGAAACAACCTAAATGTCCAACGACATTTGGACATTTAAATGGATAAAGAAGATGTGGTACATATATACGATGGAATATTACTCAGCCATAGAAAGGAACAAAATTGGGTCATTTGTAGAGATGTGGATGGACCTAGAGTCTGTCATACAGAGTGAAGTAAGCCAGAAAGAGAAGAACAAATGTTGTATATTAACGCATATATGTGGAATCTAGAAAAATGGTACAGATGAACCTATTTGCAGGGCAGGAATACAGACGCGGACATGTGGACACAGAGGGGGAAGGGGAGGGTGGGATGAATTGGTAGATCAGGATCGACATACATACACTACCATGTGTAAAACAGATAGCTGGTGGGAACATGTTATAAAGCACAGAAGCTCAGCTACGTGCTCTGTGATGACCTAGATGGGTGGGATAGGGGGGTGGGAGGGAGGTCCAAGAGGGAGGGGATATAGGTATACATATAGCTGATTCACTTCATTGTACAGCAGAAACTAACACAACATTATAAAGCAATTATACTCCAATAAAAGAAAGTAAAAGGCATTGTTTTATGCCCTGCTCCAATGAAATACTTTACATTTCATTTGTTGGCATCATACTGATTCTGCTTTAAAGCATCTGCAAATATTTAATCTTGTCTGTAAGTCACAGAAGTTTCCTAAAAGTTAGCAGAATGGTAGGCTAGGGGTTTAAAGCACTGACCTGGGAGCAGGTTCACATCCCAGCTAAGCTACTTGTTAGCTGGGTGACTTGTACAAGTTTTACGTCATTACTTTGTGCCTCAGTATTCTAATTTCTAAAATGGATATGATAATAATAGTATGTACTTCACAGCAGCACTTTGTAGTGAGCATTCAATAGGTATTTATTATTATTACTATTGTGAGATTATCATCTCATCAATATAATGTGCCCAATTCTTCAAATTTGTCATCTCTGCCTTATTGAGAACTGAGGTGCTTTCATGTGTTGAAGCTCAACTGCTGAGCTTTTCTTCGTACTATGCCTTATTTTTTACCAGTATATCCAGAGTTCCTGGGCCAACCACAGTGGGATAAGAGCACTAAAACAGTGTTCTTTCCATTCCCTGTTTGGGCTATCAGTGGAGGTACTGGCATAAATGCAGTGGCCGTTCATGGAAACAAAAATTAAGAGTTTGTGTGGTGTCTTTTCACTGCTTCTGACTGGTGATGGCTGTGGTTTATAGGCTGAATGTTGTGGCAGAAGGGAGGGGAAGAGTACACCACTAGCTCTGTCTTTTGCCTGTGGCAGTCCATTGAGAGATCAGCGGAAATAAACCTTAGTTATCTCAGAGCTTGCCTTTCCTCAAGGTCTCTCACAACCGAAAAGATCCTACATTTTCAAAAGTAATTATATCCATTGTTCCAACTCTGTCCACAAAGGTCAATCATTTTATCCTAAATTAATTCCAAGTTCTCTTAAAGGTATTTGTGCATCCATTTAGATAATTGATATTAAAATGCTTAATCATCAGGCTTAGGTAAGACACGGCCTCAAAATCTTCCTTCTGCCCTTGGGCAACTTTATTGTTTTACAATAACGCTAGCTCCTGATTTTGTCCCTGACGAATTGTGGGACTTTTATGTAAGTTAGCTAAGTTCTGCATGGGGGAGGAGGTGGGGGACTGTGAGTGGGAGAAAGAGTAAATGGAAAAACAGAACAGAGAACCAAGGGGATGCTAGAGAGAAAGGAGGGAGAATTATGCAGAATAGCGAGCGATATGTTACTCAGTGTGTAGGTAGGTCTCCTACTTGCATGGATTGGGAATGTTCTCGAGGTCACTGGGGTTGGTCAGAGAACGTTGTTATAGGCATTCAACTTTCCTAGTCTAATGAGAGCTCAAAAAGCTGCAGTTTATAACTCAGAAGTAGCAATGGAAACTTTAAAGCCTTTTATCTTGGCACAATTCCCAGGGAAGTCGATGTGGAGACCCACTGGCTACCAACACCATTCTGTGCAATTTGACACTTTTCATTTGGTAGAATTTTGTTGCCAAGGCTATTGCATCAAGTTACTGAAATCTCAGTGGATGCAAACTGTCTCATCTGTCACTTAGCCTGGCGTGGAATTTAAAGGGCATGCTTTCTCCTTAAATGAAAGATTTCACCTCTTTAGCCCATTATGCAATAAGCAGCATTCTAAACCCTACAGGAATACTCATGCTTTAGTTTGTGTCTATGAGAACAAACTGATTTCTTTTTAACCAAAAAGTAAAAGTTTTAGCGGAAACTAGTTGCCCTCATTATGAAATATGCACATATTCAGAGGCATATTCTAGGGATTAGGAATTTAATTTTACATCTTTTAATCATTTTG
Organism: Neophocaena asiaeorientalis asiaeorientalis; assembly: GCF_003031525.2. Lineage (NCBI taxonomy): Eukaryota > Metazoa > Chordata > Mammalia > Artiodactyla > Phocoenidae > Neophocaena > Neophocaena asiaeorientalis. The sequence goes on along the minus strand of NW_020185325.1, from coordinate 7,916,193 downwards.
TATAGTTGTTCAGTCTGTTAATATGTGTGTGTAACTGAGCACTGCTCTTAGTTAAATCCCAGGAGAGAAACAAATCGCTGCTGATTTATAGAGGATGTAAACAAAGGTTTAATGTTTTCAAACCCTAAATGTTGGCAGAGTAAAAAGAGCACTTCATAGAGCATTACCTTCGGGTTTATTAATCTACAAAAATAATTCAGGCAATAGAGAGATTGCTTCCCTTTCTAAAACAGGATATTACGAACATGAATTTCCTTTCTTCATCTAGAGTGAAAATGCTCAAACCTTCAATTTCATTGCCATTCTTCTGTCTCAAAATCATCACACAGTAAATAAGGCTAGGAATACCATGGAGGAAATGGCTAAGATCACCAAGAGAACGAACAGCTGAAACAAAGCGATGCTACATGGTTGGGCATCCAGAGATGAGGAATTCAACTCTGGATGCACATTTAAATCAGCAGGGGAGTTTTTAGAACCTACTCACATCTGGGTCCTAGGCCTTAGGTGCAGAAACTGGTTTAGTACTAGTTTCAAAAAGTGATTCTAATGTATAGTCAAGGTTGAAAACCACTGGTCTATAGGATGAAAACCATGAAGGGATAAACTTTAATGTGTGAAGTTCTAGTATGGGTAGTTACTATATATTAATTATTACATTTACTTTCTAAAAATAAACAAAAATAATATTTTAAAAGCATTTAAGTAACACTCTGTGTTTTTCATCCCATCTCTGTCAGTATAAACACTTGCATTTTCAAAAAAGGAAATGTAGCTCTAACAGCCTTGCTCAGGGCTCCAGGGGGAAGCTTTGCTAGGACTCTGGGTTCCCTGTCCCCTAAGCTACCCCTGCATCTTGGGGGGTGGCCTAGGATCCTTTTGAGATTATGATAGAAAACATAGGTGTGGATATGGTTTATTTTTGAACCTGATACCAGAAAGCATTTCCAAATATCTTTCACCCACTATTCTTGGGCAACTAAACCTGCAACAGTTCAGGAAAATTAACAATTCTCTAACTCAAAAACCAAACAAAAGAAAGGGAGAGGAAACATACACCTTTTAATTTGAAAATATAGCAACAATTGTTATTTCTGGTGTCAGGTCCTTGTTTTCCATTCCATTCCCACTGCATCTCTAAGTAAGGTCTTTATCACCTCACCTGTACCACTTCTTTAGACTATCACACTTTTCCCCTGGGCTCTGATATCCCACCCTTAATTCAGCCTGTGAACATCTGCAGATTAATCTTAGTGCTCTGAGTATGCAGTGCTTGTATTAAAGTCATAGTTTAACTACATGTTACAGTGTTTTAGTCATAAGACTGTTTTTAACATTTAAACACTGGCCTTATTAACTGTAAAACTGTAATATGTAAGTTTGCTTATAAGTAAGCGTTTCTGTTTAAGCATCGATCCCCTTTTAAAATCATGAGATCTTAAATTCACCTGCAGGATCTTCAATAGGGAAAAAGAAATCACTTCTAATTTAACTGCACAGAAAGGAAGTAAGACCTGAGACAACAGGGAGCTTAAAAATGACAGAAATAATCATAGGATCTCAAATTTCCTTTCAAAGGTCCCAGGATTTCACACCTAAATTTAGGAATTGTTAGCTCTTTTGTCTTCTTTAAATGTAACATCTTATAACAGCAATACAGAAAGCTGTAGGCTAAAAGTGTAACTTGTAAACCTACTGGAACAAATTTAGTCCTCACATTAAGGGAAACTAACTTGCTGTATTCATCTCCCCAAAATTGTATCTCTACCAGTAATCAAGCTTATCTGTGATCCAATTCTAGCTGCTCATAAATGGGGGTGGGGTTCCGCAAACCCCACAGTTGGAGACACTTGAAGGATTTATGAGCCTATAAATGGATGTTAGCCATTTCAAGAAAACAGAGGCCAAGCTAAACTCTTAGCTGTCTTTATTTAGTCTCGATTACAGGCATTACACAAATAAGAACCCAAATGTATTCAGGACTTAGAAAATTGCTTAGAGGCTTTCCTTTCCATAAATCTTAAAGCACAGGGGGTACTCTATGTTGAGCATCTGAATCAAATCTTTCAGTCAGATTTCTTTTTCCTGCTGCCTATTTTCATGGCAGGAAAAAAAAAAGAAATTCTTAGAAATCATAGAAAATTTTTAGAGCTCAACTATTCAACTCTCTCTGATGGTAATCTTAGTGGTTCTTCACGCCTGAGCTCCATGGACATTCTATAAGCAGTTGGATGTATCTAAGCTTAAGTCTAGCTTTAGCAGAAATATGTTTACTTGGCTATAAATTCTACTCATAAAGATCTGTTATCACAGAACTGAGACTGCATTGATACACACAGTGGATTGTTGAATTGGACACATAAATAAGGCTACAAGACAGACAATGATTATGCTATTTTAACTAGTTCAAAATGGAATTGTTTTGAAGGTGGTGATTACCCTATGAACCGTTCCACCATTTTAATTTCAAAGTGTTTTGCATTGCGTGCTATACAACTGCTTGCACAACTTTACAATCTGTCACTGTATTCCCATCCTCAATTGCCATCGTGCTGACTGAAGAGGACACTAATAATCATGCTGCCCTATTCTCATGGGTAGGCAATCATTAAAAAAATGATCCTCACTGGCTCCCTCCCTGGATGTACGATACCCTGGCTCATATGAAGCATCTAAGTCTGAATTCCGAGTGTTGCAGTTGCTCCAGGTGCAGATACTATTATGCTCTCTACCTAGACACTACCCTTCTTTTAAAATAAAATTCAGAACTGCTGCAGTATTTTCTGAAAAACCAGGGCAAGGGTCACCATGGGCCTGTGCCACACAGATGTAATGATTTGGTGGTAGAACCACACTATATCTACCTGCTGCCAGCCTTTGTCAAGAGCCAGTGTGATTTACACTTACCTTGGTTTTGCACTTCCTTGGTAGAGATTCACATAAAAGCTGATGAGATGGCACAGGATTATTTCATACAGGAAATGTGGAAGATAAGCAGTCTCTAACCTGGTTCTCTGTGTGGGCTTAATTAGGTCTCTGATTCTTTCATGGGCACAGAAATTATCAGTCTCAGCTTTGATTTCCTCACCTAATATAAATAAAGTTGACTTTATTAAACCATTTGATCTACTTCCAGCCACTCAAATTGGATTTTATGTGCTTAACTGTGTAAATACAACGTTGTGAGGAAATCGAGAGAAAAATAATACCACCAAGGGAAAGACAGTAGCCCTTGGTTAGAAATCAAGTCATATCTTACTGATGAATGAAACTGACAACCTTATGCCATTCTGCATTATAGCCCCCCAAAATCAGTTGTGACAGTGGTAATTGACATTCTTGAAACAAGATAAAAATTAGGTTAGATAAAATAAAATATTTTCTTCTTGCAATTCTAAGTCCCAACAATAAAGTAACTGACAGAAAATAATTGCCCTTAGGGATCCAAATCATTGATTTGTGTCTCTTTCTGATATGGAAATATATGCTCTAAATTTACATTAAAATTTGAAAAAATATAAAAACGACTTAAAAGAGAAAAAGCATGCTTTTTCTTTTTGCACACTAGTAAACGGGATAAGTTTGAAAGAATTCAAAGTTAAACATTACAAATTTCAAAATACGTGACATTCAATGAAAATATTTTATTTGAATTGTGATACAAGCAGCGCAAGAACTTATATGCAAAGTCAGTACCTCTTAAATAATATCTCAGAAATTTAGATGGCAAGGCAATGGCATTCAGTAGGTTTAATGTCCTTTAAGATGTCTCCTACTGGTTCATTCTCTTCCCAGTGTCTCAATTTCTCTCAAGCCCTTATGCTTGCCAACTGAAATTCCTCAACCTTGCAGCCTTCCACATGAACAATGGCAGAGGGTCTTCCACACATGCTTTGCTTTGTCTCACAGTCTACAATGCCAGAATGGATTTCAGGCAACAGCATGATGGAAAGAATACACATTCAGCCCAGAGTCAAAGTCCTGACACTGTCATTTCCTACTTATATAACTTGGCACAATTTATGAAAGGTCCTCAAGCTCCAGTCTACCTGAAAATTTAGGAAAACGATACCTCATCTATTATGAGACTCAAGTGGGATAATGTACATGAAAATACTTTCTAAAATGGAAAGTCACATACAAATGGAAGCTGTCTGGAAAGTTCTTTTTTCTGTGATCCACTGGCTAGGTAATGCAGGCCAGTGCCTATGTCAGCACTAAGAAAGTCACATAGTTTAGAGGGTTGAGAATGGAACTGGACACATGTTGGATTCCTAGTCTCACTCCTTAGGATCAAGGCCAGCTTCCAAAAGCGTATACCCATGGCAGCCCGATAAGAATGACTACTGGGACCTGCCCAGAAATAACATAAACCAGCAACTATTACACAGATGTAGCATCATATGCAATCTATGGGGAAGAAACCACAGTCATTGTGCCATAACTATAAGCCATGAAGAAATTACATTTAAAAACATTATCGTATTTTCCTTAAATTTTTCTTATACATGACCTTTTTTGATCACCAAGACCTAGCTAAGCCCAACTTATTTGATGAGAATTTTAAAGTTCCAGCTGCTCAAATGATAATTATACAATGAGGAAGTATTGGAGACCTGGGAGTGGGAGAGATGCAGAGAGTAGGAAATAGTTAGACAAATGAATAAGGAAATTCTCTGAGAAAGAAGAACTGGACCTCTCTCCATATATATTTAAATAGTCATGCAAATCTAAAGAGTTAAAATGTGAAGAACTAAAAATATTCATTTAAAAACGTGTGCTTGGATGATGGTATTTTCACCAACAACCATTTTACTTGGATGATATCTACCACAAAGAATCCTGGGTGTTTTATAATTAAAAATAAATAACAAAGCAGTTTCCTAATCATTAGACTCCTACGAAAAAAGTGAAGATCTAATGGCATCATTTTGAATTTTTCCCCAGAGAATGAGAAAAAAACTAAGTGAATTAATGACGCAGCAATGGTCAATCTACCATATCTATTACCATTAGACAAGTGTACTAAAGAGCAATCTTAAATTGGTTTCATTTTACACTAACCTGTAACATGCTTGCTTATTCAACAGTTTAAGGGAAGAAGAGATTATTAAAAGTATTCTAAGAATGGTCATCTATACTAGATCAAAGTAGACTGCAATCTCATCAGAAGAGTGGGGATCAAAAAGTCCACTGCTATTTCCCTTATATTTCCTAACCCTAGGATTCATTTCCTGTAGATTTTTACATATTATTACTTATGATGTACCTATGTAATAGACACAGTGGCTAGTTGCCTGCCCAGCATTTATTCCTTCTTCTTTTGGTCACAGCACTTCAGAATTTCCTTTGAGATCCGTGTGATTTGGTCATGGCTTACCTCACTCTTCCTTGCTCTAAGAATGAACCTATGACCTGGCCAATTGATGTCACCTACTCCCCTGTCCACAGGGACAAGCTCAGAGCTGGACACTGACTCTATGAAGGCAATGAGACTCATGTTTAGGACTTCTGCTAGAACTGTTTTTGTTTTTTTAATTAATTTATTTACTTATTTTTGGCTGGGTTGGGTCTTCGTTGCTGCATGCGGGCTTTCTCTACTTGTGGCGAGCAGGGGCTACTCTGCTGCGGTGAGTGGGCTTCTCATTGCTGTGGCTTCTACTTGTTGTGGAGCACAGGCTCTAGGCACACGGGCTTCACTTATTTGTGGCATGCAGGCTCAGTAGTTGTGGCTCGCAGGATCTAGAGCACAGGCTCAGTAGCTGTGGTGCATGCGCTTAGTTGCTCTGCGGCATGTGAGATCTTCCCGGACCAGGGCTTGAACCCATGTCCCCTGCATTGGCAGGCAGATTCTTAATCACTGTGCCACCAGGGAAGCCCTAGAACTCCTGAAAAGAAAAATCTCTTTCATCTATATTGGTAGGATGAGAGTCTGAAGCCACCAGCTATCACGTTGCCACCATAAGGGAAGCATCTCGCGGTGATAAATGACTGAAAGACTGATCGCTATGACATGAGCTCCACCCCTGGATGGTGAAAGTCACAGTGCTATGACATCTTGAACCCCTGGATTCAGCAATGCCTGAAGCCACTCATTCACAGCACATCAATTAACATACATAATCTTTAAGGCTTATGCCCTGCCAGTTTGCACTGGGTTTCTGCAAACTTTTTTGTATTAGCATGAATTCTGAGTAATATAATCTTGCTTCATAAAATGTGGGGATTTTTATTGAATCGGTATCAATGTACTTTAGAAAACTGTTTTTGAAAGGAGTATCAATTGGACTATTGCATAAAAGGATTTCAGACTCACTTCTTAATTTATTTGCATGAATATACAGTACATTTTTTCTATTCGCTGATTTAAAGCAAACATAAGATGCAAGACTTACAGTGTCTGTTACTTTTTAGAAGGGCAAAAGTTGCCTTTCACACCTAAGAACCCAAAACAAACACTGTTTGAGGTCAAGATGCTGAGTAACATAAATCTCAACTTTTCTATCAACACCTCTCTGAAGAGGCTCTGCCAAAACCTCTGTCCTACAAGCCAGTAAATCTCCCATATCAAGTTTACTTACGGCATCTCCCATGGAATCTACATCCAGGTCCTGGGACAGCAGACGGAACTGCTCGAGAAACGCAGCTGGCTGCCAGAGCTGCCTGGAGCTTCAATTAACTCCAAGTAGTTAAGGGCAGGGAGAGCTGGCAGAGTATGAAATTGCATTCCAGAAAGCCCACCTGGGACTTCCTGCAGGACACCAGCTCTTAAAACAGACACGGTCAGAAGGGGCAGGAGATGGCTCAGAGGCTTGCAGAAAAGGTTTTCCTTTCCCTTTCGGGACCAGATTCTTTATTGGGTCTCTGGATGTTGCTTTCTTTCTCTAAACAAATATGGGAAACCCAGCATGTACTTGGTAAAAACTGGGTGGGGCTGATTATGAACAGTTTCAATAAAATAAATTTGTTTTACATTGTCTTTCAGTGTATGACATATATTCTCTACTTCTGAACATGTAATTATTATAATTTTATTTCTATTAACCAGTTAGTTACATTGACTGACAGGAAAAGATCCTTTTGCTTCTAGGTCCCTAGCTTTCAAACTTCAATTTGCATTAGAATCCTTCAAGGACTTGTTCAAAGTACAGACTCCCAGGGACTATCCCAGACCTGTGGAATCTGAATCACTGTAGGCAGAGCCTAGAAATCTGAATTTTCAGGTGATGCAAATCACCTGAGAACCACACACTGAGAAACATTATCCTGGGGGGAAATTCACATCCAAGGGCACACAGTCATTCGTACTTTGCATTCATTCCTACTTTGTAAAGGCAACAGCAATTTACATTGCTGGTGCCATATCTTCAACTTGATGCTTTTAGCATAAAATCTTATTTATCAAGAGCTACAGAGTTAATAATTTGAGTAGAATATTGCTCTGACTACTTATTTTGTCTGCTATCACCCCCAGTATTCATGCCATGGGAGGATAAAGTGTTCCTGACTCACGGCTGAAGTGGCAGCGCAATATAAACAGCTTCAGTTCTCCTTCAGGTGACAAAGCAAGACATTTCATAGACTCCCATGGATCCACTGATACATTTTAATTTGAAAAGTTAACATTTTGAGGGGCGCTTATTTTTTCCTCTAATTTTAAACACAGAATTATAGGAAAGTGCCTGGTGTTTTACACTTTACATTAGAACACGTTCCGCCAATTGTGGTCTAAATGCAGTTTACATGGTTTGGTAGCTGATCAATCACCACTGCAAGAGAGAACATCTCTTAATGAGAACAAATATGTATGTAAACTTGAAAATTTAGCAAGAGCATATAGAACAAGGCTCTTCATGAGTCACATATATACATTTTGAAAGCCACACCTAAAGTGAGGCATGTTTGAAATACGTATTAATTCTTATAGGCTGCTAGGTACCACTGAATGCAATGGGACAAGAGTTTCATAAATGGTTCTTCCACTGGAACTCCTCAAATTATAGCCTAAACATCCTAGGTTTTACAATCATGTGACAGTCTTCAGTGACAACAGAGTCTTCTTCTCTGCTCTCTTTTCTCTTTATCCTCCCCTTTTCGTCCCCATACCCTCTCTCTTTTTACTATCACTGGGAATAATGTCAGAGACTACTTTCAATACCATACCTCCAATATCTATTAGAGTGCATGGCACATAAAAATGATTAATAAATACTCCTTGAATGAATGAACAAGTGAATGAATAAATGAATTAAATGGCTTTTTCCCCCTTCGGTCACATTATCTTTTATTCCATCTTAACTTTACTCAGTCTCTGTACTCAAGGTGGAGTGGGTGAGAGTAATCTCTCATTCTTACCATTTGCCACAGGACACCTAAAATCCATCAACCTTGCCCTTGGCAAGCTTATGGGATTGATGTCTGCGTTCTCAATGGATGATCCCGAAGGATAGAGAGGTTTTTATGGAATACCGGCCAGCATTTCCCCTCCCTCCAAAGTCCCAAGGGTTTCTTTTCTTTAATTAGGAGTCAGCTTAAGGAAATTCAGATAGAAAAAGAGGCCAAGAAACAGACCAGGGTCCTAAGTCTGGATCCGTGGAGGTGGGAATTTGTCTCTGCATTTGTGTGTGAAACTTGCAGGGGCTGGGAGCTGAGGCAGTGACTGGACTCCATGAGAGAAAGAACCCTCCAGATTCTGGTAATTTCTGAAGAACTCCCCACCACACAGTGCCTGGGTCCAAACAGATAATCCGTAAATCTTTGCTGAATGAATAGAAGGCAAAGTATGGCCCAAATCAGTCAATTAAAGGTTGATTAAAAATTACAAACAAGGCTTCCCTGGTGGCACAGTGGTTGAGAGTCCGCCTGCAGATGCAGGGGACACGGGTTTGTGCCCTGTTCCGGGAGGAACCCACATGCCGCGGAGCGTCTGGGCCCCTGAGCCATGGCCGCTGAGCCTGCGCATCTGGAGCCTGTGCTCCGCAACGGGAGAGGCCGTAACAGTGAGAGGCCCGCGTACCGCAAAAAAAACAAAACAAAAAAAACCAAACTACAAACATGTATATTTGAGCGTCTCAATTTTAAGCATATTTTAATCATCTGTGAATATACTTTATCACTAATCCTTTGTCAGACAGGAAGCAATTATTTCTTGTTTGCCGTGGAAAACGTCCCCATCAGCACACTACTTGACACACAGTAGATGAGTAAGTTAATAAGGAGAGAAAAAGCTACATAAATTATACAAGAAAATATGTGATAAGTGCCATAAGAGTGTTTAAATAAATAGAAAGGTATTCACAGAAGAGACTGCCTACAAAGAAAATGAAGCAAGGCTTCCAGAAAGTCACGGAATTTACCCCCAAAGTATATATAAGATTTTAACAGACAAGTAGGAAAGGAAAACTGAAGGAGATTTATTAAAACAAACGGTATAAGCAAATTGGTGGAGAAAGGAAAGAGTAAGTTGTTCGAAGGAGAATAAAAAAGTATCCCAACTAGACTGGAACAAATGGAATGTCTAACAGTTACAGACCAAGCTGAAAAGTTGTCCAAGGATACTGAAAGTCAGGCAAAGGGAAATCAAATTTTATTTAGGCCTTAGTAGGAAACCAGTCACTAGAAGAATGGCAACAGGAGAAGGTAGACCAACCCAGCCCCAGTGTAAAGAGAGACTGAAGGCGACCAGCAAGCTATTGAGGTTGATTTTATTTCAATATTTCAGGTCATGGGTTTAAGTGGTAGTAGCGGGAATGGAAAGAAAGGTCGAATGTGAGATGTGCTGCGAAGGAAGATCAAAAAGAAGGGGAGATTGTATTTGACGTGAAGAATGGAGGAGGGGAATGGAGTCAAGGTAAGTTCAGATACCTGGGAGAATTCTCAGAATTGAAGGAGATCATGGCTCATTTCCCAGGCAGGAAAGTGTTTCAGTTTAAATGGATAGATCAGCTAATTGCTACTATTTTCAATGGAATGCTGTCTGAAGCTAATAAAGTAGCTCTATTACATGGGAAACCATGTCTTTTTAGCACCACTTTTTTTTTTCTTACCTTACTAAATCTGCACAGTAAAAGCCTTTGTGAAAGGAAAGCATAAACCATATTATTAACAGATAAATTGACAACGATACAGGGATAGTAAGAGGAAGAAGAGAGAAATTTTAAATTCATCACTTTCTAGTTTTATAGATGAGAAATGCTGTATGTGTACACAACATGCTAATATACTAATACATATAAAGGGTCCATGAAAGTAAATATTTTGAATTTAATAGTGTTCTAAATGAATGAGGAAAAATGTGGAGTGAAATCTCCTAGGATACCGTGTTTTTTGCCACTTAGTAAGGCGATATGACTAAATGAGGAAACTGGAAGAAAGGGAAATGGATACAGAACTATGTAAAGAAGCTGAATCCGAGAAATCAGAAAAGAACTAGAAATGACACATTCATAATTATAAAAATGTTCAAATTAAAATTTTCTTCCTCTGGAAACAAAATAAATAGTAACAAAACTTTGTGAAGCCTCCAATATGAATGTAAGAGAGAGTTACTTGCCAAGTTTTCCGTTCTATGAAGCTTTAAGGTGCCATATGTTTTTGGCCTTAAACATTATTATTATGAAAGTAACAGAGCAAGTTTGTGATAAACACAGTCAGAAGACTCCAGGGCAGAAAGTAAAGGCCTCCTGACCCCTTTCCCCATTTCCTTCCCTAGAGAAAAAAACTGTTAGTGGTTTCCTGTACACTGTTACAGATTTGTTCTACGCATACTAACATTTGTAATATAAATTGAATTCAATAAAATATGTTGCTATCTCTTTCCAAGAAATCATTCATTTATCAAATAGTAATTCTGCACTATGCTGAGAATCTAAAGTCAAAAAGTGTCTGGATTTTATTTTCAGGGAATTTACTATCAGGAAAGAGAGAGAAGTTAATTATTATAATACAGAACTTAGTAGTATGAGAATCATTACTTTGTCTAATGCATATTGAATATTTCAAAATTTTCAGAAAATGTTTAGAAATTAAAATTAACATATTTGAGTGAAAGGTGATTTCTAGGATGCAAATCTAGATTTTCAGAAAGTTTCTAATGCAAATATTACAAGAGTTAGCCAGGCATTTTCAGATAAGTCAGGCAAAGTTTCTTTATATTACAGAGTGACTATCACTTAAGATGTTCATTCTCCAGTGGTTTTAATTACTGAAAATATCTTTGACCTAAAAATTGTCATTTTACTTTTGCCCCATCAAAAATCCATTGAACAACGGTGAACACTGATTTCTCTATTTCCAAATATTTTAGGGCTCAGAGGAAAACAAAACTTCACTTACTATTCATAACTATGCCTGTACAAGGGCAAACAAGAGTCAATGAAAAGTGCCTCAGAGATCATCTGATCTCTGGGAACAAGACTGGTGTTTTAACTCAGGCTTTGTGTTCAGTCAAGCATTGCCCCTTCTTTTAGAAGACGGACAGATGTATGCTCATATTTAGGTGGTTCTTTGATCCACCCTAGGAACTGCGTATGTAACTACCGCTTCTCAGAAACTCTGAATGAGATCATTATTCATTACTTAGAAAGCCCATGTGTCATGCTGCATTTAGCTTTTATACATTCCCATTCATTTTGTTCCCCTACTAACATCTACTTCCTACCCCATCCAGCTTTCAGTAACTCACATTAAAAGACTATTTTGTTTGTGACCTACCATAGACAAATTTTTGTGAATGAGATGCTAAGACAATGGCAGTATTACTAGGGTGACCCTGATCCAGTCAGTGTCCCTTTGTTTCTGTAACATCTTAATGGAACTCAGAAATAAAAGCAACTTTCAGTGTTTTAGAGACACATGAAACTCATACTTATAATTCACATAACTACCCTTAAATTACTGATACATATTTAAATATATGGCCTTAATTTTCTGATGCTTTTAGTCTCTCTTCCTCCTTGACTCCAAATACCTGAAGGGCTATGATAGAGTGTTGTCAAATCCACCCAATTTAGTGACATAGGCATTATACCACAACTTAATAAAGACATATTATATAACTTTAGTTCATGACATGACTGACTTGCCACTCTTTTGCCATTACAAAATGGAACAAAAAACTTAAAGGGAATTCTTTTTATTAAAATCATACTCAAAAGTTACAGCTTTAACAAAAGAAAATTTGTAATTATTTTTCATTATTTGGCTCTAATTATCTGTCACAGACAGACATTTATGACAAAGCAAACATCACAGGTATGAACACTTGGAATAAAAAAAAGCATTCTGAAATCTCCCAGGAGTATATGATTTCATGTCAAGGGAAATCAGCAGTAAGTCATTCTTGGGACTTGCCAGGACTGTATGGTTCTCCTCGTCTTGTTTCACTTCTGTCCAACAGAACCAGGAGGTACAATCTGAGGACGTGTGGCCTGATTACGATGCTGGGCTAGTAAAACCTTATCAGAGGAAACACTGACAGCTCTGGATACCACATCTATTCTCTTCATCATTTCCTTGATGAAAGATCATTTTGCAGAGATCCTAAAAGCAGAAGGTCATAGTTGCTTCCTTTCACCTCATATATACATGAGGGGGAAAGTCACACTTGGAGGAACCTTAGGAAATAGTCAATAGTCTTTTCCTTAGTCTGTGATTCACCGCTATGGACTACACATTTTGAAGACTTTTATGAATTGAAGAGATAGCAAGTCACATACAAATGCAACAGATTATGAGGCTAACATCAGTTATCAACTTGGGGGAGGTATTAGCGTCCCTACTCCACTACCAACATGATATTTTAATAGAATCCTCTGAAAATGATTGTTATTTGTCAACATTTGCTTCTAAGGAACTACAAACAGTGTTGTGCTAAGGTTGGCTTGTACAAGCTCATGAGAAGTGATTGTTAAATTTTCAAGAATTTTGTGAACCAGTTGTTAAACAGACCCATTATTAAAAATGAAATTATACAGACTTACAGTTAATTATATTAAAAGCGAAGGTAATAAATACTCAAAACTCACCATTTTCTAATTATTTTACTTAATTTTATTATTACCCATGCATCTATTATATTCGTGTGGTGGAAATGTCATATAATGGTGTGCTATTATGCATCCCTTTCCACCTCTGTTTTCAAGGATGGCACACTGATAGATTGAACCCAGCCATAGTGGGAGCATTTACAACATGGAAGCTAACTAATGCTACAATCAGTTGTGCCCTGCTCCCATGAGCCACTTGTTAAACATTTACCAGCACAATACTGGCAGGGTGGGTTGCAGGATTACAAAGAAGAATAAGACCCTGCCTTCATAGAAATTATGACCTAATTGGGAGACAGGTAAATACCTAACTATAAGATTGTCTTGTAAGTGACAAAATAGGGGTTAAAGGTGTTACAGGAAAAGAAAGAGATGTAATCAATTTTGCTTGAGGTGTTCTTAGAAGGTTGCATAGAGTAAACAACCTTTGACTAGACCTTAAACATTGAGTAAAAATTCACTAGCAGAGAAGAAGGGAAATGCTCTTCCAAAAAAAGAACAAAGGGTAAAGGATGAAATGCCTTGGCATGTTTTGGAAAGGGCTAATAATTATGTTGAGGGCAGTGAGACTTTCCCACTCAGAACCATTAATGGCAAAGAATGAATGGGTTATTTGGGTGATCTGAAGCTGCAGCTTGAAAAGGCTCACTACTAAGAGATATTTCTTTAATTTCATCTATTTTGCCTTTAAAATTCATCAAAAATTTCCATCATCCCTATGTATTGATATTTACACTTGGGATAGGGCTTGCCTTCTTCATCTTTTTTTGATATTTACACTTGGGATAGGGTTTGCCTTCTTCATCTTTTTTTCCACCTTGACCTCTCCACTAGGAGGGAAAAGGTCTTTCAACACATCAAGTATTTAAAGGCATGAGGGAAAATCAATATTATGAAGGGAAATATTCGTATTTCTTGTAATATGCTATGCTCTGAGGGTGTAAGCATCCATTAATAATCTCCCAGGATGGAGAGAAAAATGGGCAAAGATGCAGTAGCAAGATGGAGCAGGGCCAATGAGATAGAAAAGGAAGTAGAGAGATCAAGGAGGGAAAGCTTCTTGGAACGATTCTAAGCACTGAAAGCTACACTGTAAAGATATGTTTTCGAACTGTCCCCTAGACTCCAAATATGTATATGATCAGGTATCAGCAGACTTTCCTTCTCATAACAAACCACCGTTGGATGTACCAGGAAGCTAACGAAGCTTAAGCTTAAACTCTAGGACTACTCACTTGCATAAACCCTTTTCAAGGGCCTGGGAATGGCTCTAGTGGTATGTTCACCTGGTTATGAGTTTTTGTAAAATTTATGAAACTAAGATATTTTAATTGCAATCAGTTAAGACTGCTGTCTTTTCAATCCCAACTCTCCTTCTGTCATATTACCTCTTGCATTAGGTGATACTGGAATGATTGATAATTTGGGATGTGGCTAAGGGGAAGTTCAGATGGGTCCATTTATGAAGTTACTGTTAGACATCATCCATGGTACCACCTCGCTGGGCATCAGTGGTGAGGACATGCAGGGTCAGAGGTTATACGGAAATATGAAAATGTGCAAATGGGTGCAGCCTTAGAAGAGCATGGCGGAGGAACAAAGTTTAGAATGTATATACTCAGAAGTTGGCCTGTAGAAAATGCTTCCAATTATGATTAGACCCCTTCTCTCTTCTGTCAGAAATATATCTAATGAATAAAATGATAAATACTCTATATCCTTTTTTTTTTTAACTAAGACTTGATTTTTTAAGAACGGTTTTAGGTTCACAGCAAAATTGAGGGGAAGGTACTGAGAGTCCCCATTTATCTCCTACCCTTACACACTCATAGCTTCATTATCACCATTCCCCATAGTTGTGGTACATGGGTTATAACTGATGAACCTACATTGACACGTCATAATCACCCAAAGTCGATAGTTTACATTACAGCTCACTATTGGTGTTGTACATTCTATGGGTTTGGACAAATGTATAATGATGTTTCCATCATTATAATATAATACAGAATAACCCCTGGCAATCACTGATCTTTTCAGTCTCTCCACAGTTTGCCTGGAATCTGGATCAGCCCCTGTAAGGCCCTGTGCCTCTATTCCCACTCAAATGTCAGAGAGCATAATATTATGTCTAGTATAAAAATAATATTTTAATTTATGTACCAACTAAACTATTTTATGTTTACCCTAGATATTTAAATAAAATTAAACTTCAGGAAGGTAAGCCGTGTCTATTCTGAGGCTCTGTCTACGGCTCTGGGGCATTCTACAAGTACTCTAGTTTGAAAAGTATAGAATCAGGGCTTAGCATACACAAGTGGATATGAACGGCTGAAAAAAGCATAGGCGCTAATGGCGCTGCTTGCTGTTTATAGGAGTTTGAATTTTTTTTTCCAGAGAGTTGCCGAAGCGTTTTAAGCAGAACTTGTTTTAGAATAACTCTGGTGATAGTACAAGGAAAGAATTAAAATGGGGAGTAAGTAATAAAATAACTGACTTTGAAGCTATTGCAGTAGACTTTGTTCAAGACTATGAGGATCTGAATTAGACCTATGAAAGAGAATGGGACAGGAGGGAACAGGTTTCAAGTGTTATCAAAGGATCAACAGCTCTGTGACTAACAGGATGTGGAAAGTAGGTGAGAGGAAGCTGCCAAAGATGACTCAATTTTCTTGCTTGAGCACCTAGAGGAATAATACGGCTGATAATAAGTTGGAGAATGCAGCATAAGCAGATTTTCACAACATACGTAATAATGGCAAACAAATTAGAATTGTTGCCTTAAAAAGTTTTGTACTCTTTTCAAATAGATTGGTTAAAATACTGTCAAATTTCTCCTTTATGAGTGTCTTGGCCTGTCTCCTCCCCTTAGGAGAAGTCAATTTTGGGGTTATCAGTTATATCCTTGTTGATATTTTAGCAACAAATAGAATCTTAAAGCAAATCAAGTTAACCAAATATATTTATTGAGTATTTATTGAGCATTTACTCTAAAACCAGCAGAGATAAGCTATAAAGTTTAAAATGAATTCTGAAAAAGCATACACAGTATGCTCTTTTAGTGGAGGATTAAAGGTAGTGTGTTACATTTAAAAGCAATTAAAAAATACAAATCAGTATTTCAGGTTTATAAAAGAGAATCAAATTATAAACCATTGAGAGTAGAATAACTTTAATGGTCATTTAATTACCTTTCAATCAAAGCTTGACTCTCCCGGTCTCCCTTTTTGTTATGCCAGTCCTTCACACATTTAAAGAAAGCTGTATTGTGTCCCCTAAGACTCTTCCTTTATAACAAGGCCCCGCTTCAATTCATAAACCCCTACATAATGTCATTTGACATCCTCCTAACCATCAGGCCATTCTCCTCCTGACAGCCTATTGTTTTTTGCATGTCTCTCTACCTTCAGAATTCAAAACAAGTAATTAAATCAATACCCGTTAGATACATTTATTTAAGCAAGCATAAGACAACTCTATCATATCCAGTCCATATTTTACCATCTTATCCTTAAAAAAATATCATAGGAAAATATGTCACAGATTACAATATTTATAGGATTCTCCTGATATATTGAGATACCCCTTATAAAGGAAACTGGTCTAAGAGTATATGTTATCTTTTAGTTTATCACCACTTTCTTTTTTCTAAGTGCTCCTAAGGAATCAATTTAAGAAGATATTTTGGGAACTTTTTTCAGGACCAGGAAGACTGAGAATCCAATTTATGAAACTGGGGACAATATTTGCTTATTCTCCATTTGTTCCCTAACTGTCCTGCATTCCTCAGTGTCAGTTCAGCAAATTCTCTCACATTTGAATACTATCATTAATGCAGGAAGAGAAATGTGAAGTGATTTAGAACACTTAGGTGCTCTCATAAACAGTTCACCTCTTTGAGATTTCAAGTCTTTTATCAGCAGCCTTCTTTTTCCTTCCCTCTAGAGACTCTTTCTACTTAACAGAGACAGGTAAAGCAAAATCTACCTTAATCATGTTTTCTTTTTCTAATATTAAATGCCTTCCTATAGTAGACATTTTCCTCACTGTTTAGTGTATCTTTAATCTGAACAATAACTTTAAATGGCCCCTCCTTCCCTTCAGTTGTCATTTTATCATTTTTTTTAGCAAGCCTCACGTCACTTGAGGTTTAAGCTTCCCTTTTTCTTATATTAGCCATTCTTTTTCTATTAATGATATATTCCTACTCTCTTTCACTATGCCTGTCCTTGTTTCATTTGAGCCCACCAGAAAGAATACATACACCCTATTGATTCTATGACTATCTTTCCCTTTTTTGTCTTTAAAATTATTTCAACCATTTCATTTGAATTTAATTTTTAAACTTTCTCCTCTAGTACTGTTTCCTTTTAGAGTCTCTGGTCATGAAATATTAATATTGTCTAATTTTTATCTGAGTGTTTTAAAATTGAACTTCCTAAATTTTAGTGTGAACACATATCTAATTATGTTCAAGCTTTCCCTCTGTTTATCAAGGGCTCCATTTGGCAAAGGTTGATAGCTGCTGGATCTTATTGTTTCTGTTTCTCGAATTGAACAGAATTATGTCAAGTTTGCCTCACTGCTTCCTCTACCTTCTGAGAAATTGTCAGATATTCAAATAAAATATCATTAGTTACTCTGTTTTAAGCAGAATAGGATTTCCAGTGTGCATGTGAGAGAGCAGCTATGAACCTATGGATAATCAAACCCACTGGGTTTAATCCCGGCTGTGCTACCCATAATGTTTCTGACTTTCCACCTCTTTGCACCTTAATTTCTCATGAAGAAACAAGTTACCTAAAAATTCCCATGGCATTCATTTAGCTAATAACAGCCAGGATCTCTATCACTAGAAAGCTAGGCAGCTCACAGAAATTCCCTTGTGAGGTAGCCAGAGTTCTTTTCCTCCTGCCAGCAGTCTACTCATCCAATTGATACTAATGACCTTTAGCCACTGTTTCCAAGCCTGCAGTTCACCAAATCCATAGGAGCAGTAGGAGTAAAGGGGACCGTGTTGGGCATGGTACTCTGAGAGGTATGGTTCCTAGGAAAGATGTATTTCACAGGTACAGAGACAGGAAAAACCCTGGCAGCAATGTCTGTTGGGGGCTAACATTTTTCACGTATTTTATCGGTTTAAAGTGTCAGACAACTAGGCTATGCAGGCAGATGAAAATGCCACTTCTATCCTATAGACCTGCAGCAGAGGTATGCTACACATTATTGTTAATTGGGCTATTATTATGTACATAGACGTTAAATCAACCTTGATATTTAAAAAGAAGATTCTAACTAAGAACAAAGCGAACAGAGCTAACCATCACAGCTTCATGTATTGGACAACAGGAGGCTCCATGGAAATCTCATTCTAGGATGAGTAAATAATTTTTGAAAAATCAACATGGGATACATGAGAAGAAACAGTGAAACCCCCAAAATAAAGTAATAAAAAAAGATACTGATTTTGAAAATTATTAAGGTGCCAGAAAAAAATTTTTTCTAACTGCTTAGAACTTAAATAGAATATAAGAAGGCAAAGCCTAAGGAAAAGAAGCAAAATAAGGCCCAGACAAATGTAGTCTGAAGGAACTGTCAAAGAGGCAAAAGAAACGGGAAAAAAATGTGTAACAACTGAAATCTGCATTGGAAGCAGGGGTAAGCAGCATAGCAATGCAGAAACTCAGCTGACTAATAGAGCAGACAAACTTGAGAAGCTGTGGCAGGATGCATGGGAAAAAGTCAGAGTTGAAAACGATTAAGTGTGATTATTATGATCATAGAAGACAAGGTATAGTGATAAGTACTCATAATACTTTGTTATCTCTGATTCTAGAACAATGGGAAAATAGCAAAGAAAATGTATATGATTGAAAACTCAATGAAGCAGAACACGCTATGTCTGTGTAGTTAAGAGCCCAAGTACCAGACACATTTAAAGGAAAAAATAGCTAAAACTATATACATTCAGCCCCAATTTTTACATTATAGAAATAAAATGTTAAAGATCTACAAGCATCCAAGAAGGTAAAGAATAAATTAACCTGAATGGAAAAACAGTATCAGGTTAATCTCTGTAACACGAAATGCCAGACAATAATAATATATTATTTCCTGAGTTCTGATGTGAAAAATAATATCCAGCAAAAATAACAAATTATTTAAGAGCGTAAGAAATAAAAAATACAGTATGCAACTGAATTAGCAAAAAGCAGAAAATGTTTGAGAGAAAAAAACACAAAGGGAAAAGAAATTAGGGAGAATATAATGCATATACGGGAGACACAAAGATCCAATAAATTAACTGGTATTCAGGAAATAAAGAACCTCCCTAAATGGAAGGGAATAGAAAGGCATTAAAGATGTAATTGAAGAAAAATTTTCTGAAATTAAGGAAGAAATAAATCTTCATGCTGAAAGAACACAAAACTTTTCTAAGCATACAAATAATAAGCCAAGAAAAATGTAGGAAAAGATGGATAGGTTTTACTACAATTTAAAAACGTGGATCACAAATTGTGACAAATATTTCATCAAATACTACAAAGGATAATGTCTTTAATAGGGACAAAGCTCTTGCAAATCTATAAAAAAATAGAAAAACAACATGAACAATTTATAAGGGAAGTACAAATGGCCGAATAAATATATGATTGTATTCAAACTCTCTGGTCTCATTAAAGAAATAGCAATAGAAACAATAATAAATCACTGCATGTGATGGTTAATTTTATTTGTCAACCTGACTGGACCATGTGATGCTCAGATATTTGGTCAAACATTATTCTGCCTGTGTTTGTGAGGGTGTTTTTGGATGAGATTAACATTTAAATTCGTAGATAAACTGAATAAAGTAGATTGCTCTCCCTAATGGGAATTTTTCCTACTTCATGGTCTTTGACTTTTTTCCTGCCTTCAGACTCCAACTGAAACACTTTGGCTTTTTTCCTGCCTTCAGACTCCAACTGAAACACTGCCTCTTCTGAGGCCCCAAGCCTGCCAGCCTCTGGACTGGAATTACACGATTGTTTCTCGCAGGTCTCCAACTTGCTGACTTTCCCTGCAGATTTTGGTAATTGCTAGCCTCCGTAATCTCATGAACCAACTCCTTACAATAAATTTGTGTCTATCTATCTATCTATCTACCTACCTACCTCCTTACCTACCTACCTACATCCTATTGGTTCCATTTCTCTGGACAACCCTAACACACTGCATTTACCTGTCAAAACCATAAAGCTCACAATCAAGCCTAGCACTGCTCTTGGGAGACTGGTACTCTCCAGAAACATCATTAAGACTAAATTTTGAACCTTTCTGGATGACAGTTTGGCAATATTTCTAAAAATTTCATATTTTTAATCCAGTAATTTCATTTCAGGAAATCTGTGATGTAGAAATGTGACACAGCACACACACTGCAGACCTTTTAAATATTAAAAACGAGGAAAGGGAAGAACTTAAATGTCCAATGCTGGGGAATGGTAAACACACTATGATAAAGTCCATCTTGAGACAGATATTGTGATGTCATTAAAAAAATGTGGAGGTATACCCAATGGCATGGGAAATTCTAATGATATGACATTAAGTGAAATAAGGAGGAGATAAAACTGTGTGACCTCAATTTTACATAACAAAAATCTATAAATCTAAACAGAAGTACTAATATTTGAATGATGGGAATATATCTGACTTTTATTTTTTAAATTATATTTTCTAAGTTTTCCATAATTTCTAAAACAATGATTAATTTTATAATTAAAAAAAATTATTTTAAGAAAAAAAAAAAGCAAGCAGATTCCTTGCTCCTGAAAAGCCACAAAGTAGAAAATATAACCCCCAAATCAACTGTCATAAAATCTTTTTGAGCCAGGAATGGTTTTCTTAAGTCACTAAATATCCTGTTGGACAAACTGTTTATATTTGTGGGCACTTCCTTTTCCATTAGAGACTTCAACAAAACTTCCCCTATAAATAACTTATTTATTTCCTGAACTAATACACAATTGACCATTTGTGGTTGTATGAGCTTTCTTAGATTTCCAAATGAGAGTTTTTGATATATTGCAAAATACCTTGTAATGCAGAGCATCTGAAAATGAAAGCTGATCAATTTTTTCATTGCATCTGTAAAATTTTTAAAGAAAATAAGCAAGATGAAATGCAATTCACAAGCATCTCTCATTACAACCCCACCTCCTGCAGTTTTACAATTACCTCTTTCCTAATGCTTTATTCAGCTTGATATTTCAAATGCCTAAGTTCTTAGCACTCTGCATTAAAACATAATCATTATTCTTCCTGATTCTGCCTCTAGTTAATAAATTAGGATGAACACAGACTGAGATTCTTGTGGCAACACGTTTTCACCATTTTGACCCTGAGTAAATCACTTTAAATGTTCTCAATGTGTTAACTGTACCATTATTGTACTTGGAAAATTTAATTAGCACACAAAACATTTAAACTAATTCTCTGAAATAATCTGATATCACACAAAAGCTTATCTCATACATTAAAATGTAAATTTTCCTTACAAATGGATAGGAGAAAGATGTGTTAATAGAAAAACAAAAATTCAAGGGAGACAAAAGCTAATAGCCCTAATATAGTGCACCTCACTTCCAAAAAAAGTGAAAAAGAAAACAAGGAAACACTACTCTTCAAATTATTGGAAAATATGAACAATCAGAAAAATTAATGGAGGAAGATGAACAAGCAAGTCACAAAATAGATAAAAATGGTAAATAAGTGTATGCAATGATATATAAATGAGACGTGTACTTAGGATGATGTCTGATACATAATAAATGATGTTATTAAAACATATATAAAAACATATATCTGTATATACATATAAAACATACCTATCTATATATGTATATATATAAACATATATGTCTATGTGTGTATGTGTATATCTATCTATATATCTACCTACCTACCTACCTACCTCACGTTGGCAAACACTGAAAAAAAAACTTACAATGCCCAGAGTTGTCAAGAACATGGAGCAACAGGCTCTGTCATATTTTGTGATTTGAGTGTAAATAGATGTGTCCATTTTACAAAATGCTTTGGTAATATCTTTTAAAGTAAAAAATTATATATGTCGTCTTTGAATGAGCCATTCCACTGCTCAAAATTCATCCTATGGCAAACAATAACGCACGTATACAAGTATATAGGGATATTCATTACAAGGGAGGTAATCTATCTATGAATTTGTACTGTAATTATGACAGGTAAAATGACTCAGGTCATTTAACTTAGAATATTAAATTGATCACAGATAATTCTCATCTTTTGTCTTCTAATGGCAACTTCTCTTACTTGACTAAGAAAACTTATTTTGCTTGTGTATCTTAAGTAATACACCACATCATGGGGACACAGGTACAGGATACAAAAACCCTTGTAATTATTATTCAAATTAAACTGAATAATGGCAAAGGTATGCTAGACACATTTTAAGGCTATTATATGCCTTCTCTTCATTATCCATAGATACAAGCAATTAATAAAGAACTCTGTCATGCTGTCTGACATTAGCCAAACTAGGTCACTATGGTGACATCATTTGTGGAGAACAGAATTTTATGTTTGTGGGTATACCATAAAGAAGTGATGAGGATTTTCAGTCCTCCATGCAGATGAATTTGAAAACCTACACATAATGGATAAAATCCTAGTTTAATACAGACTATCAAAATTGTTCCCATTTGATTTAGAAAGCTTAAACAGACCAATTTCTACAAAGAAATAGAAAAAGTTATTGAGGGACAACTCCACAAAAAGAAACAGGCCCAGATGGTTTCACAGGGGAATTCTACCAAACCTTTTGAGACCAGACTGTCTCATGCACTGTTAAAAGGAAGAAAAACTCCCTAAGTCCTTTTATAAAGCAAGTAAAACACTGTTACCTAAACCAAATAAAGGCAGTCCAAAGGGAAAAAAAAACTATAAACCAACATCATTCATGAATAGTGATACAATAATACTAAGTGAAATATAAATAAAGAGAATTCAACTCCATATTAAGAAATAATACATCAGCTCGGTGCTTTGTGACCGCCTGGAGGGGTGGGATAGGGAGGGTGGGAGGGAGGGAGACGCAAGAGGGAAGAGATATGGGAACATATGTATATGTATAACTGATTCACTTTGTTATAAAGCAGAAACTAACACACCATTGTAAAGCAATTATACCCCAATAAAGATGTTAAAAAAAAAAAAAAGAAATAATACAATGACCAAGAGGGATTTCTTCTAGGAATGGTAGGTATGCTCTATCTAATAATATCGTACATCACATTAATATATTGAGGTACATTAATAAAATCATATGCTTGTCTCCAAAGATGGAGAAAATTGGTGAAATGTGAAGAAGGTTTGCCATTTAGTTAATAGTGTTTTATCACAGTTAATTTCCTGGTTTTGATCACTGTACTATGGTTATATAAGTATGTATATGTATGTCCTTGAGTGAAGGATATATGTGAACTCTGGCAATTTTTTCAACTTTTCTGTGTTTAAAATTCTTTCCAAAATAAAATGTAAGAGAAGAAGATGGATATAGATGGATAGATAGAAAAAGTTTAGAGGAGAGCTACTAAGATAGTGAAAAGACGCAAAAGCATGATATATGTGGAAATATTTGAACAAATAAGAAATGGTTAGCCTGGAAACAAAATAACAGTGACAAACTGAAGGATTATTTAATTGAAATGTTTAGGGTTTTTTTTGGTGTGAATCCAGCAATTAGATTTTGAGCCAGAATCTAAAAGATTTCTACTCTATGTGGAAAGTCCTGGGAGGAAATACATGCTTTCTCATAGAGGAGTTCAAATATAAAGTGAATGAACATTTGTCAGGGATTGCTGTAGAGATTACCCAAGGATTGTAATGGAGACTGGATCCAATGCTTTATAGAGTTCTCTTTTCACCTAGATTCCATCTTGCATGTGAAGAAGAGGATCCAGGGACTTAAGAGAAATCATGAGGGGTATAAGTCAAAGCACCAGTTGGAATTTTTCTCAGAGAGATACAGCAGTAGTCAGAAAAGCTGAGGCTGGTGCTAGGAGAGCTAAAGCTAACATAAGCTAAGAGAATGAGGTAAGGGTAGTAGAATGAGTTGTATAATCAGTAGCTATAAAAGGTCATATAAACTGAGTATGTTTACAGTAAGAAGTTCAAGAAGCTAACAAGTCTTTGAACAGGGGTTTGAATCATGATATGCCTTTGAGGACATGCCTGGAAGTTTTCCAACCCTTTGATTCTATGATTCTAAGACTTTGTGGAGAAGCATACTCTCAATATTTTTTTTATTTGGAGTTCTGAATAAATGGAAAATGCGAGTCAAAAGCTGTTATTTCTGTTCATGTATTTGTGTGTGTGTGTGTGCGTACACACCCATGTGCAATAACATAGCACCCACCTGAGAAAATCCTTGAAGAGATCCTGACAACATCTCTCTTCCATAGATTTACTGCAATTTTCTCTAATCCTCAGACGATAGGTAAATAGGCTCCCTGTATTTATAAACATTTTTCATGATTCTCTTTTTAAGTAATTCGATGAAAATAAAGACTCTCATATGATATCATACTTCCCATACAGCGCTGTATCTCCTACTTAGTTCTAATTTAGAATACACAGATTTGTTCTCTATGTTAACAACATTTCTCCTAATATAGTTAGCAAAATTAGATTGTTTTCAGAGGATTGAGTTATTTATAAAACAAGTAATTCAGTTCAGGAGCAGGAAAATCAGAATAGGTTATAATTAAGATTTGTTAAGAGTATCTAAAATAAAACATGATGCCAAAATATTAAGAAACTAAAATACTGAAAAACTAAAAAACTGTAATCGATTTTTAAATTAAGTTATGCATTTTTTCATCACGAGCAAACAAATTCTTAGCTTAAATAGAAGAGAATTCACTTAGGCCTTGGCACATAATAATTATTCAGTAAGCAATTTGCTGATTTTTTCTTTAAGGTTGAATTCATATGACCTAGCAAGAAAGAGAAAAAAGCAACTGTTTTGGAAGTACAAAATAACCTATCATCTTTGTTATGTCATTTTTACTGTTACTGACATTTATTAATGTGTCAGGGTCTTACAGCTCAGATCATATGACCTAGCAAGAAAGAGAAAAAAGCAACTGTTTTGGAAGTACAAAATAACCTATCATCTTTGTTATGTCATTTTTACTGTTACTGACATCTTACAGCTCAGAGGTAGGAATATGGTAGGAATATGGAGATAAGTAAGTCTTCACTCTCCTCCCCTCTGTATGACATGACGCTGCCACTCATTCTCAATCACTCTATCCTTCCATAGTCACACAATTGTGACCCCAGATTAACAGCATATTATCTATTTAGGGACAATGTCTCAGGGCCATATTCCCTTGACTTCTACCCTGGCTCTTGACCCTTCTGTATTCTCTTTCCTCTGCATTTGGCACGATAAAGCTAGGGATTTTTCTTCAGATTGTTCCTTTTCCTAGAGCAGTTGAGAAGCCAACCCAAGAAAAATCGGTGGCTACTTCCAAAGACACTAAATATACACCACGCAATAGAGACTACCTCTAGGTACTCTCAACAGAGTTACTGCTGGTAACCAATGGAAATCAATTAAGGACAGACTTCATTTACTTTGGCTTTACTTTAGTTAAACACTGTTCAACTATAAGATAAAAAAGAAAGCTGGAAGAATTTCTAGCACAATTTTCAAAAAGTGATGAAAATGTCTTTAAAATTTTTTAAAGGTATAGGAAGCCTTCTTTTGTTAACTTTGAGTATAGTACAGTTTTTCATAGTTTCATAGCATTAACCGGCTCAGTGACAAAGAAGTGGTAACAAGTCTATGTTGGGTGTTCTACTTCATAGACAAAAGTAAATTTAAAATTTTATAGGCTCTTTAAAACCTTTCTCTAAATCATGTTGTGTGATTTAAATCTAGATTCAAAAATCCATTACTCTTGGTATATTAGAATTTTATCTATTATATATGTATAAGAAGATTTTTTTTCTTATAAGACATGACATGCCTCATGCAGTATTTAAAATGTTGAGACATTAGTATCATTTGGTGACTTCCAGGTATTTTAGATACACTTCGCTAACCATATTACTGTGTAAGATTTTATTAGGTATATATTATACAGAAACCATGAAAGTTTTCTCTAAACCCACATTTGTGTAAACTTGCCTTGGTTGTTAAGGCTTTTCTTTTTTCCAGTTCAGATATTTCCATCAAGGGATAAATTAAGCCCCACATTCTTCATAAATTTAGTATTTTTACCATATATTCTGTAATTAATCACTGACCTCCAGGATGAATTTCAATTTACATAGCTAACTTACTCAAGTATTCATAATATAGTATGATTGGTACAATCATAGGATTTATGATGGGTTCTGAGTCTACCAAGGTTATATGTAAGAGGTAGTGTTTTAATCTGAAAATAGACACTTTAAAGAGTTGATATTTAAGTTGATGTTTAGAGGAAAAATAGGTATTTTTTTGGCAGACATAAAGAAAGAAAAGTATTTGAGACATAGAAGATATAGTTAAAGGTATATGCATAGGAGACCATGGGAAATATCAAGTGATTCAGTTACAAAGGATAACTGGTAAGGATGGGTGGGAAGGATGCTAAAAGAAGCTGGTTCAATAGTTTAGAGTCAAACCGTGGACAACCTAACAATCCATGACCTTGATGGTAATGAAAAGCACCTCCTGGTTTTTAAGCATCAGAGTGATATGGTTATTTCCATTTTTCAAAATTTAGTGAACGGACTGTAAAAGGAAGAAATTAGAGATAAGAACACAAGTTAAGAGGCAACCCAACAGACAAGACAAAGATGACATAAATGAACTGAAGAGATGGTGATGAAATAAGAGATGAAAATGAGAAAGTAGTAGGAAGACATTTAGGAGTTAGACTAGGAAACAATTTGTGATTAATAAGATGTGAAATGTAAGGGGAAAACAGTAGAAAAACTCTCAAGTTCACAACATGGGTACCTAGGTAGATGGTGGACTTTTCCTAGGGAATGTAGGTCAAAGCACACATTTAAGAGATTATTATTTATTTATTTTTTTTGGCGGTACGCGGGCCTCTCACTGTGCTCCGGACACGCAGGCTCAGTGGCCATGGCTCACGGGCCTAGCCGCTCTGCGGCATGTGGGATCTTCCCAGACCGGGGCACAAACCTGTGTCCTCTGCATCGGCAGGCGGACTCTCAACCA
This sequence comes from Neophocaena asiaeorientalis asiaeorientalis, assembly GCF_003031525.2. Taxonomy (NCBI): domain Eukaryota; kingdom Metazoa; phylum Chordata; class Mammalia; order Artiodactyla; family Phocoenidae; genus Neophocaena; species Neophocaena asiaeorientalis. The sequence continues at coordinate 7,888,881 of NW_020185325.1, read as the reverse complement.
CTGCGCCACCAGGGAAGCCCTAAGAGATTAATTTTAAACCTGTAAAATATAAGATAGCTGCATGTCATTCTGGTAAAGATGTTTATTGGACTTCTGAATAAATAATAGAAGTCCCTAAACAAACTCAACTTACAGAGATCTTCTCTGAAAAACACATTATAATAAAACTGTCAAAAATCAAAGATAAAGAAAGAATCTTAAAAGCAGTAAGAGAAAAAAACTTGTAACTTACAAGGAAACCTTCATAATGCCATCAGTGGATTTCTCATCAGAGACCTTAGAGGTATCCCAGAAGAGAGTGGGATGATATATTCAAAGTGCTGAGAGAGAAACCTACCAACCAACAATACCCTACTTGGCAAAGCTGTCCTTAAGAAATTAAGGAGAAATAAAGACTGAAGGAATTCATTACCACTAGCCCCACCTTACAAGAAAAGCTGAAAGGAGTTCCTCAAGCTGAAATGAAAGGATACTAGTCACATGAAAACATATAAAAATATACAACACATGTAAAGGTAAGCATGTAGTCAAATTCAGAATATTCTGATACAGTAGTTAGGTAGTGTGTTCACCAGTTAACTCTACTAAAAAAGTTGAAGGACAGAAGTATTAAAAATAACTATAGCTACATTAATTTGTTAATAAATACACAATATAAAAAGAGGTAAATTGTGACCCAAAAAAGAAAAGGGGAGGAGTAAAAGAGCAGTTTTTGTATGCAAATGAAGTTAAGTTGACCAATAAAATAGATTGTTATATCAATAAGATATTTTATGTAAGCCTCATGGTAACCACAAAGCAAAAAACTTACAGTAGACACACAAAAGATAAAGAGAAGGGAATCAAAGCATATCACCATGGAAAAGCACTGATTCAAAAAGGAAAATAGCAAGAGAGGAAAAAAGGAACAATAAAATAGGCAAAAAAACAATTAATAAGATGTATTAGTAAGTCCTTATCGATAATTACTCTAAATGTAAATATATTAAATTCTTCAATATAAAGGCATAGAATGGCTGGATAGATTTTTTTAAAAAAGGTCCAATATATGCTGCCTATAAGAGATTCACTTCAGCTTTATGGACACATATGGGCTCAAAGAGAAGGGATGAGAAAAGATATTCCATCAAGTGGAACTGAAAGTGAGCAGGGGTAGCTATACTTACATCATACAAATAGACTTTAACTCAAATGGTGTAGCAAGAGATGAAGAAGGCCATTATATAATGATAAAGGGTCAACTTATCAAGAGGATATAATAATCATAAATATATATGTACCCAACATCAGAGAACCCAAATATACTAAGCAAATACTAACCAATCTGAAGGGAGAAGTAGACAAGAATACAATAATAGTAGGGGACTTCAACATCCCACTTTTAACAATGGATATATCACCCAGTCAAACAGTCAATAAGAAAATGTTGGACTTGAGCTATTCTTTAGACCAAATGGACCTAAAAGACATATAGAACATGCCACCCAACAGCAACAGAATATACATTCCTCTCAAGTACACACAGAACATTCTCTAAGAGAGATCATATATTAGGCCACAAAAAAGTTTTAACAAATCTTAAAAGACTGAAATCATATCAAGTATCTTTTCCAACCACAATAGTATGAAACTAGAAATCAATTACAGGAAGAAAATTGGAAAATTCACAAATATGTGGAAATTAAACAATACATTCCTAAACAACCAACGGGTCAAAGAAGGAATCAAAAGGGAAATTAAAAAAATCTTGAAACAAACAAATATGGAACACAATATACCAAAACTTATACAAAAACTTATGGGATGCAGCAAAAGCAGTTCTAAGATGAAGTTTGTAGTGATAAAAGCCTACATGACGAAAAAAGAAAGATCTCAAACAACCTAACTCTACACCTCAAGGAACTAGGAAAAGAAAAAACTAAGCCCAAAGTTAGCAGAAGGAAGGAAATAATAAAGATTATATACTTTCGGTGGGAATGTAAATTGTTACAACCACTACAGAAAACAGTATGGAGGTTCCTCAAAAAGTTAAAAATAGAACTATCATATGATCCAGCAATCCCACCTCTCGGTATATATATATAAAGGAAATGAAATCAGGATCTTGAAGAGATATTCGCACCCCCATGTTCACAGCAGCATTATTCACAATAGCCAAGATATAGAAACAACCTAAGTGTCTGTCTATGAATGAATGCATAAAGATGTGAGATATATATTGCAATACATACAATACACTACAATATTATTCAGCCACAAGAAAGAAGGAAAGCCTGCCATGTGCAACAACATGGAGAGACCTTGTGGGCATTATGCTAAGTGAAGTACTTTAGACAGAGAAAGATAGATATTATATAATCTCACTTATATGAGGAATCTTAAAAAAGCTGCACTCATAGAAACAGAGATTAGAATGGTGGTTGCCATGACCTGAGGATGGGGAAAGTGGGGAGATATTGGTCAAAAGGCACAAATTTCTAGCATAAGACAAATAAGTTCTGGGGATCCAACGTACAGCATGGTGACTATAATTAACAATATTACATACTTGCAAGTTGCTAAGAGAAGAAATCTTAAATGTTCTTAACCACACACACACACACACACACACACACACACACACACACACAAAAGGTAATTATGTGAGGTGATGGAGGTGTTAACTAACCTTATTGTGGTAATTAGTTCACAATAGATGTGGGTATCAAAGCATCACACCTTAAACTTACAAAATTACATATGTGAGTCATATCTCAATAAAGCTGGGGAAATTTTTTAAAATAAACAAAATAAATACATAGTACCTGGCACATAGTAAGCAAAGCAAATAAAATAAATAAGATAAATAGAATAAAGAAAGAGAAAAGTCAGATAAAATCCAAAAGTAAATCAAGAAGTCTAGAAATTGATGAAATTGAAATGAAATTTAAAATAAATGCACAATAGAGAATATCAAGAAGTCAAAAGTTGAATTTGGGAAAAAACAGTAATATTCATGAACACCCCAGCAAGACTGATGAGGAGAGGAAAAAATAGTGAAAGAAGACACTAATTGTCAATATCAAGAACGAAAAAAGATTCATTACTACAGATCTTACAAACACTAAAAAATTTGAATAGTTAGATGGAATGGAAACATTCCTAGAAAAAAAGACAATTTATCAAATTGACACAGAAAGAACTGCATATGGAAAATATGAATAGTTCTATATGTTTACAAGAAAATGAATCTGTAATTAAAAGTCTTCCTACAAAGAAAACCTGAGGCCTAGTTGGCTTCCTGTGTGACTTCTTCCAAAATAATAAAGAAGAAATATCACTAAACTTGCAAACTTTTTCAGCTAATAGGAAAAGAGCAATCACTTCCTGGTTTTATGAAATTATCATAATTTTGGTTCCAAAAGTTGACAAAAACATTGTAAATATAACAACTTGAGCATATTAATACACTAGAGATCTACTTAGAGAAAATTCCTCACTAAAAAGAAAGTTTTATTACTGAAAACAACCACTGCACAACAGATGTCCAGTTATTTTACAACCACAAATTCTACCATCTCCAGAGAAAAGGAATGTTTTTGAATGATGATATAAGTATACAATATTTTACAAAAATAACACAGTAATTTATTCTTACATTGAGATTAAAGTAATATCAAAAATACAGAATTTCTTAAAAACTGGAATAAATTCACATGAGTATTCTATGTGAATGAAGAAGAAAAGTAACCTATACTACTTACAAAGGTTAGTCGCTTTTGGTTGAATAAGGCTATAATTTTAAGATTGGGTAAAGGTTAATATATTTTACATTGCATTTGTTATAGTTGAGCTGGTAATAAAGAACTTTCTGCAAAAGCCTCAGAAGGCAAATATTTTAAGAGTCAGTTGATTTGGACATTCTTGTATAACAGTTTATTTCTCTCTTAAAAATCCTTTTAGAAGCATCAAGAGATAGTTTCTTCTAGTTAACATCACTTTCATCGGGTGATACACACCCATTTATCCAGACTGGGTGTGTATACATGTGATGCTAAAACTGCTGCCAAATAACTCTGATCTTGCCAGGGAGCTCATGAAAGAGATGGCTACTGGCCACCAGGACTTGTCTCATGGCTACTTTGTACTTGACAAAGAAAGATGCAGAACTTTCTGAAATTAATCCTGGCAGCCCAAGGTTTAAATTAATGCCAGGAGTAGTAATATGTCATAACATAACTGTGAAAAGATACAACCATTCTCTTCTACAAGATCAGGCTTTTAGAATTTTATATCAACAAAATATAATACTATATTTCAATATTATTGTTGTAATGCTATAAATTAATCAGTATGAGGGAATCTTACTGAATTGCAATAAAAAGACTAAATTATTATATATGGTATCTCAATGGGTGTGTGTGTATTACATAGCTCATCTCCTTTGGTTTAATGTGGTATGGGATATTAGTCTGCGATTGCCCACGTGTGAAGTATATCTGCATACATCAATAACAAGTGTTGATTAAGTAAATAATGGATGATCATAATTGATCAGAGGCAATAATAATATGAAAATGACTTCTGCTTATATAGTACTTTTACTTTAAAAGATTCTTTACATCTATTAACTAATTTTTATCTTCACAATAACCTGTGAGATAATTAGGTAATACTGTCTTCATAAGATTGTGACTAGGCTATTCTTTCTTATTTAGAAATGTTACTTTTTCCTCTAAATCCTCATTACACCAAGGGAGTTGATTAAGCTTTATTACCCAAAGTTGTTTTTTTTTTTTTTTAACGTGGAGTCAATAAAAGGGGCTGAGGGGTCCTCAAAGGTGTAAGATACCAGATTCAGGATTAAGGCATGCATATATATGTGTGTATAAAGATCCGTTAGATTTCAAGACTACAGTGTACTTTAATAAGAATCTATCAGAAGGACCCAGCTGACCTTACCTCCTTCCCATGTACTTTTGCAGACACTCTCCATTCACTCTGACAGTCTTTTGGCATTTAGGGATTTTATGAATGATGGTGCCTGCCGTGCTCCCCATCCACCCGCCCCAAATATCAGACTCCTTAGATAACATGCCACACTCCAAATTTGTCACTGATTCTATTCTTCACCAAAATTTTCATAGTTCTCTGATTTCACTAGGTATTTCTGTTTGTCCCAATCTAACAAACTAAATTATGGTAAAGTATAAATTGCTGTGAACTGTTTGATACACCAATTCACCTGAGAAAACTGCACCTATCAAAGGAACTGCAGAGGCAATAGTTTCTTATTTATAGAGATAATTAGAGATTTAGAAGGTGTGGCAGGAAGGCAAAGGTCTTCATGGTGCTCCTTCAGTCAGATCCCTTAGTCAACTGCTCCCACCTTCTACCAGTAAAGCTGCCTGGATACAGAAAGGCTGAGGAGGCAGTGTGCTCTGCCTGGATGTACTTACAGGTCACCGTGAATGAGTCCATAGATCTGCGACATGCTCTGATGATAGACTCCTCTCAAAATAACTATGAGGAGAATCACCACAAAAGCTGGAAGTCCCCAACTCAGAAGAAAAAACAGCAGATACCGCCTTTCTGTGTGTTCATCATTCATCACCAGCACGTACCAGAAATTCACAGACTAAGGAAAGAAGCAGAACATAAGATGAACAGGCTCTGGTCTAGTGGCACAGGAAACACACTCACCTGGCTTAGGCATAAAGAGTGACAACAGATCAACAAAGGGCCAGGCTCTACTCAATAACTATAGTTTTGATTTGATTTTTTAAGTCAGTTCACACATTCATTTTTTTATATACCCGAGAAATTCAGGGTATCTCAAAAGTCTGAAAACATTAGTAAATACTTAATTTACTGTACTTTATATTTTGCTTAATTTGTTTTGATTATGACGATTTGACTCAGTCATAATCGTCTGTGATTGTTCTGTCAATGTCTTTGAAGAAACACACAGATACTCAAACTTACTTTCTATATGAACAGTTTCATGATGATAATGAAGTAAATAGTCCTATGTCCCAGACTTTTAAACAATGTTTACTTATTGAGGGCTTATCATGTGGTAGAGTCAGACACTTGTTCCAGGGAATGGGGAGATAGTTGTGACAACAGCCCCAGTCTTAGTCCCAAGTGGGAGACAGACAAGTAAACAGAAAATGTTTGCACAGAGAAAAATGTACTGTGATGGGGTAGGCTTTGCGGCCATTCTCCTTTCTCAATTTACACTCTCTCTTTGTCATTCATTCACTTGATAAATGCTTATTGAGTGCTTACTGCATTTCAAAGGCCCGTCCAGGCACTGGGGCTATAACAGTAACAGGGGTGGTAGGAGTATTTACCTTCTTGAATCTTACTTTCCAAACAAATGGGAAGAAATCATTAAGGAAAACATTTAAATTTATATCATACTTTGTATGTTATTTCTTATCTTCTTAAGATAAAAATATAAAAGGGACAAATGTATATAAAGAGTGAGGGGGATGAAGGGATACATTAGATAAACAGAAGAAGGAATCCGAGGCCTGGAAATGTTACTACTGGCCCCAAATCACACCTAGCGTGTATATAAGCCAAATCTAGAACTTATATATTCTGCCTTCTAGTGTTCTTTTCCCATGAGATCACTTATGTTTAATTATCTTTTATTACAGAAACAACACTGAAAGTCATATCATATATATTTCACACATGATGCTTATCCACTAGATAAACCCCCTTCTCAACTTCATATTGTCGAGTGTGAGTACAGATTAATCATATATGTATATTTTTATACATTAGTGACAACAATCCCAGAGCAAGTGACAACAATCTCAGTTTCTTCATGTGTACAACAAAGCTATTATAAAGATTACATAAGACACTACATATAAAGTGCTAAGCACATAGCCCTAAAAAATGTGACCACCTCACTTAAATCTCCTATTAGGATGTCGGACAGTGTGAAAAACAAAAGATAAATAAAGACCAAAAGTAAGCAGTGATACAATGGAAACTCTTCTATGTGAAAAACAACATGCCTAATGTTCCTAGGAAGGCTTTACAGATAGTTTACTGAGGCTTCCAGGTAAGATTCTGTCTGAACCAAAGTAGCCTTGAAGGATTAGTATTGATTGGCCTAAACCAGGAAAGGATAAAAATGTTTGGTTACTTGAAGATTTTTGTCTCTGAATTTTATTTCCTGTCAGCACTCCATATCTTTATGTACATCTGCATCTATCTGAAATTATGAAGGATGTTTTGAGTTGCTGCTTATGTAAATTTGTTCTAACTTCTTTTTAAAAATTATTAGGTCCAAGAGGCTTTTTTCCTCCTTTCTTTTATTAGTGTAGGGACATGACTCAAATAGGTGGGACTGTATCAAGTGTCTGATGCTGGAGTGGTCAATACTGCCTGTTTAGAGAATGAAAATTCATGCAAAGTAAGGATGATTAACCCATTTCCAAAATAAAAGTACGGATTATTTATTTTAAATCGATGTTGTATGTATCCTTATAACATGGTAACTCAGTGGTGCAGTCGGTGGAAGAATCAGGAAGGAGCGCACAGATTGGTAAATGACTTGTAAGTTGATTCATCATGATAAAGATTGGGGCATTTCCAAAATGTCCACTTTTACACTTTTTAGAACCACTGAACGTTTCAGCAACTGTCTGACCTTTACCACAGCCTCAGATAAGACTGAGACAAATGTAACTGCTTGTTAGATTTACACACACAATGCTTCTGCTCTAAAGAGCTCAAGGTACAGGGTCACTGATTCTTGAATACTCAGTTAAGCAAATCAAGCTCCAAATGTCATAAGCTTTTGTTAATTAAAAAAAAAAAATCTCTTTCCTTCTCAAAAGAATCCAATCATCGAGGTATACTCTAGGGACAGTATTTACCACTATATGACTTTTTTTTTTTTTTTTTTTTGCTAAAGAATGGAAACACTATGTAATGAAACAACATCTAATTATTCTGGAAATACCATATGGCCTAAACCTAAGATTTGTGTTGACTAACTCACTTCAAGTTTTACTTGAAATTTAAAATATTTTAATATAGTATGTATGGTAGGTATATTTTGGGATGTATGCCTAGGCCATCAGCGCTCTTCTCTGAACCCTGTCTCCCTCCTTACCTTCCCCCACCCCCTGCCAACATATGCAGGGTGGGCTCATGACCCTGTTCCTCTGCCCACAGCTGTGGATCTGGCGACAAAGCCTGACCCAGGCTGAACCAATCATCTCTCATTGAGTTCCCTGAAATTTTGTGATAGTTAAGCTGGTCAACTGAGAAAAGAAAACATATGAACTTTAGTGGTAGGAGTAGCCAAAGGCACAGTGAAGAGAGAAAGTGTGTTTGCAGAGAAGAAGAAGGGACAAAGCCTTTCATTCCTGCTCACAGCTCCTTGAGGTCCAACTGTACTTACAGAACTTGGGTTCAATGAGTTAGCCTATATGCTTATTATTCCTTTTATGATTTGAAAGTTTGCTTGGATTAACTTAGTTTTTCTTCGTTGTTCTAAAAACATTGAGGCATATATTGCTCCTCTGAAGCACTTGGGTTAAAAGCTCCAGTACTGCCATTCTCCACAATAAGGTGGGAGTGGAACATTTGAGATACATTCCTTTCCCTGTAATCGTGGTTCCTCCTTTGTAATCGAAAGTTAGAGTATCAAGAGACCATTATCTTTGCATAATATTTTTATGTTGCCAGATATATAGCATATGTGCCTCAGTGTCTGTGTTTATCCAATGTTAGAACTAAAAGAATTATGAAAATTCAGTATAAGTTAAAGGTGTCACTCTCACCAACATGCTTCATACTGACTGAGCACAGCTTACCACACTAACATATTTCTTGCTAAAGACTAAATGTGAATTGAAATTTCAGTACCTAGGTCTCCAGTTACATTTCTATCTCTAGGCTTTAAACACTTTGTTAGAACCATCTTATAAACCATCTCAAGACATCTTATTTAGAGATAAGGAAGCTGAGGCAGCGAGAGAAAAACATAGCTTTTTCATATTTGGGTTAGTTATAGAATAAAGCATCTTGTGAAGACTAAGGTTAAGATTTATTTCCATAGAAAGTCACACAAATGCTGACAATATTATTGTTTCCATGAGAGCTTATTTTTTTGTCCTCATTTTCCCGCACTCATTGTATGTGCCAGTGGAGATGTATTTTCCTGGTTCAAGTATGGAGATAACCCATTCTCTCTCCCTCTCCACTTTTTGCCAGCACTAAATGAGAACTTATAAAGGGCTTAATCAGAATAGAAATGGCTGAAACATATCTGTGAGCTATGGTAGATTAATTTTTGTATACCTTGTAGTACCTAGTAAAATGCTCTGCATACAATCTTTATTGAGAAGTATCAAATAAACGAAGATGTACACAATTTCAATATTTAACAGTTTTCATTGAATTTAATAACAATTTCATAATTTGGTTTAGTTATTGAGTTTATTCATTTATATACTACCTTCTCAGAAAGAATTGTAGAATTGATTTGATTGAACTCCTAATGAAGGGGGTCAATGTAAAACTGGTGGAAACTTACAAATGTTAAATACAACAGTTTAAGAGAAGAAGAATGGAATCCGTATTTACTAATTGGTTAATAAATGTAGACCCCACATTAAGCTATATCTCATTTAATAAAGACAACTGCTCTCCTAAGTTTTATTATTATTATTATTAATACAGGAGCAAACTGAGGACAGGAGAAGTGTATTTCTCAGAATTGGGAATTGAGGCTGTTAGAATTTAAACTGATTCTGATTAAGATGCAAACCAACCAAATGAATTACCCAGATACAATTTAGTTCAAATACAGATAGGAATAAACTAAAAGATGGTGTGTCTATAAGCATATTTACTTACATTCGTATACAGACATGTCTATTTATTTTTAGAGTAACATTTTCAGTGATTACCGCTACTATCTTCCAAGCGTCTGCACAGGAAAATTAAAGCTATACTGCGTTAACTGTTTGATGGTAATAAGTCATAAATGCTTTCCTATGCTCCATAAACACAGATTCATTAGTTTGCTCATATAATATATGCTAATATAATACATATTGTATTTATAAAATATAAAGGAGAAATGCCTTTTCTTAAGTTAAAATAGGCTGCTTGAATCCCATACATTTTCATGATATGTGGAATAAGATTGGAATCTAGCCTGTTGTTTAATATTTGGTTATTAATTGTGTCACCAGAAACCATGCACTGATATATAGCATCAAGTTTAGTCAGAGATCACGGATGCTATTAATTCTGTCATTACCATACGTTCTTAGTCATTCATTTCAGAGGAGAGTCTAAGAAATGTTACCATGTGTCCTTGTTCCAGTTATCCTCCTTTTTAACAATTTTTATAAGGCTTTGTGAGGATTGGAGAATTCAGTATTTCCTGGATATATCATTTTTATCTTGATAATTACCAGTCTGTTGTCCTTATGAATGCTCAAGTACAACTGTGAAATGATTTCTAACTTTATTCTACCATTTAAGAAATATGTTCTTCAAGTAAGCTTTAGTTTCAAAATAAAACGTTATAGTTTTGAGTAAGCTGTGTCCCTCGGCATGAAATGAACAGACTGCAAGGACAATCCAGGCTTGGATACTGATCATAACTGAAGCAGATTATTATATAATTTAACTTGGTGACAGGAAACGATCATAAAACGGGGCCAAATGAATATACAGGCAAAATTAAGTTTCTATTTACCTATATTATATACTAATATCTCAAATAATTTACTTGTGATTTATTTCCTGCATGAATTCACACATGGTCTGGCAATCCATCTGGCAGCATGTTTCACATAGATGTTAAGAGCAAAGACATTAGTTCTAGGGATTTATTCTATGGATATTCTGTAAGTAAACAAATATTCAGAGTGTAAGGATGTTCCAAGAAACACTGTTTATAATAGCAAAAATAACTGGAAACAACCAGCATTTCATTAATAGGAATCAGAAAAAAATTATGGAATAACCATATTATAGAAGAGAAAAAAAAGTATATCAGTATGGGGTAAACTTATATATATATATTTTTTTTATATATATATATATAGTATATATATATATACACTATATGTAAACATATATACACTATATACACACAAACACACACATGTGCTTCTTTATATATTTATAAATATTTATATATTTGTGGAATATATCTGGAGGCATACACAGGAAACCATTAACAGTGTTTAACTTTGAGAGTAGGGCTGAGGGTAGAGCAGAGAGTGGAGAGCATATGAAAGAGGGAGAAATAGATGTACTTTTCATTTAATATTTCTCTATAGTGTTTGATTATGTTTTGTACAATTAGTATATGCTATTTCTAAAATGAAAGCCAATCAAAACAGAAAAAAGAAACAAAAGTTAGAATAATAACTAGGAAAATAGAGCAAAAGTACCATGAGAGCTTAAATTCTCACTGTCAATTTTTCTTAGAGTAGACATAACCCTGCTGTTTCAGTAATTTCAGAGTGATCTTACATGAAGGGCAAACAGAAGGCTAACTCAATTTCCATGGCCAAAAAGGAGTTTGTGAGTTGTATACTTCTAAAAAAATAAGCAAAATAATTTGTTACTCTATTCCCATCATGCACAGTGTGACTTCCCTGTCAAAGAAAGGGAAAGTCTAAAGAAACACTCAGGAAAGGGGACGTCTAAAGAAACAGTCAAGGCCACCAGCTCTGGTCTGGAGCCTGCTATGAGCCACGCGTGCACTTCAGTAAAGAGGTTAGAGGTTATCAGCTTGCTAAGGCTTTTCAGCTCATGTCTGCCTCACACTGTCAGCCCTCTCGTTCTCCTATATCAAGCTAATTCTCTTTTGCAAAAAAAAAAAAAAAAAGTGTAAATTATACTGGAAAAACAGAGTATTTCAACATGTTTCAAAATCTAAGAATTATTAGTCTACATATTTGCTTAGCCGATAATATGGGTAAATTCGTATGGAGTGTGCAGTCTGTACCAGGAATCATTCCAAGCTCTTTCCATGTATTCATTCATTTTTTCTTTTTACAATCCTCAAAGAGAGGTATTGTTATTACAAATCTAATCATTCAATAAGAAAATCTAGGCTCAGAGAAGTTATGTGACATGTTTACCAACAAAATTGCTCTTTACCTACTCTAAAATAGAATCCCTTTTTACTACAATGTATTAAAAGTATGATGTAAAAGTAAAATAACTTTTCAAGATAAATTCATTTAAATGTATTTATTCTAAGATTGAAGATATAATACAGATCAAAATAAATAATTCTTGCATACTTAGCTCAATGATTAAAAGTTAGTGATTAACTTTTCATCATAAGCTATGCACACATACATATATCAATTTCTCTCCTACATTGCTAGAAATACAAAGTAGAATTATTGAAATGTTAATATTCTTTCAATTTTTTCAACTGTTTGACTAACAAGATTGGATTAACAGTAGTCTTATCTTTTAAATAATGTTTTAAAAACGAATTCTCATTAAAAAAAAAAGATTTTAGCAGACAGTACTTTATAAACAGGAAAACACAGGTTAGTAAAGGGGACAACCTCTGACCACAAAGTAACTCATTAGAAGTAACCTACCTAGAATCAGAAGTTATTGAATTTTTCCCTTGTGGTCACACCACAGACCATGAAAGTGTGTGGTGTACCATCTGAAACATATTAAACTTCACTGGTACTTTAAATAGTTTTCCTAAACCATTAGCCATATAGAAATCGAATTAGTTTACTAAATGTGCGTCATCCACAATCATATTTACTCAAAACTGGAAGAAGACATACAGAATAAAGCAATCTCTATTAAGTTGGATGAAATTTTATATGCCATCCCCTAAAGCAGGAAATCTGTCTACAACATATTTGAAAGTTGGTCATTTCCCCCATTTTGAACATATTTCAGTGATTGGACGTTCTCTACTTTTAGACATAGCTTTTTCAACTTTGAAATTCTTACTGACTACAAAAGTTCTTAACGTGATTCAAAATTTGCTTCCCTAATTTTTGACCAATTTGTTCTGGTTCTTCCAAATGAAGCTATATAGTCCATTCTTTCTTTCCTGTAGCATCCCTCCCAGTATCTGTAGACAGCCATCACATCTCACTAAGTTCTTTCCAGGTTAGTTGTCTCCAGCTGCCTCCAAGTTTCTTATAGGACTGTCTTCCAACTTCTCATTGGCTGGTTAATATTCCTGCTGAAAGTGGTTACAGGGTGCCAGGGTTGTCTGACTATTGTAGATTATAATTTAAACATGGCTCTCCCAGCTGCCTCCATACTGTTATTAATGTAACCCAGGTCTGTGTTGTTTTTGTAGTTACTGTAGTTGCTATGGTTTAAGCAATCTGGTCACACATTTGATTGCTACTGAGTTTGGGTTAAATTAAAATTTCAAGTTGTTTACATTAACCCCCATCAGATTATGTCTCTTGCACTCTCATTTTCAAGCTGTCGCAGTACAGGTTTTCTATATTTGTTCTACCTGTACTCTTAACACAGGCAGCTTGGTGTTTTAGCTTGTTTCAGCTCTGTATCATTGCATACCTGATAAGACAGCTCCCTGTGTTTTCATCCAGATCATTCATCAAGAACTGAATAGGTCAGGGACATGGACAAAGACCTTCAGCAAACCGCTATGGACCTCAGTTCAGGAAGATAAATGACAACATACACAGGGCACACATAAAAAGTTCAACTTAGATAAACTACTAAAGGGAGTCAGAGAATCTTGCAAATGCTACTGTAATTTCAGCAAGTATTTATTTTATGTTGTATGGTTTAGATTTATTTTTTAATTGTTTGGTGGGGGACTGGAGAACACCATAAATTTTCCATAATTAGAGCTGCTCAAAGAGCTATAAAACAATAATTCTATGAGGTAGGAATTATTATCTCCATATGCAGATTTAGAAACAAACCTTGGAGAGAGTCAATAACTTGATTAAGGTTACAAAGATAATAACAGAGCCAGAATTCAAACCCAGATGCAGGCCTCCAATTGTTCCAAGTAGTTCTATTAACTGAACAGTTCAGTTTTCTTCTCCTTCAGAGACAACTATAATATGATACTTGGGAAAAGATCCCTTCCTTGAATCTGTATGGTATTCTCTACTAATAGTATCACCTCACCTTCCTCCAATATTGCCAGATGGTAGACATCCCACATCCTTCTTATTCAACAAGAGAAAAGAATATGCAAGAGCCTGAATGCATCTGTTTACATAGTATACTTCACCTGCGTACTCAGAAACACATATGAAACTATTTCTATCACATGACAGATGGAACAATACCACCAGAAAGCAGAAATCACTTTCAAAGGCAGCATCTTAGTTGAGCTATTGAATTAGTGACATTAATAGTACTTAAGTGGGATCCAACTCTCACATCAGCCTCTTTATCAAGCAAATCAGCATTAGACAATAGAGAGAATTTGGGACTTCAGTCAGAAAAGGACAGTTCAAATCTCTCCCCAGCCCTTACTAGCTCCTCAGGAGAGTATGCTAGATCTCTTTGGGTTTCACTCTATACTCTCTCCCAAAGTGATCTCTTCCAAAGCAATGGCTCCATTTTCCAACTCTAAGTCAGCAATTGTCTAATGTATTTCTCTAGCACGGACCTCTGTTCTGGGATATAGCTCTGCATATTCCACTTCTCCCTGAGTCTCCATTGGAGATCTCACAAGAACTTCACACTCAGCATGTCCTTAAAAATAACCCATCATCTTCTCCCAGTCTCCAGGGATCATTATTTTAGTTCAAGGCACCACTATCTACCCATTCATTCATGCCAGAAACTTGGGTAACATCCTTGGTTCCACCTTCTGCGTTCTTTATAACCAATCTCTACATCTTATAATTCTAGTTTAAGAAAATAATTCTTAGAAGCTGTTCACTTCCCTTTGTCTCTTCTGCTCCCTCTTTGGTTCACACCACCACGTTCTTTCCCCTGAATACAGCTAAAGCTACTTAATTGGCTCCCATGTCAACTCTTTGCTGAACTCAATGCACTACAAACAGGGAGTTCCTTCTAAAATCCAAATCTCATCATGTCATTCTCTTGCTTAAAAATAATTCTATGACTTCTCATAGAAAAAAAGTTAAAATTTCTTACTGTGCCTTATAGGGTCTGCATCACAAGCCTCATCTCCTACCATTCTCTTATTTCCAACTCTACTAGATTTCTTTTCATTTCCTCAAATTCACTACACTTTCTAATATTGTACAGCTTATAAGGTTTTTCTTGCATTGATCTCCTGGGAATGCAGTGACAGATATATGGAATTACTTCCACTTCAGTATAAAGAATATCAGATATAAAGGCCACTCCATCCAGACACATTGGAAAGCTGAAGGGGGCAGAGGGAGGAAAGGAGGTACCAACCTGGATGAGCATCCAGCTAAACTGGCAAAGATACAGGTAATGTATGACAGCAGCCACAGCTGAACAGCTCTCCTCCGTGAGTTGGGGACTTGCATATGCAGATGCCAGAAATACAATCTGTAAGAAACAAATACTTTTATTTTAAAATCATGATAAAGTCAATCAAGAATATTAAGAAACCATTTTCTTATCTGAATCGACGATTCAATGACTCAAAGGGAAAATAACTTGATTTGTTGCCCAAAATGAGATGACTAAGTCACTCTAAAAATGGCAATACACGGATTTTTATGTTTATAAGAAACAATGAATTATATAAAATTATGCTACACACTGCATCGGACTGTCAAGAGGAAATTCTCAAAGTAAACTCTGTTCTTACAGATGGACAAAAATCATATGAAATACATTTATTTTAGTTAAGTACAAAAGAGAAAATAGAGTGGAAATACCATTCCTTGTATAAGTCAAAGCTAATAGGAGAGAAAAGAAAGAGAAGAATAAAGCTCTGAGTCTACCATCATCTGCATCCTCTGGTCAGGAAGTACACATATAACAAAATAGACTTAAAATAAATGTAAAATTTCAAACCCTATGGTTACCCTAATTCTTGGATTTTTATTTCGACTACCCTCAAGTCTTTCTTCAAAAGTAACCTTCACAATGGGACCTTTCTTGACCACACTATTTAAAATTACACCCTCTTTTCTTCTCTCCTTCCCACATATGTGATCTCCCTACTCTACCTTTCTGTTTTTTTTAAACAGTGCTTGTCACTTTCTAACATGCTCTCTCATTTGTTTATTTCTTATGTTTCTTGGTCATTGTTAGTGTCACCCACTATAATGTAATCCCTATGAAGGCAGGATCACTGAATGTTTTACTCACTGGTATACCCCACACTCACACAGCCCAGTGTCTGGAACACAGTAGGTACTCTCAAAGTCTATTGGAGGTACTCAGTAAATACTTGTTGAATAAATGGATAAATAAATGCAGTGAAACACTCCTGTGATTTCTATCTATCATTTTCTCTACTATATGACTACTATGTCAAATTTTATAATGGAAAGTATAGATGGCAAGGGAAAATTTGGAGCAATAATAGTGTACTGTAACCTCTCATGGAATAAATTCCCTTCCTCTTTCAGACAGAGACCAAGTCTTTTTAACTTAATATTTTAATAAACTACCACTATACCTGGAATATGCCTGAAATGTTCAATAAATAATTGTTGAAAGAAAGAATGATTGATTCCAAAACAACACAGGGGTGCTGTAAGGAGAAAACTAGCTGACTTATGCCTCAAAATCTCTCAACTTCTAAAAAGGAAATGCAAATGTCATTAATGTTTCTTGGATTTTAAAAAATGAATACTGTGCTCAAAATCAAATCAGAATATTGTTTTTATTTTCAAATGAAATATACCCCTCCCCAAACCTTTTATTTCAAATGTGTGTACGTTAAATCGTCTTGAAAATTTCTGCCCAGGAGTGTTCCCAGGATGGCATCATTGTGGTGAATGTCAGGATCTGGGATAAGAACTTGCATGCTCCCAGCATCTCTATTTCATGGGGAAAAACTTACCTTAACCAGTCTCCTTAGTCAATTACAGAAGAACCAAAATGCTAATTAATAAATTCACAATAATATATATCTCATGCCATGCTGACTTCCCTCTTGGTAATTATTTATTGAGTACTTCCTGTACCAAGTATAGAAGAAAAAGAAACCTTTTCCCTTTTTTTTTTTCTTTTTCAAGCTATGGACTCTAAACAAGTCAGTTTACCCTTTGGGACTAATTCCCTCATTAGCAGGAGGAGGAAGTTGGAAAAAATAAACTCTAAAGTCTCTTTCTACTCCAAAATTCCAGGATTCTTTTTTAAATGAGAAGTATTCCTGACTCAACTTTTTGTTTATTTTAACTCTAGTTTTGGAGTATTTGTAACACACAATTTAAAAAAAAAAAGCAGACACTAGAAATGTACGTCTGGTTATATCCTAACAATCTGGTACAAATTAGTTCCCTGGAAAAAATAAAGCCAACAAATTTGCCTTTCCAGAATGTATCACAAATAGCTTTTGAATTATTAGAGCTTATTTTAAAAACACGTCTAGATTTCCCTAGATTTTAGCTTCAAACTTCTGAATCATAATATAATATAGGTCATACATTTAAACTTCCTAAATTTCACAAAAATTCATTGAACGCCTTCACCAAAACACTAACAATGAACACTAAACAACTGAAAACTATGCCTTAAAAGACCTTAGAAACACAGAACTGTGAGATTCAGCCAAATAAAAAATCCAAAAAACAAAAAGAATAATTTTAACATTTTATGCTTTTTATTTGCACAAAGTGGCATCTTTTCATAAAGTCTTTATAAGTGTACTTATAATAAATTTGAGCCTCTCTAATTTGGATTCTATAATATGGATTGTGTTGAATTTATTTCCTAGTTTTGTACGAATCAACCTGAATGGTTTGCTAGGTAAAACAACAGTGTAATCCAAACTGTAATTGAATGTGTTTAGTTTTAACTATGAAACTATTTATAAATGGTATGCTAATTTAAATATCTCTTATTCTTTTCAATATTTTTTCTTTGAAGCAAATTAGTACAAGTTATTGCTTAAAACTATATTTATTTCCATAATACAGTTTTAACATCCAAAATTCCATTCTTAAGATATGGTTTCTTCATATTTTATTACGTTTTAATCTCTTTTTCTAAATCATAAGACCAGTTACATAAATACTTTTGTAAACTATGAACATTCTTCCAGAATGTTCTCTGAAATATGAGAAATGCTTCTCTCTGTATGGGAGAAGGCTGGTAAGCAAGACAAGGCTGAGCTCTCAATACACATTACTACAACAGGGATGAGCTAAGAATACTTGGAGAACCAGAGATTATGTGTCATGGGGATTTAGTTCACATATTCTTAAGGTACATAACCAAGGAAGACAGGAAGTTTTACCGTTGCTTTTTTACTCAAACACCTAGAGATGATCAGGAAAAAGGTTATTTTCAGTCAGTTCTCTGGATACACTAAGTTGAACACCATAACAGAAAGCAAGGAAATTTTCAATGGTTCTCAGTCATTCGTGTGTTGATTCATTCAGTAAGCAAGTGTTGGCATACCTACTACCTACAGAGCATTATGCCACCTATGCAAGATGAAGAATGTTATGGCAGAAACTTGTGTACCATGTACCAGCATGGTGCTACATGTTTTCTTGGTTTTTTTTGTTGTCCATGTGTGTGCGTGCAGACGTGCCACATATTAATGACGTGAAGTCATTATTGTTTTATCCCAATTTAATTAATGATGCAAGAAGGTCTGATAGGGGAACTAACTTGTTCAAGGGTCACTGAACAAATTTTAAAGTGGGATTCAAATTCTGGTGTTCTGATTTGAGAGGCCAGCGTTCTTTCTAGAACATCACACTGCTGCCCACCAAGCTCATCCAGTGTGAGCCCTGTCTCAAAGTGCCGAAATTCTGGTTCATTGTTTCTCAATCTTTTTTAACCCATGGGCCACCACAGGTTCACAATGGCAATAGAACATAATGCCCGTGGCAAATATAATACTACTCTTAATTCTATATTGATATAATATATGTACGTCTTAACCAAAAAAAAAAAATATATATATATATTTCCAGAAGAGAGTATCTGATATATTTTGTTAACAACTTGTAAAATTCTTTCTTCTTCTGGTTGATTAGAGCTCTACTATAATAACCAAGGGAGGAAATACCTAATTTTTTTTTCATTTAAAATATATACGGGGCAGGGCTTCCCTGGTGGCGCAGTGGTTGAGAGTCCGCCTGCCAATGCAGGGGACATAGGTCCGTGCCCCGGTCCGGGAAGATCTCACATGTTGCAGAGTGGCTAGGCCTGTGAGCCATGGCCGCTGAGCCTGCGCGTCTGGAGCCTGTGCTCCGCAACGGGAGAAGCCACAACAGTGAGAGGCTCATGCACCGAAAAAAAAAATATATATATATATACATATATATGTATATGGGGCAGATTCAAGACGGCGGTGTGGGAAGATGCAGAGTTAGCGTCTTTCCACAACTAGGGTGCGAGCCGGCCGCTGGTGGGGTACCCTGACACCCAAGGAGACGGGAGGAACCCCCAAGTGAACCAATAGGATGTGGGGGGACTGAGGTGGGGAGAAGAAGTGGAAGCCAGACAGGATCAGCATCCCTGAGGCCGGGGATATCAGGAGAGGCAGGCATGTGGAGCCATCCAGAAGAGGGAGAGGAGTGGAGGGCAATCGCCCCGCCCACTCGGGCCCAGGGAGCCTGCTGAATTCCCAGGCTGGCACACTCCCTCCAAAGTCCTGTGCAGGCCATGTGGGTCTTGGGGGCATAAGAGGGAGACCGGAGAGATCAGGAGAGGCAGACGGGAGGGGCCCTCCCAGAGGAGCGGGAGAGGAGCGGAAGGCGTTTCCCCCATCCACTTGGGCCCAGAGAGCCTGTTGAGCTCCCAGGCCAGTCCCCTGCCCTCCAAGACCCCCCACTGCGCCCAGCCGCATTGGTCCTGGGGGCATAGGAAGGAGGCCAAGGGGAGAACAGGAGAGGCAGGTGGAAGAGGCCCTCTGGACTGGAGGGTCAGGAACAGAGAGGAGGGCATTTGCCCCACCCAGTTGAGCCCAGGAAGCCTGCTGGGCTCCCAGGTGAAGTCTCCCGCCCTCTGAGACCAGGAGTGAGGGGCAAGCCTGGGCCCCTTCTGTTCCATTGAGCCTAAGCCCCACCCCTCACAGCCCCCAGGGCCTCTTCCAGCCCTGTGGGTCCGAAGCATAGGCCCTGCCCAGCCCCAAACCTCCCCCTTGCTTAGGCCCCACCCTCCACAGCCAAAGGCCACACCCCCATTTTTTTTCTTTTCCCTCCTCCTCTTTTTTTACTATTGTGATACTGTTATACCTTCCAGTTGTTGATTCATCTATAGTTTTACTTTTATATTCTTTCTAACATACCTGTTAGTTTCCTAGTCTAATATATTTTTTTAACTTTGTTATTGTTCTTTTTTTTTTTTCCACCCCATGTGGCTTACAGGATCTTGGTTCATGAGCCAGGGGTCAGGCAGGGTGGTAGCTCCAAGTCTGAACCACTAGACTAACAGAGAACCTCAGACCCCAGGGAATATTCATTGGAGGGAGGTCTCATGGAGGTCCTCATCTCAGCATGAAGACCCAGCTCTACCCAACAGGCTACAAACTCCAGTGTTGGAAGCCTCAGGCCAAACAACCAGTAAGACAGGAACACAACCACACTCATTAAAAAAAAAAAAAAGACACGACAAAAAATTATGTCACAGATGAAGGAGAAGGAGCAAGTTAAAAACCTACAAGAACAAATAACTGAAGACGAAATAGGCAGTCTACCTGAAAAAGAATTCAGAGTAATGGCGTAAAGATGATCCAGAATCTCAGAAATAGATGGAGGCACGAATTGAGAAAATACAAGAAATGTTTAACAATGATCTAGAAGAACTAAAGAACAAACAAACAGAGATGAACAACACAATAACTGAAATGAAAAATACATTAGAAGGAATCAATAACAGAATAACTCAGGCAAAAGAACGAATAAGTGAGCTGGAAGACAAAATACTGGAAGTAACTGCTAAGGAGCAGAATAAAGAAAAAAGAATGAAAAGAATTGACGACAATCTCAGAGACCTCTGGGACAACACTAAATGCACCAACATTCAAATTACAGGGGTCCCAGAAGAAGAAGAGAAAAAGAAGGGGTCTGAGAAAATATTTGAAGAGATTATAGTCGAAAACTTCCCTAACATGGGAAAGGAAATAGCCACCCAAGTCCAAGAAGCACAGAGAGTCCCATACAGGATAAACCCTAGGAAAAACACACCAAGACACATATTAATCAAACCAACAAAAATTAAATTCAAAGACAAAATATTAAAAGCAGCAAGGGAAAAACAAAAAATAATATACCAAGGAATCCCCATAAGGTTATCAGCTGATTTTTCAGCAGAAACTCTGCAGGCCAGAAGCGAGAGTCAGGATATACTTCAAGTGATGAAAGAGAAAAACCTACATCCAAGATTACTCTACCCAGCAAGGATCTCATTCAGATTCGATGGAGAAATCGAAAGCTTTTCAGACAAGCAAAAGCTAAGAGAATTCCGCACCACCAAACGAGCTTTACAACAAATGCTAAAGAAAACTCTCTAGGCAGGAAAAACAAGAGAAGAAAAAGACCCACAAAAACAAACCCCCCAAAATTAAGAAAATGGTAATAGGAACATACATATTGACAATAACCTTGAATGTAAATAGACTAAATGCCCCAACCAAAAGACACAGACTGGCTGAATGGATACAAAAACAACACCCATATATATGCTGTCTACAAGAGACCCACTTCAGACCTAGGGACATATACAGACTGAAAGTGAGGGAATGGAAAACGATATTTTCCATGCAAATGGAAATCAAAAAAAGCTGGAGTAGCAATACTCATATTAGATAAAAATAGACTTTAAAATAAAGAATGTTACAAGAGACAAGGAAGGACACTACATAATGATCAAGGGATCAATCCAAGAAGATATAACAATTATAAATGTTTATGCACCCAACATAGGAGCACCTCAATACATAAGGCAAATGCTAACAACCACGAAAGGAGAAATCGACAGTAACACAGTAATAGTAAGGGACTTTAACACCCCACTTTCATCAATGGACAGATCATCCAAAATGAAAATAAATAAGGAAACACAAGCTTTAAATGACACAATAGACCAGATAGACTTAATTGATATTTACAGGACATTCTACCCGAAAGCGGCAGAATACACTTTCTTCTCAAGTGCACATGGAACATTTTTCAGGATAGATCACATCTTGGGGCACAAATCAAGCCTTGGAAAATTTAAGAAAACTGATATTGTATCAAATACCCTTTTTGACCACAACACTATGAGATTGGAAATTAACTGCAGGAAAATAACTGTAAAAAACACAAATACATGGAGGCTAAACAGTGCACTACTAAATAACCAAGAGATCACTGAAGAAATCAAAGAATAAAAAAAATATAGAAACAAATGACAACGAAAACAGGACGACCCAAAACCTATAAGATGCAGCAAAAGCAGTTCTGAGGGAAGTTTACAGCAATTCAATCTCACAACAAGAAACAAGAAAAATCTCAAATAAACAATGCAACCCTACACTTAAAACAAGTAGAGAAAGAAGAACAAAGAAAACCCGAAGTCAGGAGAAGGAAAGAAATCAGAAAGATCAGAGCAGAAATAAATGAAATAGAAACAAAGACAACAATAGCAAAGATCAATAAAACTAAAAGCTGGTTCTTTGAGAACATAAACAAAATTGATAAAGCTTTAGCCAGACTCATCAAGAAAAAGAGGGAGAGGGCTCAAATCAATAAAATTAGAAATTAAAATGGAGAAATCACAACTGACACCACAGAAATACAAAGGATTATAAAAGACTATTAGAAACAACTGGAAGAATTAATATTGTAAAAATGACGATACTACCCAAAGCAATCTACAGATTCAATGCAATCCCTATCAAACTACCAATGGTATTCTCCACAGAATTAGAACAAAAAAGTTTACGATTCGTATTGAAACACAAAAGACCCCAAATAGCCAACAAAATCTTGAGAAAGAAAAATGGAGTTGGAGGAATCAGGCTCCCTGATATCAAACTATACCACGAAGCTACAGCAATCAAAACAGTATGGTCTGGCACAAAAACAGAAATATAGATCAATGGTACAGGGCAGAATGCCCAGAGATAAACCCACGCACCTATGGTCACCTAATTTATGACAAAGGAGGCAAAGATATACAATGGAGAAAAGACTGTCTCTTCAATAAGTGGTTCAGAGCAGAAATAAATGAAATAGAAACAAAGACAACAATAGCAAAGATCAATAAAACTAAAAGCTGGTTCTTTGAGAACATAAACAAAATTGATAAAGCTTTAGCCAGACTCATCAAGAAAAAGAGGGAGAGGGCTCAAATCAATAAAATTAGAAATTAAAATGGAGAAATCACAACTGACACCACAGAAATACAAAGGATTATAAAAGACTATTAGAAACAACTATATGCCAATAAAATGGACAACCATGAAGAAATGGACAAATTCTTGGAAAGGTATCAAAAAGACAAACAATCCAATTAAAAAATGGGCAGAAGACCTAAATAAACATTTCACCAAGGAAGACATACAGATGGCCAAAAGGCACATGAAAAGATGCTCAACATCACTAATTATTAGAGAAATGCAAATCAAAACTACAATGAGGTATCACCTCACGCTGGTCAGAATGGCCATTATCAAAAAAGCTAGAAACAATAAATGCTGGAAAGCGTGTGGTGAAAAGGGAACCCTCCTGCACTGTTGGTGGGAATGTAAATTGATACAGCCACAATGGAAAACAGTATGTAGGTTCCTTAAAAAACTGAAAATAGAACTACTGTATGACCCAGCAATCTCATTACTGGGCATATATCTTGAGAAAACCATAATTCAAAAAGAGACATGTAGCACAATATTCACTGCAGCACTATTTACAACAGCCAGAACATGGAACCAACCTAAATGTCCATCGGCAGATGAATGGATAAAGAAGACGTGGCACATATATACAATGCAATATTACTCAGCCATAAAAAGAAACGAAACTGAGTTATTTGTAGTGAGGTGGATGGACCTAGAGTCTGTCATACAGAGTGAAGTAAGTCAGAAAGAGAAAAACAAATACTGTATGCTAACGCATACATATGGAATAAAAAAAAAATGGTACTGATGAACCTAGTTGCAGGGCAGGAATAAAGATGTAGACATAGAGAATGGACCTGAGGACACGGGATGGGAGGGGGAAGCTGGGGCGAAGTGAGAGTAGCATCAACACATGTACACTACCGAACATAAAATAGCTAGTGGGAAGCAGCGGCATAGCACAGGGAGATCAGCTCCGTGCTTTGCGATGACCTAGGGGGTGGGATAGGGAGGATGGGAGGGAGCCTCAAGAGGGAGGGGATATGGGGACATATGTATGCATATGGCTGATTCACTTTGGTGTACAACAGAAGCTAACACAGTATTGTGAAGCAGTTATGCTCCAATAAAGATCTATTAAAAAATTTTAGACACAAGAGACAACATTATATACTATTTACTGCTGGACAAAACTGTAATAAAGATATAAAAACATAAAAAAATATAGCACATGTCTCTTCTTACTTGGGCTAAATAATAACAAATAATAAAAACTGGTTTTCCTATAAACCTCAATTCTCCGTACTCCTTAATATACACTCCCCACCCCTCCTCCACACTTTACTATGGACATTCTCACTCCTCTCTCTATGAAATGCTCTTCTCTCTACTCTCCATCTTACCCAAAACCTACTCAGTTTTTACAGGAGCAGTTCAAATTCCACCTGCCTACTCTGATCATGACAGACTCCTAGACTTTCCTATTTTTTAGAGTGTTAACAGCACGTGTTGTCGAGTATTTATAATGGGCCAAATGTTGTCCTTTCTAATAGGAGAGTGCGTATGGGTGAAGCCAGACACACACATGATGCAATAAAATTTAACAGGTGTTGTAATAGAATATGGGGTAAAATATCAGGGGAATGCAAAGTCAAGACTGAGTAGTTCTGCTTGTGGAAGTCAAAGAAATATTCAAAGAAACAGAATTGCAGTGGCTTTGTCTACAAGTCCCATCTGCCCCACCTTCTCTTCCTAAGCTTACCTTCCACAGGACCCTGCATACTCCAAACCTGCTACTCTAACTGCATTGACTGCCATTCCCTAAAACACGTTCCATCATCTCTCAACGCTTTGCCTTTGTTCTTTGTCTTCTGTGTTTCTAGAATTGTTTCTTATCTTTCTCTGTTGAAGGTCCATTTTTCAAGGTGTGGTTGAAATGTCAACTCTGTCATGAATATACGGCTATTGTTTTCAATCATAAATAATTCTTCCTTCCTCTGAACTTTTAAAACAGGATTTTATTAACATAAGGATTGATTTTCCTACCCAGTTCTCCCAATTCTTATACAAAAATCAGCCTTAATCTCTTGGAAAACTGTCAACTCCTTAAAGGCAACAATTCAATCGTATTCTCTAGTATTATTATTTTGAACTACAATTTTTTTAAGAAGGAAAACATAGCAAGTATTCAGTATCCCGTACAGACCCTATCATGATTTTGAGCATAGTAAGTGCTATTTTAAAAAGCTTTATTGAAGTATGATTGACAGACAATACATAATGGCACATATCTGAAGTGTATGATTTTGACACATAGATATTCCCGTGAAACCATCCTCACAAGGAAGATAATTAATGTATACCTCATCCCCAAAGCTTCATCATGACCTTTGCAGCACCCCCCCACACCACCACCACTCCTCACTTCCCCAGACAACCTGTTTTCTGTCACTATACATTAGTTTCATTTACTAGAATTGCATGCAAATGGAATCATAGGTACTTTTTTCTCTAGTTTATTTCATTTAGCATAATTATTTTGAAATTCATCCAAAATAATGTATCAATGGTTCATTCTCTTTTTATTGTTGAATAGTGTTCTAATTACATATCCTTTCACCTGCTGATGTGTATTTGGGTTGTTTCCAGTTTTGGGCTTTTACAAAGAAAGCTGCTATGAACGTACAAGTCTTTGTATGGACATATGCTTTCATTTATCTTGAGTAAATACCTAGGAGAGGAATAGCTGGATCATATGGTAAGTGTGTATTTAATATTTTAAGAAACTGATCAATTATTTTCCCAAAGTGGCTGTAATATTTTACATTCCCATAAGAAATGTATGTATCCAGTTATTCCACATTCTCACTAAAACTTGTAATGGCTAGCTTTTAAATTTTTAGCCTTTCTAATAGGTACACAGAAGTTCCTCAGTGTGGTTTTAATTTGCATTTTCCTAATCAGCAATGATGTTGATCATTTTTTCATGTGTTTATTTGCAATCCATATCTCTTCTTTGAAGAAATTCCCACTTAACTCTTTTGCCCACTTTTAAAGTTGGTTTGTTTTTCTGTGATTGAGTTTTATGAGTACTTTCTATATTTATGATAAAAGTCTTTCATCAGATACTTGTGTGAAAATATTTTCTCCAAGTCTGTGACTTGTGTTCTCATTCTCTAAACACTGCCTTTTGAAAAACAACTTTTTAACATGGATGAAACCCAATTAGGAATTGTGTCATACATTTTTGACCTTTTATAGATTATACTTTTGGTATCATATCTAAGGAAAATTTGCCGAATTCAAATTCACAAAGGTTTTCTCATATGTTTCCTAGAAGTTTTACAGTTTTTGTTTTAAAATTAGGTCTTTGATTAATTTTGAGCTATTCTGAATACAATGCAAAGTATGGTCCAAAGCTTTTTGTTTTGCAGGTGGATAACCACTTTTTTCAGTGTAATTTTTTTGAAACACTACCCTTTCTCTACTGAATTATCTTTGCATATTTTCCTATATACATGGGGATCTATTTCTAAACTCTCTAATCTTTTCCATTCATCAGTTTGTCTATGTTTACACAATACTATGTCATCTTGATTACTGTAGCTGTAATTCTTGAAAACAGGTAGTACTAGACTCTAGTTTCTTCTTTTTCAAAGTTGTTCGGATTATTACAAGTCATTTGCATTCCATATGAATTTTATTTTTTTACTTTATTATTTTTTTTGCGGTACGCGGGCCTCTCACTGCCGTGGCCTCTCCCGCTGCGGAGCACAGGCTCCGGACACGCAGGCTCAGCGGCCATGGCTCACGGGCCCAGCCGCTCCGCGGCATGTGGGATCTTCCCGGACCGGGGCACGAACCTGTGTCCCCTGCATCGGCAGGCGGACTCTCAAGCACTGTGCCACCAGGGAAGCCCCTCCACATGAATTTTAGAACCAGGTATTCAATTGCTACAAAAAAGTCCTGCTGGGGTTCTGATTGGGACTCTGTTGAATCTCAACCTGGGGAGAATTGACATGTTAACAATATTGACTCTTGAGGCTTATGAACATTTTATCCTTCCATTTATTTAGGTCTTTTCTAATTTCTCTCAGGAGTGTTCCATAATTTTCCATGCACATGTCCTTCATATATTTAAAAAAATATTCATCCCTCAGTATTTTATATTTTGCTGTTATTATAAATGGTATTTCATTAAGCTTTAATTTCTGATTGCTCATTGCTAGTATATTGACTATACATATGAATTAATTTTGTATATTGATTTTATATATTGTATTGATTGTAAATATTGATTGCATATTGATTTTGTATATATATTCTGCAAACTTATAGAACACACTTAACTAGCTTGAATAGTTCTTCTGTAGAAAACGTTATATTTTCTACATAAAGGATCTCTGAATAAAGGCAATTTTACTTATTTTTTAAAATCAGAATGGCTTTAAGTTCTTTTTCTTGCCTTACTATACTCACTGGATATAGACAGACGAATAGATAGACAGACAGGTAGATAGATACAAATACAGATATAGTGTATATATACACACAAAGGTGGTGAAAATGAACATCCTTGTTTTACTTCTCATCTTAAGGCTAAACATTTGGTTTTTCACCATAAGTATTTTTATGAGCTGAACTGTGTCCTCCCAAAATGCATATGTCCAAGTACCAAAGTCCAGTATCTCAGAATGTAATTATATTCAAATATGATGTCATTAAAGAGGTAATTAAGTTAAAATGAGGTCTTGAGGGTGGGACCTAACCCAATATGAATGGTGTCCTTATAAGAAGTGAAAATTTTGGATACAGCAATCCAGACACACAGAGGAAAAAAATCATATGAAGACAAAGGAGAAAGATGAACATCTAAAAAGCAAGAAAAGAGGGGTCAAAATGAAATCAACCTTGTCAATACCTTGATCTCAGACTTCAGACTCTAGAACTGTGAGAGAATAAATTTCTGCTATTTAAACTATCTGGTCTGTGATTTTGTAATGGAAGCCCCAATAAATTAAAACAAGTATGAGGTTAGCTATGTTTTTTTTTCTGTAGATGCCCTTATCAGGTTGAGAAAGTTCCCCCTTCTATTCCTCCTTTGTTGGGAGTTTTTATCAGAAATAGATATTGAATTTTGACAAAGCTATTTCTCTATTAAGATATTGAAAAATATCACTCTATTTTTGTTTGTTAATGATAAATTACATTGATTGAGACTTGAATATTAGACCAACCTTGCATTACTCGGATAGTTATCACTTTACTGTGATGTAGTAACCTTTTGATTTGCTAAAATTGTATTAAGAATGTCTGTATCAATGTTCATAAGGAACATTGGTTGATAGTTTTCTTTTCTTGTAATATCTTTGTTTCATTTTGGTATCAGGATAACATTGGCTTCAGAGAGTAAGTTGGGAATCATTTCCTCCTTTTACATTTTCTTAAAGAATTTGTGTAGAATTGGTATTTTTTCTTCCTTAAATGTTTGAGAAAATTTACCAGTAAAACTACCTTTAAAACCAGTAAAACCACCTTTGGACTATAATTTTCTTTGTGGGAAGAAATTAAATATAAATTCAACTTCTTTAATAGACATAGAGATATTCAGGTAATCTATTTCTTCTTCAATGAATTTTGGTAATTTGTGTCTTTTAAAAAATTTGTCTATTTCACCACGACTGGCAAATCTATTGATGTAAAGTCATGTATGATATTTCCTTATTATCTTTTTAAGATCTTTCCTGTAGTGATGTCATTTCTCTCTTTCCTCATATTGGTAATTTGGATCTACTTTCTTTTATTCCCCGATCATTCTGGCTAAAGGTTGATACTTTTATTGATCTTCTTAAAGAACTGGATCTTGGTTTCACTGATTTTCTATATTGTTTTCCTTCTTTCTATTTCAGTAATTTCTGTTCTCCTCTTTATCATTTATTTATTATTTATTTTGAGTTTAAAAATTGTTTTTCTTTTTATGCAATCATATATTTCTTAATATAGGCATTTAGTTCTTTAAATTTCCTCTTAATACTGCTTTAACAGAATCCTTCAAATTTTTTTATATTGTGTTTTCATTTTCATTCAGTTCAAAATACTCTGAAATTTTCATACTGATTTCTTTTTTGACCTATGAATTATTTTAAAGTAAGCTATTTAGTTTCCAAATATTTGAGGATGTTCCATCAATCTTTCTGTTGTTGATTTCTAATTTAGTTCCATTGTAGTCACAGGACACGTTCTGTATGACTTTAATCATTTAAAATTTACTAGCCTATATTCCACGTGCACTTGATAAAAATGTATATTCTAGTGTTGCTGGGTGAAGTGTTCTATAAATCTCAATTAGGTGAAGTTGGATGATAACATTTTAAAGATATTCTATATTCTTCCTGATTTTCTGGGTCTTTTTCTTTCAGTTATTAAAGAGAGGTCTTTAAATTACCAACTGTAATTGTGAATTTGTCATTTTTTCCTTGTAATTCTATCAGTTTTACATGGTATATTTGGAAGCTCTGTTATTATGTGAATATTTAGAATTACTATATCCTCTCAACAAACTGACCCTTTTATTATTATGGAATAAACTTCTTTCTCTCTTATATTATTCTTTGCTCTGATATCTACTTTGATGTTAATACAGTCAATCCAATTTTTTCCCCATCTTTTTACTTTTAACCTAAATATATATGGCTTTACATTTGAAGGATGCTTCTTGCAGGCAACATATAGCTGTGCCCTGCTTTTTATTCATTTTGAAAAATCTCCATTTAAACAGCATATTTAAGACCACTTGCATTTAATGTGATTTTGTGGGCTAAAGTTAAAATCTATCATCTCGTTATTTGATTTTTAGTTGTCACATCTGTGAAAATTATCTGGTGATAATTTTAGCTTTAGTATATGTGAAAACATCTTTACTTTGAAAGATATTTTGGTTAACAGGTTTTTTTCTCCTTCAGTACTTAAGCATGGTTTCTACTATCTCCTCACTTACATGATTTCTGACAAGAAATCTGCTATATGAAATTATTTCTTTTTTGTAATTTTTGTTGCTTTTAATATTTTCTCTTTATCACTGGTTTTAAGCAATTTGATCATGATGTGCCTTGGTACAGTTTCTTTATGTTTCTTCTGTTTGTGATTCATTGCAGTTCTTTCAACTTCTTGAATCTGTAGGTTTACACTTTCAACAAATTTGAAAATCTGTAAATCATTCTTTTTTCTTTTTTTTTTTCTTTTTTTTTTGCGGTACGCGGGCCTCTCACTGTTGTGGCCTCTACCGTTGCGAAGCACAGTCTCCGGACGTGCAGCCTCAGCGGCCATGGCTCACGGGCCTAGCCGCTCCACGGCATGTGGGATCTTCCCGGAACAGGGCACGAACCCGTGTCCCCTGCATCGGCAGGTGGACTCTCAACCACTGCACCACCAGGGAAGCCCTAAATCATTATTTTTTCAAATGCTTTCCCCCAAGTCCTCTGCATATCTCCAGAGTTCTTTTTTATAGTTTTTTCTCCTCCAGTACTCTGTCCTGCAAACTCTAACTGCCTTGGTTTCCCAAGACTCTCATCTTGTCTCCTTAACTCTGTGGGTCTGGGAGGAGTGGCCAAGATGATGGAGTACGAAGAACCTGAGCTCACCTCCTCCCATGGGCACACCAAAATTACAACAATCTACACAGTTACTATTGATGAGAAAGGCTAGAAGACTAGCAGAAAAGATCTTCTACAACTAAAGACAGGAAGAAGGAACAACATCAAGATGGGAAGGAGGGGCGGAGCTGCATACTCTCAGGTGGGCAACACACATGGAAGAGAATAATTACAATTGCAGAGGTTCTCCCCAAGAAGCAAGGGGTCTAAGCCCCAGACAGGGCTCCTCAGCCCAGGGGGTCCTGCACTGGGAAGAAAGACCTCAGAATGTTTGGTTCTGAAGGCCAGCAGTGCTTAATTTTAACAGTCCCAGAGGGCCGTAGTAAATAGAGACTTCACTACTAAAAGGGTGCACACAAAATCTCACATGCCCTGGGAGACAGGGTAGAAGGAATAATTTGAAAGGATCCTGAGTCAGACACACCTGCTGATCTTGAAGAGCCTCCCAGAGAAGCAGGAGCAACTGAAATTCACCCTGGAGACATAGACACTTGTGGCAGCTCCTTCTGGGAGTTTGTTCTACCATGTGAACACTGGTTCTGGCAAGCATCATTTTGCAAACCTCACTCCAGCTTATTGGCACAGGGACCCAGCCCCGCCAAACCAGGACCTGGCTCTGTCCACCAGAGGGCCCATGAACCAGCCCTGCACACCAGTGGGCTGACACAAACTCTGGGACCCTTCAGGCTCTGAAGCCAGAGAGCCTGGAATTCAGCTCCACCAAGCAGTGAGCTGACACTAGCCCTGAGACCCCCTGGGCCACAGCCCAACCTACCAGCAACACAAAAGTAGCTGCAAGACCCCCTGGCCCTGCAGCCAGAGAACCTAGGACATGGCCCACACACCAGCAGGCCAACATCAGCTCTGGGATATCTTGGGCTCCTCAGCTAGCTGCCCTGGTATCTGGCCTCACCCACCATCAGGCAGACACCAGCTCTGGGGCCCCCAGGGCTCTGTAACCAGAGACTCTGGTACCTGGCTTTGCCCACCAGCCAGATGGCACTAGCCCCAGGACCCCATGGGGCTCTGCAGTCTCCTCACGACCCGGCCCCACCCACCAGTGGCTGGAAGCCTCCTCACAAGGCAGGGCCTGGCAACGAAATGGACAGGGCCAGCCACACTGACCAGGCTGCCCACAGTACGCAGCCCACCATAACAGAAGAACCCACACAGCCCAAATAGGGGGCACCATTAATGCATACATCTCTGGTGACCGGAGGTGAATGTGTTTCTAGGACACATAGGACATCTCCTACAAAAGGCCACTTCTCTGAGATCAGGAAATGAAACAATCCTACCAAATACACAGAAATAAAAACAGCAAGTCACACAATATAGGGTGACATAGAAACATGTTCCAAATGAAGAAACAAGATAAAACTCCAGAAGAAAAACTAAGTATAATGGAGATAAGCAATCCACCCGATAATGAGTTGAAGACAATCATCATAAAGATGCTTAAAGAACGAGCAAGAAGATTGGAGGAACAGAGTGAAAAGTTATTAGTTCTTTTAAAAAGTTAGAAAACGTAAATAAAATAGAACCAAACAGAGGTGAAGAATTCAATAATAGGTATAAAAAATACACTAGAAGGAATCAAAAAGTTAGATGATACAGAGGAATGCATCAATGAGTTGGAAGACAGAGTAGTGGAAATCACTGAAGCTGAACAAAGAATTAAAAAAATAAGGACAGTTTGGGACATCAAGTGTACTAACATTAGGATTACAGGGGTCCCAGAAGGAGGAGAAAGAGAAAGAGGCAGAGAATATATTTGAAGACATAACAGTTGAAAACTTCCCTAACCTAGGAAGGACATCCACATCCAAGAAGCACAAAGAGACTCAAACAGGATCAAGATAAAGAGCAACCCACCAAGACACCTTGTAATTAAAATGGTAAAAATTATAGATAAAGAGAGGATTTCAGAAGCAGCAAGGGAAAAGCAACAAGTTACAAACAGGTGAACTCCCATAATGCTATAAGCTGACTCCTCAGCAGAAACTCTGAAGGTCAAAAGTGAGTGCCATGATATATTTAAAAAGGTGAAAGGGAAAAGTCTACAACCAAGAATATTGTACCTGGCAAGGCTTTCATTCAGATTTGATGGAAAGATCAGAAGTTTTACAGACAAGCAAAAGCTAAAAGAATTCAATACCAGCAAACCAGCTTTACAAGAGATGTTAAAGAAACTTCTCTATGAGGAAAAGACAAGGCCACTACTAGAAACATGAAAATAACAAAAGAGAAAGCTTCTTCATTAAAGGCATATATATAGTACACGTAGTAAATCAACCATGTATAAAGCTAGTAGGAAGAATAAAGACAAAACTGTAAACTCATGTGTATCCATAGTAAGTAGTTAATAAATACAAAAAACAAAAAGATGATAAATATGATGTCAAAAACAGTAAAAATGGGCAGGGGGAGTAAAAATGTAGGGTTGTTAAAATGCATTTGAACTTAAGAGATCAGCAACTTAATCAAATATATATAGTATACTATGTATACTATATACTCACTTTTATTGTAACACTAAAGTAGTCATCAAATCACAAGGGAAGAGATCAAAAGAAGAAGAAAGGAACAAAAAAGAACCCCAAACAATTAATAAAATGACGGTAAGTACCTATCAATAATTAATTTAAGTGTAAATGGACTAAATGTTCCACTCAAAAAGCACAGAGTGGGTGAATAGATATGAAAATAAGACCCATCTATATATGCTGTCTACAAGAGACTCACTTCAGATCTAAAGACACCACAGACTGAAAGTGAGGAGATGCAAAAAGGTATTAATGCAAATGGAAACGCAAATAAAGCCAAGGTAGCAATACTTATATCAGACAAAATAGACTTTAAAACAAAGACTGTAACAAGAGAAAAAGGACATTACATAATGATCAAGGGATCAATCCAAGAAGATATAACTATTGTAAATATATATGTACCCAACATAGGATCACCTAAATACATAAAGCAAATATTAACAGACATAAAGGGAGAAATTGACAGTAACACAATAATAGTAGGGGACTTTAACACCCCACTTACATCAATGGAAAGACCATCCAGTCAGAAAATCAATAAGGAAACACTAGCCTTAAATAACACATTAGACCAAATGAACTTAGTAGATATACACATAGAACATTCCATCAAAAAGCAGCAGAATACACATTCTTCTCAAGTGCACGTGCAACATTCTCCAGGACAGATCACATGCTAGACCACAAAGCAAGTGTCAGTGAATTTAAGAATACTGAAATTATATCAAGCATCTTTTCCAACCACAATGTTTTGAGACTAGAAATCAACTACAAGAAAAAAAACCCTGCAAAAACCACAAACACATGGAGGCTACACAGTATGCTACGAAACAACCAAGGATCACTAAAGAAATAAAAAATTACCAGAGATAAATGAAAAAACCCCACAACAATCCAAAATCTAAGGGATGCAGCAAAAGCAGTTCTAAGAGGGAAGTTTATGGTGATACAAGCCTATCTTAGGAAACAAGAAAAATATCTCAAATAAACAACCTTAAACCTAAAGGAACTAGAAAAAAGAAGAACAAACAAAACCCAAAGTTAGTAGAAGGAAAGAAATCATAAACATCAGGGCAGAAATAAATAGAGACTACAAAAACAAAAGAAAAGATCAATGAAACTAAGAGCTCATTCTTTGAAAAGATAAACAAAATTAATAAACCTATAGCCA
This sequence comes from Neophocaena asiaeorientalis asiaeorientalis, assembly GCF_003031525.2. Lineage (NCBI taxonomy): Eukaryota > Metazoa > Chordata > Mammalia > Artiodactyla > Phocoenidae > Neophocaena > Neophocaena asiaeorientalis. Next base: position 7,854,084 of record NW_020185325.1, on the reverse strand, counting down.
GACTCATCAAGAAAAACAGAGGGCCCAAATCAATAAAATCAGAAAAAAGGAGAAGTTACAACTGACAGCACAGAAATACAAAGGAAAACAAGAGATTACTATAAACAACTATACACCAATAAAATAGCCTACAAGAAATGGACAAATTCCTAGAAATGTTCAATCTCTCAAGAGTGAACTAGGAAGAAAATGAAAATGTGAACATACCACTTACCAATAACGAAACTGAATTAGTGATAAAAATACTCCCAACAAACAAAAGTTCAGGAACAGATGGCTTCATAGGTGAATTCTAGCAAACATTTAGAGAAGAGTTAATACCTATCTTTCTAAAACTATTCCAAAAAACTTCAGAGAAAGGAATGCTTCTGAACTTACTGGAATGCATTACTCTGATACCAAAACCAGACAAAGATATCACAAAAAAAAAGAGAGAAAATTACAGGTCAGTATCATTGATGAATATAGACGCAAATATCCTCAACAAAATACAATATATTAAAAGGATTACACACCATGATGAAGTGGGATTTATCCCAAGGATGCAAGGATGAATCAACATTTGCAAATAAATCAATGTGATACACCATATTACCAAACTGAAGAACAGAAAACATATGATCATCTCAATAGATGCAGGAAAAGTTTTTCATAAAATTCAACATCTATGTATGATAAAAACCTCTCAACAAATTGGTTTCGAGGGAACACACCTCACCACAATAAAGGCTATATATGACAAGCCCACAGCTAACATCATACTCAAGGGTGAAAAGCTGAAAGCATTTCCTCCAAGATCAGGAACAAGACGAGTATGCCCACTCTTACCACTTTTATTCAACACAGTATTGGATGTCCTAGATACAACAGTCAGACAAGAAAAAGAAATGAAAGGAATCCAAATTGGAAAGGAAGATGTAAAACTGTCACTGTTTACAGATGACATGATGCTATACATAGAAAATCCTAAAGATGCCACCATAAAATAGAATTCAACAATGAACTCAGTAAAGTTGCAGGACACAAAATTAAAATATAGAAATCTATTGCATTTCTATACATTAACAACTAACTATCAGAAAGAGAAATTAAGAAAACAGTCCCTTTTACAATTGCATCAAAAAGAATAAAATATCTAGGAACAAATATAAATAAGGAGGTAAAAGACCTGAAATTGAAAATGACACAAACAGCTGGAAAGATATACCATGTTCATGGATTGGAAGAATTATTATTGTTAAAATGACCATACTATTCAAGGCAATCTACAGATTCAAATGCAATCCCTATCAAAATACCCATAGCATTTTCCACAAAACTAGAACAAATAATTCTAAAATTTGTATGGAAACATAAAAGACCCGAACAGCCATAACAATCTTGACAAACAAGAACAAAGTTGGAGGCATCACATCCCTTGATTTCAAACTACACTACAAAGCTACAATCATCAAAACAGCACAGTACTAGCACAAAAACAGATACAAAAATGGATGGCCCAGAATAGAGAGCCCAGAAATGAACCCACACTTACACAGACAATGAATCTATGACAGAGGAGGCAAGAATATACATGGGGAAAATACAGCCTCTTCAATAAATGGTGTTGGGAAAACTTGACAGCTATGTACAAAAGAATCAAACTGGACTACTCTCTCACACTATGCACAAAAATAAATTCAAAATGGATTAAAGACATAAATATAAGACCTGAAACCATAAAACTTCTAGAGAAAAACATAGGCAAGCTCTTTGACACTGGTCTCAGTCATATATTTTTGGATGTGTCTCCTCATTTGTAAGGGAAACAAAAGCAAAAATAAACAAATGGGACTACATTTGGAAGAATTATTATTGTTAAAATGACCATACTATTCAAGGCAATCTACAGATTCAAATGCAATCCCTATCAAAATACCCATAGCATTTTCCACAAAACTAGAACAAATAATTCTAAAATTTGTATGGAAACATAAAAGACCCGAACAGCCATAACAATCTTGACAAACAAGAACAAAGTTGGAGGCATCACATCCCTTGATTTCAAACTACACTACAAAGCTACAATCATCAAAACAGCACAGTACTAGCACAAAAACAGATACAAAAATGGATGGCCCAGAATAGAGAGCCCAGAAATGAACCCACACTTACACAGACAATGAATCTATGACAGAGGAGGCAAGAATATACATGGGGAAAATACAGCCTCTTCAATAAATGGTGTTGGGAAAACTTGACAGCTATGTACAAAAGAATCAAACTGGACTACTCTCTCACACTATGCACAAAAATAAATTCAAAATGGATTAAAGACATAAATATAAGACCTGAAACCATAAAACTTCTAGAGAAAAACATAGGCAAGCTCTTTGACACTGGTCTCAGTCATATATTTTTGGATGTGTCTCCTCATTTGTAAGGGAAACAAAAGCAAAAATAAACAAATGGGACTACATCAAACTAAAAAGCTTTTGCACAGTGAAGGAAACTATGAACAAAATGAAAAGGCTACCTACTAAATGGGAGAAAATATCTGCAAATGATACATCCAATAAGGTGTTAATAACCAAAATATACAAAGAACTCAACATCAAAAAAACAAACAACCTGACTGAAAAATAGGTAGAGGATCTGAAAAGACATTTTGCCAAAGAAGACATATAGATAGCCAACAGGCACATGAAAAGATGTTAAACATCATTAGTCATCAGGAACATGCAAATCAAAACCACAATGAGATATTACCTCACACCTGTCAGAATGGCTATCAGAAAGACCACAAATAACAAATGTTGGCAAGTATGTGGAGAAAAAGGAACACCTGGGCACTGTTAGTGGGAATGCAAGTATGGAAGCTCCTCAAAAAATTAAAAATAGAATCACCAAATGATCCAGCAATTCCACTCCTGGGTATTTATCCAAAGAAAACAAAAACACTAATTTGAAAAGATATATGCAGCCCTCTGTTCACTGCAGCATTATTTACAATAGGTAAGATATGGAAGCAACCTAAGTGCCCATCAATAGATGGATGGATAAAGATGTGATATATATTGGAATATTACTCAGCCATAAGAAAGAATGAAATCTTGCCATTTGCAACAACATGAATAGACCTAGAGGATGTTAGGCTGAGTGAAATAAGTCAGAGGAAGACAAATACTGTATTATTTCACTTGTGTGTGGAATGTAAAAAACAAAACAAATGAACAAACATAAAACAGAAACAGAACTATAGATACAGAGAACAAACAGGAGGTTGCCAGAGGGGAGGGGAGTGGATGGAGGAAAGAAGTAGGTTATGAAGATTAAGAGGTTGCAAAATAAATAAGTTACATGTATGAAATGTACAGTGTGGGAAATATAGTCAATAAAAATGGTGACTCAGAACTAGATTTCTCATGGTGACCATTTTTGAAATGCACAGAAATACTGAATCACTGTGTTTTGTAACAGGAACTAACATAGCGTTGTAGGTCAATTATATTTCAAAAACAAGCAAACTTATAGAAAAAGAGATCAGATTTGTAGTTATCAGAAGCAGGTGGTGGGCAGATGAGGAACTGGATGAAGGCAGTCAAAAGGTACCAACTTCCAATGATAGGATAAGTACTAGGGATGCAATGTACAACATGGTAAATATAATTAACAGTGCTTTATGTTATGTGTGAAAATTGTTAAGAGAGTAAATCTGAAGAGTGCTTATCACAAAAAAAGGCAAGGGTTTACCTCATATATTACATTATATTATATCATATATCTTATATTTATCTCTTATATTGACTGAAGTGCTGGAAATATCCTTTGTGAATCTAGCTGCTGATTACACAAATGTGTGTGTATATGTACATATATACATATATGTGTGTGTGTGTGTGTGTGTGTGTGTATATATATATATATAAATTCATCAAACTATATGAAACAAAAGTTCTGTGAGTCTGCTGGACTCCACCCAGGTTCCTCCTCCTTCTGCCACAGGCTGGAAACTCTCATAAGGCAGTATTTCAGGACAATTGTTAAGCTCACTTTCTTTCCCACACCTCAGGAATCACTATACTTCACTGCCTGATCTCCAGTCTCTTGAAAACTGTTACTTCATTTTTTTAATTTAAAATATTTTTAAAATTTTTTATTTGTTTCAGATTCGAGGGTAAATCTGATCCCTGTCATTTCATCTTAGCTTGAAGCAGAATCCAGTAGGTATTCAAGGTATTGGATCTTGTTATTAGTACACTTTTTTTTAAATTAAAATTTTTCTGTTGTTATGGTGCTCTGTCTTAAGCTCAACTAAAAAGCACTGAAATCTAAATTATCAATATAATCTCTTTTGTGAATTTTTATAGCTCACTTTTTCTAACATACTCAGCTTCTCTTGACCACAAAAAGTTTTACACTCTCTTCTTTCAAAGTTAGCTGGTAAGTAAGCTATTTTACACATTAGTTTCAATGACAAAAAACAAGATATTTTAAGTTCAAAAAAAATCACAAAATGCTGAGCTCTGAATTATCTTGGTTACTTGTAAATCATCTATGTCTGCAAAATACCTGTTCATGGAGAATTGTGTATAACTTTAATCTGATGCTAGAGACAAAGAGGTCTCTGCATGCTGCTGATGCACTGGCCACAGCGGCAATGCCAAGTGTGTCATCACAAGTGTAATGACATTTCCATGACACTAATGCATTCTGTGGTAACAGACTCCCTTTTGTTTAACTTTTTATCAGCATTACCTGTGCAATTTTAAAAATTATTTGAAAAAACATTTAAAATTGTCTGAAGAACTTTAACACAGTATTAAACATAAAATATCAACAGAACTTAGTGATAATCCTTAATTCCTTATGCAATACTATAGAAGCCAGAAGTGGAAAAGTAACTCTGAGGAAAGGTTATCAATTTTTCTTTCCTGCTTGACTGTGCCCAAAAGAGATTGCCAGGAGGATGTTCCTAAGAACACAGCACTTGGAATAATGCCATATTTAATTTCTTATATCTTTTCTTCATTACCTTGTGATCACACAGTATGTTTGCGACTATTTTTTTTTCTGGGCTAGCATACTTTTCACTTGTATTTCTACCCTATCCCTTAAGAGAGTGTTTAAGTGTCAGGAATGTTCTGTCTATACCAAATCTTAATTTTCACTATTATTAAAAACATCTGACTTAACATTCTAATTATTTTCACCGATTTCACACAGCTATTATTGTCGTACATTGGCTAGAAGACTTTAAACATTCTTGAATAGCTTTCTTATGGTCTTCATGTCAAGGAATACAAAATCTATTATGTTCACTTTCATGACTTTCTCCCTGCCTTTCTTCCCTCCTCCCAACCTCCTCCCTCCCTCCCTCTCTTCCTTCTGTCTCAAACAAATCCCAACTCCCTGTACTTTATACTTACTTTGACTATTATATAAAATGTATGGAATTAAAGACCCTTGAATGATAAACTAAATATGGCTGTGAATGCCTAGGTGTGTCAGGAAGGTGTTTTATGCAAGTTTCTGGCAACTACTGAATGTCACAAACTGGTCTCAACAGGTTTTTATAATTATTACTTTTTTATAGCTGTCATAGTGAAAATACAATAAAAAAATCAATCAGCATATTTATAGTTTTCACATGGCACATTCTGTACATGTTCTGTCTTCAGTGTATCCTTGTCCCTAACTGCTGTAAATAACACAGATCTCCTACTCATGCTGCATGGTACTGTCAGAACACAAGTAAATCAGTAGCTCTTAGTCAGAAGCAGATGGAGATCGGGAGTGTTCACTCAAACTGTAGACACAGTCAGATTATCTGTTTAGGTGTATGACTTAAAAAGAGTTGGTCTATAAAATGTTGTTAATTATCACTAAAAAATAAAAACCTTATGGCTTGTCTATAAACATCTTAATTTTGGTCCTAGCTCATCTTTGGTAAAGTAGATTGCTTGGGACATATGCCACCGAGAGAAAAAGACATTTTAAAAGGCCATCTTGTAAAAGACACCAGAATTTCCAAAATATCTAACACTCTTAGTCCCCATTTCAGACTTTTTGAGTTATTTTATTGTGTTTTTATTTTTTCGTTTTTCTTTAAAGAGTAATCTCTCTGAGAAACATATCTTTAGGAGTCATTCATTAACACCAAGACTAGTCTTTTTTACCTGGCACATAGCCAAAGAAGTAAAAACTTATTTTTAACGGTAATAATAACAATAATAATAATTTCCATTTAATGAATGGCTATTATGTGCCAGGTACTATGCTAAATGTCCTACAAGATATTATTTCATCCTATTCCTAAATAATCCATGCAACTTAGAGATCACTGCTTCCATTTTATAGAGGAGAATACTGAGGCTTTATAAAAGTTTTAAAAAACTTTTTAGGATTTTACATAGTTTGTGGGTATCTAATATATTGTTATCATTAAAAATCAATGTCAGCTTAACACTTAGTTACCCCAATATTTGTTTAAATATATGAAGTACTTTTTGTTTACTATTGATAATTATTTGATCAATCTACTGGCATAGTTAAAATTAAATGAGCATGGCAGAAATTTAATTCACAATTAGAAAAACTAAACACATTTTTAAAGACCTTTAAAGAAAGAAGCTTTTTCTTTCATCTAGATTTTTAAGGAATAAAAAAACGAAATACGGGTTCGCCAAAAAGTTCATTCGGGTAACATCTTACAGAAAAACCCAAACAAACTTTTTGGCCAACCAAATACATTTTCTACAACCAGTACCATACTCTTTCTTTCTTTCTTTCTTTTTTTAATTGGGGTATAGTTGTTTTACAACGTTGTGTTAGTTTCTACCGTACATCTAACTGAAGTTCTTATGTTACTCTTTGCACCATTTCCCCTTTTAGAATTATGCAAGAAAATTATAACAATTATTACAAAGGAAAGGCATACATTATTTTCATGGTTAATTAGTTTCAATTCATACTTTTACTTCAAATCAAATCAAATAGCTAAACTTCTATATACAACTTTTTAAACTTTTCACTTGAATTGCTATTCTTCAAATGCAGGGCAAGTTGCATTGACCTTATCCATAATTTCACAGGGGTCATTAGATTCATTAGTAGCAAAATAGATGCATCTGCAGGGTCTAGAGCAACAACAGCATATCTGGAAAGTGACATGACTGAATCAATTCTGGTGAGGGATATGTATTATTTAGAAAAAGACAGCTCAAATAAATGAAGCCTGCTCTACGTGTAGAACATGTGGCCCTCTGGAAGAAACAGGATACCTGTGATACAGAGTGAGGGCTCCTGAGGTATTATAGCAGTTTGTAATCGCATTAGTCAGCCCACAAGAACTAAAGCATCTAATCACCTGCTCATAAGGAAACTGAGAAGTTGAGTATTATATGAACAAGCCATGTTCTTTTATCAGACAACATAAATCTATGATGAAAACAAAAAGTAAGATTACACATTTTATTCAAATCAGAAGAATAAGTGTGTATACCTAGATTTCTCCACTGTACCATTAATCCAACAAGGTTGTGCTCTGGACACTGCAAGTAACAAAGCTCATTGCCTGATGGGATGAAGGAAAGGGCCAGAATTGTAGAATTTAGGCTGGCCCATTTTAGTATTTCCAGTTCATAAAAATCTTCGGAAAAAAGTGAAGCCACAAATGCAAATTTCATCTGTGTTGTCATGAGAATCTGCTAAAGACATTTAATATTTGAAATTAAAGGGCAAGTTAAAATTAATTTCAAAAAATTGAAGCTAAAGAGAGTCTCAAATTGGAAAGTTGATGAACAGCTAGCAACTAAAGACTCCAGTTATTTCCAATTGGTAAATATCATGTTAGTTAATAAAATCATATTTTAAAGAAATAGAGGATACTATGGTATAAATGAAGTCACATTTCCTACGAGTTTCTCAGATTTTTCTCAGTTTGCATTGTGTTTTAATTTTGCATAATTGTTCTTAAAGTAGAAACCTCAAGATGCTTATCAATTGTCGAGAGTCTTCATTATTTGAGTAGGTCAGTTAATACAAAACCAAAACCAAAACCTGCACTAAAAGTAAACTAGTTCCTCCAAGAAGACCCAGTATTCCTGGGTCTAGAAGTGAGTACATAAACCCCAGAACTGTCTGAAACTATTGAGTATTATGGGAACATTGGGGAATGTTTTTCTTTTAATTTTTTTAAAATTTAATTTTATTTTTGGCTGCCTTGGTCTTCATTGCTGTGTGCGGGCTTTCTCTAGTTGCGGCGAGTGGGGCTACTCTCCCCGTTGCAGTGCGTGGGCTTCTCATTGTTGTGGCTTCTCTTGTTGTGGAACACGGGCGCTAGGTGCACAGGCTTCAGTAGTTGTGGTGCACGGGCTTAGCTGCCCCGCGGCATGTGGGACCTTCCCGGCCAGGGATCAAACCCATGTCCCCTGCATTGGCAGGTGTATCCTTAACCACTGCGCCACCAGGGAAGTCCCGGGGCAATGTTTTGACTCAAACGGGGAGGAAAGTAATCAACACTTATTGGGTTTCTCAGGTGTGGTGGGCTTTCTGTGGTTTCTGTAGATAGGTTATTTCATTTTAATCTTCATAACAGTCCTATTAGGTTATTACCCCTGTGTGATAGCTAAGGAAACAGAAACTCAAAGGCTTTACAGCTAACCAATGACAGAATTTGGATTGGGCTTATCTGACCACTAACTTGATGCTCTTTTTGCCATTCTCTGCTGCTTTTATGCTGTTTCATGATAACTGCTAAAATTCAGGCAAGGACTGCCATTAGTTCTTTGAATGTGGAAACAGAATTGAGATTTGCTGCATGGCTTTAAAGAATATTTCTATTAATACCAGTGTTCTCATATACTTGGTCAAAGCTAGTGACTCTCACAAGTGCTTCAAACTGTTCTTTTCAATGAATAAATTTTATTAAACTGTTTTAAATTTATATTAAATATTAAAATTTATATCTTGAACTGATAAACCAGGTGACATAATTATCAACATAAAATCCAAGTGCCTCTCTTTTAAAATTTTTAAAAATGAAGAATTCCTTCTAGAGACCATTCAGCAGCATAAAGGAAATAACACAATAGAGGGCTATGTATAAGAAAACAGGGCGAGTCAACATAAACAGGTCAAGATCTACATAAAAGTTTACTCCTGTATCTAAATGGTAGGCATTTGAGGGGATATTTTGGTATTATCCTCTTATTATTATCCAAACAGAGAATTCGTGCCCCAAAGAAGAAAATCTTATTCTCCTGAGAGGGTTAAAAAAATACTATTTGAAATAAGACAAGGACTTAGGGAAGATGAATTGTACTTGATCGTATTATACATGTTGGGTATCTACAGATCAGCCTTATAGCAGCTTCAGGTATCCAGGATGATTCAAACTTCAAAGTTGCTCACCTTCCCACATATCCCAATCTTTCCCATGGTCCCACCCTGAGGCACAAATGAGATTTAACACAACGACCACCCTTGAACAGAAAGTTGTAAGAAAAATAAAAAGGGCTCAGAGAGAATAAATGGTAGCCCATGACTGATCACAAGGAAAAGAGCATGCCAACTGCCAAATGATGTCCATAAACAGTCAGCTGTGTGGAACTAAAGTGAGGATTCTCTGGAGAAGTGGCAGAAACCAAAAGAAAACCAGAGAGAAAACATTGAGGTGGAGGGGTGCACTTGAGGTTAGAAGCGGAGCACTATCTTGGCAGCAAAGTCAGCACTAAAATTAGAGAGAATTTTTGAAGATTCAATGTAGACTATGGGCAACTATCACTTCTTTGTATGATGGAGTTTTGGATGTCCATAAAAAATTTTCATTAATTTTAAGTCTGCATAGAAATTTCAACCCTTCATCTTTAGAGAAAATTTCTACTTCAATAATGACAAATAATTGAGCTTTATTTATATTGCCATTGATTGGCATGAGAGTATTACAGCAAATAATCCATTGTGTGGAAAAATTAATATAGCTTTATATACAGCATAATATATATCCTTAAAAATAGCTCCAACTCCATGTAATTGGATTTAATAAATTCTCAGCTCGGATTTAAGCACTTTGAGGGCAGCAGGGCTCATGTCTTGTTTATTGAGGTAACCCTAATAGTTAGTACACTGGCTAAGATCTAGTGAGAATTTATAAATACTTGTTGAATATTTATTATTTAATTTAAAGAAATATTTATTATTTAAAGCAATAATTTAGAGAGTGTCATACAGAGTGAAGTCAGAAAGAGAAGAGCAAATATCATATAATAACACATATATGTGGAATCTAGAAAAATGGTACAGATGATCTTATTTGCAAAGCAGAAATAGAGACATAGATGTAGAGAACAAACTTATGGATACCAAGGGGGAAAGGGGAGGGAGAAATTGGGAGACTGGGATTGACACATATACATTATTGATACTATGTATAAAACAGACAACTGATGGGAACATACTGTATAGCACAGGGAACTCTACCTAATGTACTGTGGTGACCTAAAGGCGAGTGAAGTCCAAAAGAGAGGGGATATCTGTATGTGTGTGGCTGATTCATTTTGTTGTGCAGTGGAGGCTAACACAACATTGTAAAGCAACCATACCCTAATAAAAATTAATAAAAAAATAAAATAAAATATTTATTATTTAATTTAAAAATATTTGTTGAATTTATTTCATGTAGGATATCAACTCATTTGGAAATGTTGACAAATCTGTGATTTAGAAACTAAATTTGAATTGGAGACCTATTCATTTGATTGCTTGCACCATTTAAAGTTATTTGTTTTTTTTTCCTAAATATTAACTGTGTCAATTTACTCACAGTCATTGTTTCCAATAAAACAGAAATTGCATTAACTTAAGTAAAATGCTAATTTTTACGAGTAAGCAGTGACTAAAATAGAATTTAGTAGGCTTATGAGATAAGTAATGATAAATGGTACTAAATTTAAAACTTAAGATTTCAAGGAAATGTCTAAAATCATACAGTCTATTTTCAAGGATCCACAGTAATTGATGAAATTTTATTCATTCTTTCCTCAATAAAGTAGGAGGAACAGGCATCTTCAAAATTTTGTGTCACTTTAAAAAGAATCCATAATTCTGCCTTGTTTCTGACTCGTTGAAAAACTAGCAGTCTCATTACCTCTCTACAACCCAATCCAACCAGTTCTTACCTAGCAGGCAGAGAATAACTAGCATTGAGGTGGGCTCTATGGAAGAGATTAAAGATCAGAAGAAACGTTACTTAGTTGGGAACAGTGGATCATCTAGAAGCTAAGATGAGCCGATCTATATCAAGGCTGGGTCACACACCAGATGCCCTCCCTCCTACTGTTTTTATGTCTTAACCACAAACTTTATAAAGGGTTTATTCTTTGTTCAGCAAAGTAGGAATTAAGGATATAAAAGAAGACTGAGGCTTATTTCTGTTGATGGCAGTAAAATGAAATAGCATTAATGTTTTATTCAATTAGCCTCTCATCTACAGAAAGAGAGATACAGATAAGAGAACATTATTTATAAAGTGATTATTCATGATTATGGAATTAATGCAAGATATATACTCAGGTATAACCTCTCCCTACAATGCTCCACACTAAAATTTTGATCCTCTCCATCAAAAGTACTCCTACTACTCCAGTGTTCTGTGTCCTAGTCAATGGCTCCACCATTCAACCAGTTACTCAAGACCTTGACTCCTTTTATTTTTCATCCTGTGCAATTAATTCTCAAATTCTATCAGCTATACTTTTCAAGTACCTCTGGAATATGTCAATCCTTCCCCGTCCTTCTATTACTATCTTTCACCTGGACTACTTCCTCTCCATGGTGAACAGGGTGGTGTAATTACCTTAATGTACAGGAATATATACACTCTATACCTCTCTCTCTCTCTTTCTCTCCATATAATATATTCAATTTGATCCAGGAGATAAAAACAGTTTAAAATGAAGCATGAAACTTTTAAATCTATGCATTACTATATTTTTCATTGAGATAACTACCATAATTATGAATTGATTGCCAGCTCTCCTATATTCAGAAACATCTGATTGTTAAGATACTGATAGGAATTATGGACCAGCCATTGTACAAAGCCCATGTTTAACAATGCATTATTCTGGAAATGGTTAATCAAGCATGAGTGAAGTCATCCTTCCTTTGTCAAAGAAACTCCACATCAGAGCACCGTGTACTTTACTGAGTCACTTTCAAACAGTCAATGGAACACAATCCATTTTAAAATTAAGAGGGTTGGGCTGACCATCACCTTGATACCAAAACCAGACAAGGATGTCATAAGTTTAAAAAAAAAAAAAAAAAAAAAGAGGGTTGGGCTGGATGCAAGCGAACATACCTTACCATACTGCTCTAAAATACCATGATTTTTTTCCTTCATTTTCTGACTTATATAAAAGCATCTCAAAATACTTGGGTCAGACTCTAAACCAAATCTAGCCATCATGTGCACGGGCATCTTATTATGCAAAGAACCCCTAGAGTTTCCCTGTAACAGGGAAAGGCATGTCCCATCTCTTTTCTACACCTGTGCTCATAACCAAATCCCTCTTCTGGTAACCTATTCTGGGACTCTGCTCTTCCATTTATTACCTCTACCATCTAAGCCCAATTAATTTTTAAATTCATTAGAAGAAATTCATGTACATGGTTAAAAGAAATTCATGTGCATGGTTTTAAGAGAAAAATTGTTTTAGAAGGTTCATAACAGACGAGCTGCTCTCTAAGGCCTGCTGTGAAGCTATCATCCTGAGATTCTCTTGCATTCTGGATTCCATATTTCCCTCTGTTTCCCTCCTTCTTTTAGTGAAACACATCTCTAGTAGCTATGTGAGAGTACACAGAGATCATTTTTTGAGGTCTTGTATGACTGAAAATGTTTTACTTTTTCTGTCAATTGAATACTAATTTAGCTGGGAAAGTAGCAGTGATACAGAAACAATTTACTGTCAGAATTCTAAAGTTACTAATTTTTTGTCCTCCAGCACTGCTGTTAAGAAGTCTGACACCATTCTGATCCCCAGTGTGTGACACTGGGTGTGGGGTTCTCTGGAAACTTTTACACCTTTTTTTTATTCCAGTGTTCTAAAATGTCATGATGATTATGTGCCTTGTTTGGTTTTGTTTGCTAAGCATTTGAAGGGCTTTTATGAATCACAGTCTTCAATTCTGGGAATTTTTTATTATTTCTTTGATAATTTCCTCCCCTCTATTTTCTCTTTTCATACTTTCTAGATCTACTATTATCCAGATATTGGACCTTCTGGCCTGATTCCTTCTTTCTTTCTTCTTTAAAAAATATATTCTCTTTATTTACTACCTCCTTGTTCCCCATCCAGCTCATGAGGATACCGTAAGAAAAATGTTCATTTCAAATTTTTAAAATTAAAGCCTACCTTACATACAGTTGATCTCAGGAATCTTTAATTGCAATTAGATAAAATTTTACATCTATATATACCGACAAAATCACCACCAAGATCAAGATATAGAACACTTCTAACATCTTATAAGATTCACTTGTGACCCTTCCCTGTCAGTACCCTGCAGCTTTAAGGAAATCACCATATTCACCTGTATTACCACCAGTTAGTTTTGCCTGTTCTTGAACTATAGTACGTACTATTTCATGTCTGGTTTATTTCTCTTAACAAATATCTGTGAGATTCATCCATGTTGTTGTATGTAATACTATTTCACTCCATTTTAAATTGTTGTGTACTATACCACTGAGTGAATATACCAAAATATATCCATTCTACTTCCTATGGACATTTGGGTTATTTACCACTTGGGAATACTATGAATAAAGCTACAATTAATATCTTACAGACTTGTCTTCTATGGCCTATTTATCTTGGGTATATATTTAAAAGTAAAATTGATGGGTTGTAGGATAGGCATGTGATTTATATGTTTAGCAGAAATCCCCACTGGCAACACCTGGAATTGTATGTTTGTTTTTTCTTAATTTTAGTTATTCTGGTTGATGAACAGTTGTATACCGTTCTGGTTCACATTCATTTTCAACCTTCTTTAATCTAGGTTCCACAGTCACCAAGTAGCCACCAAAACTACTTTTCAGTCCTCATCCAACTTGATCTGTTTGATATTTTATGTTATTGGCATGCCCTCCTTTGCACTTGCTTGCTCCTAAATCTCTTCCTTATATAACATAAAGATTTCATTCTTCTGAATCAGAGTCCTGGATTCAAATTTTAATATTACCATCAGCTAACAGCGATGTCAGGGAAGTTATTCAACTTTCTGAACTTCAGTATCTACATCTTTAAAATTATATTTATCTTGTGGGGTTGTTGTGAAGAATAAGTTATAACACATTTAGCATATCTCAAACTTTTCTATTCATGTACCTCTTTCGGAGAAGAATATGCATGTCTGACTCTTCTTGGGAAGTCTGGGGCTGTATCCTTGACAAAGACTTCTTTTGTGTGTGTGTCATACTTAATCCTAAATACTATGTGAATTTACATGTTGCTTAATATCATCATGCTTATTTAACTTTAACTACATATTAATTTTATTATGCTGTAAAATAACATTGATAACTGATGATGTAGGAAGATAGGACAGACATATGGGTTCTCATTCACTCTGCAACACTGTCCTCCTTTCTGGGGGATAAATATACCTGTGACAAGAATAGACTACCATGACCTTCTCCATGCCGTTTCAGAACCTGCATTCTCTTCCTCCTACCTCTATTAAATATTGATATTTTAGGCCTCCTTAGAATACTGAAGAAAAAGAAAGAAAGAAGAAAAATCTGTCCTTTGAATAGGAAGAAATTCAGTTCGTTGGCCAGGTAAGGCCTAGTACCGTTTTGCTTAGGAATTTTGGAATTGCATTTTTAAAAATAAAAGGGGAGCTTGTGCTAGTTTGAATAGTGTCACCTCAAAATTCAGATCTACCTGGAGCCTCAGAAATTGACTTTATTTGGAAGCAGCGTCTTAGTTTAGATGAGGTCATACTGGCTTAGAGTGGGCCCTAAATCCAATGACTGGTATCCTGATAAGAAGGCCATATAGGGACTTCCCTGGTGGTTCACTGGGTAAGACTCCATGCTCCCAAAGCAGGGGGCCCAGGTTCGATCCCTGGTCAGGGAACTAGATCCCATATGCATGCTGCAACTAACAGTCCGCATGCTGCAACTAAGAGTCTGCATGCCACAACGAAGAAGTCCACGTGCCGCAACTAAGACCTGGCGTAGCCTAAAAAAATAAATAATAAAAAATATTTAAAAAAACCCATATGAAGACAAATAGACACACATAGGGAAGAAATCCATGTGATGATACAGGCAGAAACTGCAGTAGTGCAGCTACAAGCCAAGGAATGCCAAGGATCGCTGGAAATCAACAAAAACTATGAAGAGGCAAGGAAGGATTCTTCCCTAGAGCCTTTAGAGGGGAAACGGTCCTGCTGACACTGTGATTTCAGATTTCTAGCCTCCAGAACTGTGAGAGAAATAATTTCTGTTGTTTTAAACTGTCCAAGTTGTGGTACTTTGCTACAGCAGCCCTAGGAAACGAATACAGGCTCCACTTTAGATGGGAAGGTCATGGGAGGCCTCTCTGAAGAAATGACATTTTAGCTGTCATCTTAAAGACAAGAAAGTGGCAGTCAGGTAAAGGTAAGAGAGGTTTTGCAGGCCAAGGAAACACAGCATGTGCCATGGCCCCAGGATGGAGAAGAGTCTGTCAGGTTCAGTAAGCTGAATGATTTGTCCAAGGTCATAAAGCCAGGAAGAGAAGAACTGAGACTTGGTTCCAAGACTTCTAATTCAAAGACTAGGGCTTAAAGCTTTCCTACTACATCCCAGATCTCAGAACATCCTCAGAACAACCAACCAACCAGCCAACTCACCCACCCATTCACCCCTCGCTGTTCAATTTTATTGGCAATTAAAAGTGAAGTATGGCTAGAGGCAGGCAGAGCAGATATTGCTGACAAAGGACATTTTTATGAGGGACAGGAAAAGGCTAGTATTAAAGAGGTACTCTATAATTTTCCCTCCAGGCCAAGGCACCCTCAAGAAACACACGTGAAAACTAGCTTAATCAGACTCCAAGTCTTGGTGATTATTTGTAGCTCCTGGTTGGAGACGGGCAGAAAAGGCTTCCTGGAGGCTGTAGCTCTCTCCTATTCGAAACCACCTAGAGGCAACCACTGTGAAACCTTCCTGAAATATTCATCACGTTCTCTGGCCTGATGAAAAAGCTGCAAGGCTCACATTTTCCTACACAAATTGTAGCTGTAGTGTCATAGGCTGAAATCAGCTTCCAGGTAGGTCTTGTTTGATCTGCTTAGTGTTTTAAAAATCCGGATATTTGGGGCTTCCCTGGTGGTGCAGTGGTTGAGAGTCTGCCTGCCGGTGCAGGGGACACGGGTTTGTGCCCCGGTCCGGGAGGACCCCACATGCGGTGGAGTGGCTGGACCCATGAGCCACGGCTGCTGAGCCTGTGCATCCGGAGCCTGTGCTCCACAACGAGAGAGGCCACAGCAGTGAGAGGCCCGCGTACCGCAAAAAAAAAAAAAAAAAAAAAAAATCCGGATACTTCACACAACAGTTCAGATACCCAATTTTTCTTAAAAAGTCAGAAGTCATTACCATAGGGAATGATTGGTCTGAGTTGGAAAATCGCTTTCACTTAGAAAGGGCATGCAGTTATGGGTTACCACAGTCCCTAGAGACTCACTTAAATAGCTTTTCTGGTCTCTTGCAGGCACTTGGGTTTGTGAGCCTTGCTCTGTAAAGATTAACTTTACAATCTCCAACCTGACCCCACTTTATCTGTACACTTAAACTTCTCACTAGTCTCAAACTCAGAACCTACTATTAACTCTGAGAAATTCCTCAACTCTTCTGTAAATATTTCATATTCATTTCTCCTCCTCATCTCTCTTTTAGTCAAATCTACCCTCCGCCAGGGAACAACATAAGTTATGGCATCTTCTCCAAATATACCTGGCCCACTATTTTTCTAGAACTAACTCCTTATTGTGTCTGCTACTTAGAGTTTTCTTAACTGAATGCTGACTGGCATTGCTAGTTAATTGTCAAGTACATGTATTTAAGCTAAAGATTATATAGGATCATCATGAATGTCTTTGCTATCATCTTAGCACTTAACACTTATAATACTCGTGGTTAGTTCCATAAACTGCTTGACGAGTGAATGGTGTTAGTGACTTGGCTAGTTAATAATTCTAATTATTCACACTTTGGATTAGATTAGCGAGGCTTTTGGCTTCACCCTCTTACTTCTAGACAATTCCTTATTTGATGGGCATCTATCAAAGAGTGGGGAGAATAAAAAGAAGGGTATGGTTTTCTCGTGACTGCTCTAACATAAGGCTTTATGAGGAGAAAGATTGAAATCGATGGCTAAAATAAGATAATTAGATTACCTAGGATTTTTGTGATCACAATTACCATGGAAAAATAAAAATCAATTTCATCATCATATTTTAGCTTCCAAAATCGTTTTAACACTATGAGCTCATCCTGGATGGCTTCTACGAAATGCAATGTCAAGTTAGCTATGGGTTTTATTTCATATGCACCTGAATTTAGACCACCCTTGATCTGCATGAGAGTCTGCTCTGAAGTCACATCTTTAAATTCCTAAGATATGTGCATGGCTGAGAATAGGGGTTAGACCGTTCTCCCAGTTCTGTCTCTTGTATTTTCAGTTGGGGGACCATGCTGGCAGTGACTCCTAGAGTGGAAACCGTCTAGCAGGTTTTAAATGGTTTTGGATTGTTGCCTAGTAGTAGTAAAACCAAAATTAATGAGACAGAACTGATTTGAGAATGATGAGTTTGAAATATACCAGAAGCCCCATAGCCACACTCTTGCCCACTCAATTTAACTCATTCCTAAAGGTCATTCTCATTTTAAAAAATAGCTATGTGTATTATACATTTTCACAAGACTGATCATTTACCATCAACCAATTTCATTTCCTTAAAATCTTCTGTGACTTTAACCCTCACAGAAGGTTATAAGTGATTTCCTGTCTGTTGATTGACGGCAAATGGGCGTCCCTGATGCACAGTCTACAACATTGCAATTAGACATCGTCTGAAGTGAAGTTTCATTTGCTTTGCATGGTGGCGTCTGCTTTTACAACATTTAAAAGAAGTGCTTTTACTTAGCACAGCCTGCTTAGGAATTCTCTAGAAGCAGGTTCTATTTATATTTTGCTTTTGTTTTTTTTTTCTCAGGAAATGTTCAAAACTAAGGATTCCCTTTTATCAGTATTCATATTCTGCTCTAAACAGGACAGGGAGACAAGGGCAAATCCTGGGGGGGGGTGGGAAATATAGACAGCTCTGCTCTAGCACAAACAGCTATTTCTGTGTTTCTTTCACAGAAGAATAAGAAGTTTGTGAGAACATGATGCCTGTAACCACACATTTAAATGAGAGCTTCTAAATGGCCTTCACAGCGAACCTTGAAACGAGCCCAGGCTGAATGAATGTAATTCCCCTTCTGCGCCTTCCTCCTCTCTGCGGGTCCCACCTCGGCTCTCCCTGTCATTACCAACTAGTGCCGGTTCAAACTGGCTGGCTCCAGTCTTTGCATCATCCTTCCTCTCTTTCTCTGGGCTTTTGTTTAGTTAGAACAGAACATGGCTTTTTGCTTCCATGTAGCCTGTGCAATTAACTGCCAAACTGAAACACCTCATTGAATAACGTATTAATGTCTTAATTAGCTGAAAAGATAATATTAATCTAAAGCAAATATAACTGCATCTTTACTGTTTATTATCAGACATATTTGTATTTCCTCTATTCTCCTGATTCTGTATAAGTCATTCAGTATAATTATTCTGTTTGGCTGCTTATAAAGTCCTACAGAAATATTTATATAAAGAATTTGTAAAGAATTCAAGGAAAATTCATTCAAATATCCTAACTTTTTCTGTTTTTCCACTGGACAGACAGGAAGAGTAAACAGAACAGTCCTGAATCATCCAACAAAGGGAAAATGGAAAAATGTCACTGATACAGTGGCATTATTTTAAGCAATGCACTGGTTTTAGAATCAATTATTTGAAGCACAGAATATGTGTCCATTCTGTAACAATACCAGTGGGAAGGAAACTCTGGCAAAGCAATTTCTGTTTTTGGAATAAGAATACGTCTCTCTTTTTTTTAATATCTTTATCGGAGTATAATCGCTTTACAATGGTGTGTTAGTTGCTGCTGTATAACAAAGTGAATCAGCTATACATACACATATATCCCCATATCCCCTCCCACTTGCACCTCCCTCCCACCCACACTATCCCACCCCTCTAGGTGGTCCCAAAGTACAAAGCTGATCTCCCTGTGCTATGTGGCTGCTTCCCACTAGCTAATTATTTTACATTTGGTAGTGTATATATATCCACGCCACTCTCTCACTTTGTCCCAGCTTCCCCTCCCTCTCCCTGTATGTCATTATCAAAATTCAAAGGAAATAAAAGCAAGTTAAAGCATAGAAACAGTCTGCTCTGAGAGCAGAAATAAATGAAATAGAAACAAAGAAAACAATAGCAAAGATCAATAAAACTAAAAGCTGGTTCTTTGAGATGATAAACCATTAGGCCGACTCATCAAGAAAAAGAGGGAGAGGACTCAAATCAATAAAATTAGAAACGAAAAAGGAGAAGTTACAACAGACACCGCAGAAATACAAAGCATCCTAAGAGACTACTACAAGCAACTCTATGCCAATAAAATGGACAACCTGGAAGAAATGGACAAATTCTTCGAAAGGTACAACCTTCCAAGACTGAACCAGGAAGAAACAGAAAATATGAACAGACCAATCACAAGTAATGAAATTGAAACTGTGATTAAAAATCTTCCAACAAACAAAAGTCTAGGACCAGATGGCTTCACAGGTTAATTCTATCAAACATTTAGAGAAGAGCTAACACCCATCTTTCTCAAACTCTTCCAAAAAATTGCAGAGGAACGAACACACCCAAACTCATTCTGAGGCCATTCCGGTTTGCAGGGCAGAAGTTGAGACACAGATGCAGAGAACAAACGTATGGACCCCAAGGGGAGAAAACTGTGGTGGGGTGGGGATGGTGTTATGCTGAATTGGGCAATTAGGATTGACATGTATACACTGATGTGTATAAAACTGATGACTAATAAGAACCTGCAGTATAAAAAAACAAACAAAAAAACAACTAATACTAAACTTTCTTTGGGTTAGTTGTATGGAAATATGTTAATATAAATGTTTCAGACATTACATGAAATTTCTAAAAATCTTATATGTTCTGATATAATGTTATAAGTCATAATTCTAGTTATTACTTTAAAATGTGTATCTCAGAAATAACTAAATTTCTTGTCAACTGCATTATTATGAACCTTCATCAAATCTTTAACCATGGTCATTTTTTTTTTTTTTTTAACCATCTTTATTGGGGTATAATTGCTTTACAATGGTGTGTTAGTTTCTGCTTTATAACAAAGTGAATCAGCTATACATATACATATGATCCCATATGTTTTCCCTCTTGCGTCTCCCTCCCTCCCACTCTCCCCATCCCACCCCTCCAGGCTGTCCCAAAGCCCCGAGCTAATATCCCTGTGCCTTGCGGCTACTTCCCCCTAGCTATCTACCTTACTACGTTTGTTAGTGTGTATATGTCCATGACTCTCTCTCTCAACCATGGTCATTTTTAAGTCTTTCGTCATTTACAGACAGTTCTGGGTATACTCTGATGCTTTCACAAAAATGTTCCTATAAAACGGTTTCATCTCCAAGGAATTCATGGAAAAGACTCTGACAAGTACAGGTTTCTGGTAACTGACTATACTGCTGAACTGAATGAAGAAGCATTTTCAGAACTCTAATGGAAAAGTGATGAATTCATAAAAGTGCTAACAAAAGATCAAGATGAAAAAAAATTACACGGGACTGAGTGAACTGATGAGGATGATTATAATTTTTGTGACTTTCTGTTTGAATTTAAAAAAAAAAGAAATAGTCTGTTCTGATAAAATAAAAATTTGCATTATTTATAACACCAAACATCTGCCACCCCATATTAACTGCAGTTCCCCTTCTAGTGCTGAGGATTCATACGCCAGCCTGTTGTGAGTGGAGTTCTGGCCTCAGGCTCCTGCATCTCTGGGCCTGTTGCGGCCGTGCATGGGCACTATGGGAAGATGAGGAGGCACAGAGGAACAGTAAGGACACTGTGACAGGGTCGGTGACTCTTTCAGTCACGGTTCCAGAGCCCCTCAGATGCTAACATACACTTGACAGATCTAATGGGATCTACCACACTAACCAGCTGAGGGAACTGAACTTGGCCTAACAGCAGGCGTCACACGCTAGAAAGTGAACTTTTGCCTGCACGTGTGTTTTGTTTGGCCAGTACAGTGTTTTTAATAATCTGAATGTGAATGCCCCTAGGCAGCGGCTGTACTCCTCAGGTCCCCACTGTCACCATTCCCCATTGCCTTATATTTGTCTTCATTCATGTAACTGGCCCCTGAAGGCCTTAAACTTTGTGACCTCACTTCAGAAACTGAGTCCTATGCCCCAGCATCTCCACTGACCACATTCTAAAGCTGGCCTCCAAGCTCCTGACACATATTTTCCTCTCTATTTTAGGAATTTCATCTCAGAAGCAAATTCACTGTGACAAAAGACACGACCATATATACATAATCCTACACTGTCTGTCCCCAGTGTATACGTTTACAATTCAACAGAGCTTTGTACTGAAACTTAGTCAGTTCACCTGTGTAGCGTCCCTTTGCCAGCAATGGACAAACTTGGAATAAGAAGGAACATCATCGAAATCATGGATGACTCATAAATTCAGAGTAAATGCCAACTAAACTTGGCTTTTTGAATTACCTTGCATTCTTAGAGAAAACTAAAAACTGATACAAATAATGTATTTTCCCTTTGTGAAATTGTTTGAATGCTGAGTGTGCTTCCGTATGTCACAAAATAAGAGCAGCTCATATTTTGTATAAGAGAGGATCAGATTTATATCCACGTCCATAAAGGACCATCGGCGGAGGGTGGTAGATTTTTAGCCTATTTACATTCCTTGTCTAAAATAACTGCAGTTCTTCTGCTGTTCTGCTAGTCTGCAATAAATGCTAGGAGCTATTTACAGGAACAGGTCTTAAGAGAACAGTCAACAATGGTGTGTTGAAGACCTAAGGAGAATCAGAATATCAAGTTGCATGCTTGGGAAATATGTTATTTCTGAACTCCATGAAGAGGTGAAGTGGGGTGAGGTGAGGTGAGGTGAGGTAAGAATGACAGGATCTCCTGGCTGTATGGGGAAATTCTAAAATGACATCAGTGCTGAAGGATAAGATAAATGTGTCCAGTCACTCTTAAGCTCTCCAAGAAAAGATTATTGTCTTTTTTTTTTTTCATGAGGCTATACAGAAATGGTCTAATTTACAGGGCTTTTGTAAGTATTATATGAAGTTAGGATGAGAAAGTACTTAAAAATCTAGAAGTCACTATTCAAAATATTAGGTATTATGATTATTAAACAAACAAACAAACAAAAACAGACAGGAAAAGCTATTGTTCTAACTGTAGAGCACAGTATCTAAATTTCCACTGAAAAGTTATCAATTCCAAATATTATTCCCAGGTGAACAAGAAAATTTTTTCTCTCTAAATTATTATTTTTTTCCACATGTACTTTCATACGACTTTATATCCTTGTCCTTTAAAGCATTTCATTCACAGTAACATTAATCCACAATATTCTCTATAAGGCAGGAAGAAATTCAAATTGCAGGGAAAGTAAACAGTGAGCCTAGACAGGAATCCACATTTCCTGACCTTCAGTTTAGTGTTCCATCTGTTAGGCCCTGGTATTTGAATAATGAACTCAAATTAACCTAATCATCATTGCTCAAAAATTCGTTAATTACAGCAGCAAATCTGAACAAAATGAGTAAGTCAATGAAAACTAATACCCTAAAATTGCTTTTAAGTGTCATTCCCCACACAGCTAACTGATTAATGAGAGAAACTCTAATCCACATCTTGTACCTCATTAAAAATGGGACCCTTCTTTGACTACTATGTTTTAAAACATAATACCAAGGCTTAAACTGACAATACATTTTTCTTTCATCATCTTAGTTTAACTTTGTTTTTCAAGCTAGAAGATTTCAATGTGGTTTTCTAAAAGGAGCACGTTTAATTTTTACACAAACAAAATATATTATCTATCTTTTCCTGGATTACCTTTATTTTAAGTCCATAACTTCCGTAACTATAGCATTGGAATAACTGATAGTCTTCTACCACTGTAGATTTACAATAGAAAATATATAGAAAGACACAAGCATGTACAGATTTGGGTAGTTATTTCTTTTGTCAGTGTTCTAGGCATGTGACAAGAAGAGTCAACTGAGTTCCTCTAGATATAGCACCTGCGTAGAAAGATAATAAAAGTAAACCTAGAAGCACCAACTGCACTTCTCTTACCAATACAGTACATAATAACCAATCCCAGAATTATAACTTTCCTCAGTGTTTAGTGATTAATAAAAATGCTGCTTGATCAAAGCTATTATTAACAATAAGCTAGAATGTAAGCTCCAAGAAGTTAGAGACTTTATATGATTTGTCTGCTGTCATATGCCCATATTTTATGCACAGAACAGTACCTGGCATATAATAGGCACTCAATAAAATATTTGTTGAGTGAAAAATATTAGAGAATTAAGCAGAGGCTCTGGCTGAGGAAGCAGAGTAATATTATCCAGAGTAGATCACAAAAAGCTTTAATAGAAGTGTTCAGTAGGGAAGCCTTTAATAAAATAATACCTCTTTTGATAGTGAAACATTGTGAGCCTTGCTGTTATACTTTCCCTCCCAAAAGCATACTCTTCAATACTTATGGTAGTGTATTAAATTTGGCAACGAATTACAAGTCAAAACCAAGCAGTTCTAAAATTGAGTCAATCTAAATAAGAAACACTTCAAGGCAATGAAAGTGAATTTTTCAGAGCAATGAATTCTACAACTAGAATGAAAATCAGTAAATAAAAAAGTTACTTTTGCCTTAACTGACATTAAAAATTACTGAATGACAACTCAAAATTATTTCTTTATTTCTTCCTCTTGCTCCAACAAGCTGTTCGGGACTTCCAATTCAAGATGCACAACAGCGTCACAGAGGAAAGTCCACTTTAAATACAGACCAACAATGGAGTTTTTTTTAAAAAAGGGTGGAAAGAGTAAAAATTACAGCCAAGGTCAAATATAATCGAATATTTTAGTGAACTGGAAATGGAACAAAAATCAAGGAACTGGACAGGTGCTGAAGTAGTGATCTTGTTGGGCTATGGGTCTGGAAGTATGCTGAGACATCAGAAATTTCAGCTCCTGTGGGATAAAGAGAAACTAAAATGTTTCACAGGATATGGGGGACTGCACGTGGCATGTGTTGATGCCTCTCTAGCTCAACTTCCTGAAAACAGACTGAAACAGTTTCTGTCAACTTTCGCCTGTGTTAGTGTTTTATGAAGCTGTAAGACTGTGTAAGTGAAAACACCAATACAGCCTCCTGGCCAGAAACTGAGCCAAGTCATCATTTGGCTCCAAGATTAGACTGACCATATCCCCCGTATTACTTTGTTATTGTAAGTCTGAGTTCCAGAATGGGGGTTCTAAATTTTGGGTGGAAGCCACTGCAGTACTATTAGATGTGAAGAGATGATAGAGGAAGGGGAAAAGAGGAAGAGAAAGAAAAGGAAACAAAAAACCTGCTACTCAAAATGAGTCTGCCAACCAATATTTCAAAACACATGAATAAATCTAATGAAAATAAAGACAATCAATAAAATCAGCTATTTGAATATAAATGTGCTCCAGATGAAATTAATTTCATGAAACAATCTGACAAAGATCTTAAGAGAGTAGGTTAACAATGGCCAGAATTAGTGCAGACAAAATTATCAATAAAAATAACAAGAGTCTACAAAATATACACAGAAATGAAATATGAATAGGTAAATGTGAAAAAATATAAACCTTGACATTTAAAAATACAGTTATTGAAATTAAAAGATGCAATAAATGGGATAATTTTAGGCTGGGATCAAAGAGTGAATTAATGAAAGGGTAGTAAATACTGAAAACTCACCCAAAATGCAGCACAGAAAGACAAGGTTAAAAATTATGAAAGAATAGGTAAGATACTGGAAAGTATCCTAATATATCCTCCAGAAAAAGAGAATTGAAAAAGAAATATGTGATAAGGCAATTGCTTAGAATTTTTCAGAATTAATGAAAAACATGTCATTACTTGATATGCACTTCAAGTATAAGTAGAATAAATAAGGATAAATATAGACCTAAACATATTGTAATAAAACAGCAGGACATTAAAAACTACATGAGGGAGTAAAATACAAATTATCTACGTTAGAATGACAGATAGGCAGCAACAGATGTCAAGAAACAATGAAGCGATATTTGCAAGGTGCCAAGGAAATATAACTCTTAACCTAAAATTTCATACCGACCCAAACTGTTATTCAAGAATTGAGGGAAAAATAAATATAATTTAGACATAAAAAGACTGAAATACTTGGCACCAACATACTTACCAAAAGACTTATTAAAGTATATTCTTCTGGAACAAGAAAATTAAACTCATCAGGAAGGTATAATATAGAAGAAACAAAGATAAACACAGCAAGTGTTTCAGCCACAGCAAATATGGGCCAAAATTTTTATCTATGTACTAAACAAATGATAATAATTATTGTTGAAAAAATCCATAAACAAAACATTGATGACTTGTTTCAATTAGAAAGAGGACAAAAATAATAAATATAGATACTGTTAAAATTTTCACAATTAAATATACATGTTAAAATTTATGAGGAAACCTTAATACAATCCACAATTTCTAAATTATCAAAAAAAAATAAGAGGCTGAAGAAGGCACTATCAGTTCACCAGAAGATAGGGAAAGAGAAAAATTAAGAAGAAAAGAAAAAAAGATGATAAACAGAAAACATAAAATAATGTAGACGTCATCCAGTGTATCAGTAATCACAATAAATGTACATAGACTTAACTGACTTATTAAGAGAGAGAATACTTGAATTTATTAAAAAAAATCAAGCTATTAATTGTTTACAAGAATCTTATCTAAAACAAACTAAAGGCTGAAAATAAAATATGAAATACACTTAAAACAAGAACAAGACACTACCTTAGCAATAAGAAAACTGGACAAAATATAATTTAAAAGAAAAAAAGCATTAAAGGGATAAAAGGATATTTGTAATAGAAAAAACTATCAAAATACATGAAAAATATCAATGTAATCTTAAAACATATCTGGCAAAACCTAACAGAATTCAAAGGAGATAGAGAGAAATACCCAATCAAAATAAAAGACTGAAAACACTTTTATCAGATACTGATAGATCAAGCAGATAAAATAATAGCAAGGATAGAAAAGGTGTGAACAAACAAAAAGTTTGACAAGTTAACAGAAAATATTGATAAAAACTACTATGTACAAGATTCCCACTAAAATCTCAAAAAAAGTTTTTCAAAATGATGTCATTCACACTATGCTTTTGACCCAATATTACTAAATCAGGGCTCATCAGGAAAATAAAAATAAAACATTTAAAACCTTTTAAAAAATGTGCTCTCTTGCACCTAAAGCAATTAGAGAAAGAAGAACAAAAAAAACCCAAAGTTAGCAGAAGGAAAGAAATCATAAAGATAGATGTTGATTCACTTTGTTATAAAGCAGAAACTAACACACCATTGTAAACCAATTATACTCCAATAAAGGTGTAAAAAAAAAAAAGGGAGAGAGAGGGGTGTGAGAGTAAACTGGGCAGTGGAGTCAGATTATTCAGGGGATGATGGAAGCCCTTAGGGCTTTATCGAGCAGGTAGGGTAGTAACTTGAACAAACACAACTTCAAAAGACTTGTGAAAACCTTTTAACGATTTAAGATAGCTTTTCTTTAACCAGAAAATTGTATCAACCAGAAAATCCCATCATCCAAACATTGGATTTGTAATGGATTCTTTACTACAGAATTCATAGTTGTTTTTTTTACAACATAATAATGTTGAGATTTTGAAGATCACATGGAGGGGTCCTAAAAACATTAAAAATAAAAAAAGGGCTCTCAAACTAATTAAAGAAGTTAAAATGAAAATCACAAAATATCTAGAACTAAATGAAGGTACCAAATTTTATTGTAAAGCTGCTACAGTGACACTGAAAGCTAAATTTATAGCCTTAATTGCACTTATTTACAAAACAAAACTAAAAAGAGATAATTTAATTCAAAAGCTAACTAAAGATTTAAATGTAAATAAATTAGGTAGAAAAATAAATAATAAAAAAACTTACTGGAAAAAAGCAGAGACAGTAACCAAAACCATAACCTTGTTCTTTGAAAATATAAATAAAATAGATAAACCTAGAGAAAGGCTTATCAAGAAAGAGGCACAAATAAACAATACTGGGTATGAAAAGGGGAAGATGTTTATAGGTAAATTGATAGCACTTTAAAAATCATACCGAGATACAAAAATTCATAAAGTAACAAATTTGAAAGGTATAGATGTAAATACAGATTTAGATACAGATAGAATTTAAGTGTCTGTGCATGTGAGAGAGAAAGAAAACTACAATTTAAGCTGGAAATAAACAGATAATAAAATAATTAAGAATCCAGTAACAATTAACCAAATGTGATCCACAATCCATAATATCCTGGCCCAGAAGAAATCAAAAGGGTTGTTTGGAAGAACACTGTCTTCTGGTCACTGTCTTTCTCTACAACTTACAGCGATGATTCAGAAAGTTCAGGGTACAAAAGAATCACCTTGGGAATTTATTACAAATGCAAACTATCAATCTTCATCATGGGAGATTCTAAATCAAAAATTCTGTAACACCTGCATTTTAAACAACCATTCCTAGTAACCCTGATAGAGTCGGCCCTCCAGCCACCTTGTGAGAAACACTGCTTTAAGACATTTGGACATCTATCTATAAAAGCTCAATATATCTTCCTAACTGTGGTGAACACATACCATAGCTGTGTGTATAGGGGTAAAGGTATAAATTCTGTGGTGCCTACAGAATTAGTAACTAAAAACAATAACAAAAGAACTATCAGAAAATCACATGCCCATGTTTTCCTGTTGAACATACAGACTATGAATTTCTAGAAGTTTCAAGAGCATAATCAATCTCTCCTCTCTATATAAGACAGCAAAACTTGCCCAGATAAGTTACAGCTACTCCCCTCAGTCCACTGCTAGCAGTTAGGGCCCAGGGGTTACAGAAATTGGGAGTGAGTGTTATAAGGAGATGCAAAGTCCCAGTACTACTCACCCTTGAAGGGTGGTGCTTATAACTACTCACTCTGAGGGAGCAGAAGTGAAGACCTTAGTCTCCAACTCTAGAGCAGCTGAGTGGCAGACATCTCGGGGATACCAGCCAGCATGTTATTGCCAATGGATCACCGCAGAGGACCAGACTGATGTCCCTGCCTTCCTTCCCCCGATGGCTTACAATTATAAGAGTCCCCAAGAACCTAAGTACAGCCACAGGAAAAAAGCCAAGGGAGATCAGAATTGCCAGATTAAGTTTCCACCTCCGCCCCAAGCAGAATGGGGCTCAATTC
The DNA here is from genome assembly GCF_003031525.2 of Neophocaena asiaeorientalis asiaeorientalis. Classification (NCBI taxonomy): domain Eukaryota; kingdom Metazoa; phylum Chordata; class Mammalia; order Artiodactyla; family Phocoenidae; genus Neophocaena; species Neophocaena asiaeorientalis. The sequence continues at coordinate 7,825,366 of NW_020185325.1, read as the reverse complement.
AGCTATGATCAAATAGAGTCATATTCCTTACATATCTGTGTGGGTGAACTGAGATTCACACCCTCGGCATTCCAGGCAGAAGGACCCTAAATAAAACAGAAGGATTGGAGAGCCGGGCATTTACAGGAAATAGCAATAAGTTTGGCATTGCTTAAACAGTGGGTAAAGGAAACTGAATACCGAAGACTTTCAAACTTTGGATTCAAAAGTTCTGATTTTATGCTAAGTTACAGGGAACCATCACAGGTTTGGGAATTGGGAGCATGCAGGCAAAGAAACACATTCTCAGAACTGTGTTGAGAAATACAATTCATGGTAAAATGTATTTGATGGAGAAGACAGGAGACTGAGAGAACACTAAGTTGACTGATTCTTGCAATAATCAAAGATATGATTTTGACTGGGTGAAATATATATACAATATATATGTGTGTGTGCACGTGTACATGCATATAAAACTCAACAGATGACCTACATGAATCAGTCCCACAAAGTCTCGGCCAAATTAACCCAGCATATTCTGTCATTTAATCCTCAAAACAAGTTGATACATAGGTCTCGTTATCTCCCAGTAACAGGAGGAAACAGCCTCGACAAAGTTAAGGAACTTCCTCATGTTCACGAAGAACCATTATCTCTTGCTTGACCACTACAAAACGATTTAAACTAGTTTTCATACTTTCATCCCAGCCCCTTCTGAGATTCACCTCAGAAGTTAGAGTGACCCTCTGAAAAGTTACGTCAGATCAGTCCATTCTTCTGCACAAATCCCACCCGTGACATCCCGTCTACTAGGCCCTCTCACATCTCTCTGACTTCCTCTGCTACCCCTCTCCTCCACACTCCAGGCCCAGGCTCTCTGACTCTTCCTAAAATAAATCACAGGACTGCTTGCTTTTCCTTTTATCCACAATGTTATATGCATGACTTTCTTTCTCATTTCCTTCAGATCTCTTCTCAAATAATACTTTTTCAGTGAGACCCTTCTGGCTCTCTGTATAAAGTAGCTTAGCTTCTACTACTCTCAACCTTTTACAAGTGCTTTACCCTTTTTTGTTGCAACCTGGAACGTACCCTTGTCCCTTGTCACCACCACTACCAAATACAAACACAGGTAAAGGGATTTTGTCCTTATGATTGCTGCTCTAAACCAAGTCAGGAACAGGACCTGACACAGTCCGCACTCAATAAATGAATGAGTACCTGGAGCCAGGCCTCTAACTCTGATATAACAAATTTGAAAAATCATGCTTTTTAAGTAAACCAACCAATTTCAATTTGAAATGCATTTTAAATGTTCAGTTACAATCTTTGATAATAGAAATCTGAAACTATCTAAAAATTCAATAACTGCATTAATTACTATCTCTAAAACTCAGAGTGTGGTTTTTTTTTCGGACATCACTAATAACTTTAGTTTAATTTTATATGCATCCTTATCACAAAGGGCCTGCCTATATCAGTCTGTGACCAGCAGTAATAAGACTGACCTTCACAAGCCACTAAGAAAATGTTCTCTATGGTCTGGTCATTCTAAACTGTATTTATGTTTGTGTATATATACTACACACCAACCTTACAGTCTCTGACGATTTTTTGAACCTGAAAGCTCTTTCTAACGCAAATCAATGTTTAGTTTTTGTAACATTGCATGCTATTGTGGCTTAATAGCCTCAACTCTTCACAACTGACATAAACTTAGAGATCTATATGTTTTTACCTAAGAGAAAAAAATACTGGGGAGAGAATCACTATTTTAAAGGTATTAATAGAACTTTTAGTGAACATGTGATAACAAATAGATTGTGTTTTTCTAAAAAATTAAATATCTCTGTCCAAAAACTAGCACCTAGAAAAACAGGCACCAACCAAAACATTTGGCAGTCTTTGTTATTGTTATTGTTATTTGTTATTTGTTATTGTTGCTGTCTCCACTAGCAAATAGAGACTGCATGCAAACATCTTTCGTTTAGAAACAGAAACAGAAAAGGTGAATAAATACCCACAAGGTTTATTGGGGAAGTTTTCCGGGTGCTTCGAAAAATAGAGTTTGGAAAGAGCGCCTCCTAGCGGGTAGACTTGTTCAATGTAGAAGTAACAAGATGGAAAAGTACCTTTCACGTGAAAATGAAATGGGATATTTGGGAAATCATACCAATAAAGAAAAAACAACTTACAGCCTTGCAAACTCATTTCCTAGCAAGTCACCACTTCCTTGAATTCTCTCACCTGTTAAAATGATTACATACAGATTTATCTATGAGGAAAATAATCTAAACTGTCCAGCAATGCTTGAGAAATCCTTTCTAGCAAGTGGAAAATTTATAACAATTTGTGTGGTGAAGGAAAATAAAACCAAGTGAGTAAAGTGAAAACCTAAAGCCAGAGTTCTTTATGGTTCTTGCTGTTCTAATTTGGTACCTCTGCTCCTATGGACCACTTATTTTATGATCACTAAATATTCAATTAAGTGTTAAGATTTCAGGTGCTCAAATTTAGATCAGCAGTAAATTTCCAGTGATTTTTCTCAGTCAATATATAGCAAAGGTTTTCAAGCATATGCCTGTCCAGGAATAGTTATTTCATGTCTGCCCACCAGGTAGGAAACATACCTAATTATGAATTAATCAAAGAAGAAGGAATGGACAAATTATTAAAATATTTCTCTTAAGAAACTGTGTTATCAATTGCATGTTGTTGAATGGTCTCTACTTTCCATATTTCAATTTAATCATTGTATAAAATTTTGCTCAAAAGCACTGATAATACCAAAAAGTTATTCTTAGCATCTGTGATTTTAAAAGACTTACTAATTTCTAAATAGAACTGTATTACTCTTAGGAAATTAAACATTTTTGCCTAATGAAATTCATCGATTTAGGCAGCAATATAAGAACTGAACTAAAAAAAAAGACACTTGTTTTACAGAAGCTCCATTAAGTTAGCTAGCTATATTCTTGGATAAATGACGAACTTTTGGATAATTGATTCCTTTCAAATCACCCCGCTACTCTAAATCTGCACTGTCTCCCCATCGATGGTAAAATACAGGCTTCTTGGATACACGGACTTTCACGACTAGCTCTTGCTTACCAGTCTAGTTTCATCTCCCACTTTGGCCTAATTTTACTTTACACTCACTCCAGTCATCTTAAACTGAACTTTGATCTTCTTTCTCCATCAACACATGACAAATTCTGTCAGAGCTGCCTGCTTTTACCAAGGCTACTCTCTCTACCTGGACACACTGCAGCCAGTAGCTCCTCTTCCCCTCTCCTCTGCTTCACCTATCAAAAGTCTACTAAGCTAATTTTTCAGTGATCAGCTGGGATGTCATCTATTCCAAGTTACCTTGGGATCAATGAAGTAGCCGTCTCTCTGAGCTCTCATGGCACCTGTTCATAAGTCATATTCTAGCACTGATACCCTGTAGTAAACCAAACTGTTTAGGGTTCTCCTTCTCAAAGTCAGGTTTTGTTTATCCCTAGCCCCTCGCAACATGCACTGCCCACAGTGGGTTCTCTGCAAGTGTTCATCGAGTTGAATAATCTATATTATATAGGGTCTCACATCATGAGAGAAACGTCTTCAAAACCCAGGAAAATTGTCATTAAACTTGAAACTACAATATATCCTCTTTTCCATTAAATGGAGTCATTTATAAAACTGCAAGACCGGACTTCCCTGGTGGCGCAGTGGTTAAGAATCCACCTGCCAATCAATGCAGGGGACACGGGTTGGAGCCATGGTCCGGGAAGATACCACGTGCCACGGAGCAACGAAGCCCGTGCGGCCACGACGACTAAGCCTGTGCTCTAGAGCCCGCGAGCCACAACTACTGAAGCCCGCGTGCCTAGGGCCCGTGCTCCGCAACAGGAGAAGCCCTCGTAATGTGAAACCCGTGCACCGCAACAAAGGGTAGCCCCCGCTTGCAGCAACTAGAGAAAGACCCCACGCAGCAACAAAGACCCAACGCAGCCAAAAATAAATAAATATAAAAAAAAGAGTGCAAGACCAAGCTGATGAGGACAATAAAAATTATCACGTGAGCAAAGGAGAATTATATTACCCACTCAGAAATGTGGACTCATGTAAATCTAAAAATAATTCTCTAACATTTAAAAATTAAAAATTTGGCTAACACCAACATTTGGCCACTTTTTTGGGGGTAAGAAACTTAAACACACATGCACAAAACAATATTATTGCATTTAGACAAATTCATATATTAAATACTGAGTTATAAAAATCTGCATACAAAACTACCAGACAATAAAAAGGCACTACCACTTGGTTATTATGAATTGTGTAGAAGATTGTGTACGAATGTTCCTGGACAAATAAGCCCATAATGAAAACAATTTTTTAAGTTGGCATACTCCTTCACTATATTTGTTTTTTTTTTCAGTTTGCCAAAAGGACCTTTGTTAAATTTTGTTAGACCAACACTGAAAGTAAATATTGGCATCAAGTGTTTCTAATGAGAAAGTTGCACCTCACGTCCTATAGCTCAGGAAGCTGTCGAATCAAGAATCACACCATGATCTGTCCTTAAACCAGTACTGTTACGAAACATGTTTTTTTTCCAAAGAATTTTAGGCAAATCATATTAAAGAAAACAGAAATAAACAGTCAAAGAAATCTTAACAGGTCAGTCCATTCAATGGAAAACCAAAACCCATGGCTGAATTTAATGCATACTTAAATATAGACTGGCCACCTTAAATTCCTTTATTTTAAAGCAGAACATGTATGAACAAATAAGCTAAAATATAAACATAAATACAAATCTTCCTTGATTGTAGCCCATAGTCATCACCCTACTTTCCTTAACAAAATGATTCTGTACAGAAAATGTACAGAAAAAAATACTCATGTGTCTATATATTAGTCAACAACTTAAATATACTCAGAGCAGTATAATCCACATTGGACCAACTCATGACCAAAACCTATTTAGAGAAGATCTGCCTAATCATAAATAGCAAAATTAAAAAATAAAAGAAAAATACTAACAGTACCTTTCACCTTCCAAGTTGTGTGTGTGTGTATACACACATATATATATACATATATATATTCTAGTATATTTTTAAATTTTAGATTATGCTTCCCTTACTCTTTAAAAAAAGCAATTCCTTTTAAATTGAATTCATAGGAAATCTGTAACTTGTGATGGAATTTTATAGTACATATTAAATTAGAGGTGATTATCTTTTATATACAATATATTAAATCTTACCCTAACATTTGTGTATGAAAATATCCTTTCAGCTAATGGATCCCTTATAAGCATAGCAAACATTATGAGCATAACCTGCAATTTATTCTATCCAATTTATGTGACACATACATGTAATGCTCACAAGTTTAAAAGGACATGGTCTGGGTGGGGCAAAATATGCTTCTATTTCTCATGGAGATAAACAACTTGGTTGGTTTAGTGTTGAAAACACCCAAATTCCAAGCATGATTTCTTATGACAACATATTTCCAGAGAAGACAAGATGAAATACAAACCTGGTCACTCAGTATAAATGTACTGACAGCCACTATGTAACAGATGCTCTGTAGAAGTTTTTGAGGACTCCAAATCGAACAAGATACAGTTCCTGTCAATGCATCAAGAACCAAATATATAGATACTATTTCTAAAGCCTGAGCACCAGCAGTATCAGATCACATGGGTGCTAGTTACAAATGCAGGTACTGTCAGTTATAGGGTCCTAGGAACAAAACCAATGGAAGAGGAGGGTCCAACCAAAGGAGATGAGTAGGGGGAGTGAATGAGCAAATAGAAAACAGTGTCAAAGAAGTTTAAAAAAGCAAAAGAGAGGACAAATCTCATAAAACAATGTCAAGTAAAAAATACAAAAATAGGTGCTAAATAACAGACACACACTTTCATATCATTTACATAAAGGTTAAAACATAAAAATGTGACATATGACATACTGAGGTAGGAGTACACACATACTCAGTAAAAGTATAAAAAATGTATGAGAATGATAAATACCAAATTTTGGTATAATGGTTACACTTCTGTCTGGGCAGGGAGGAAATTACCATCAGGGAAGAACACACAGGGACTTTGAACTCTGTTGATAATATTTTATTTATCAAACTGGGAGGGGGCACATGAATGCTCACTTTTTTTTTTTTTTGGTGCGGTATGCGGGCCTCTCACTGCTGTGGCCTCTCCCGTTGCGGAGCACAGGCTCCGGACGCACCAGGCTCAGCGGCCATGGCTCACGGGCCCAGCCGCTCCACGGCATGTGGGATCTTCCCGGACCAGGGCACGAACCCGTGTCCCCTGCATTGGCAGGTGGACTCTCAACCACTGCGCCACCAGGGAAGCCCAATGCTCACATTTTTAATAGTTTATATGCTTTATAATAAAATTTTGAAACTAATTAAAAGGGTGAAAAAAAAAGTTTCACAAAGTAGGATGTTGTAAACAGTTTCAAAGATGAGAAATGGAAAAACAATTGAATTTGGCAGACAGCAGTTTGTTAATGACAATTTATAAGAAAAATTTTAGTAAGTACAGAAGAACTTGAGTTAGATTTTTTTTTTAGTTAATGGAGTAGAATTCCGTGTTTAAATTTTAAACATTAGCTACACTGTTTCTGTTGAGCTTTTCAGTTTAAAGGAAATTAAATAATTATTTTATGAGAAAATAATAAATAAATGAATTTTGTTTCTTCAGTAATTAGAGAAAAAATACTAACAAGATTATAACTTCAATTCATCTAACAAAACATAAATTTCTTGATTAGCTTAGCTCATTATAGGAGTAAACAATAAAGTGTTAATCATTCTCCATTAGCATATTAAAAATAAATCCCATATCTGATAAGATTATATAAATTCTAGGGGGCAGCAGAATTTAGAATACTGGAAAGTAAAACCTGACTCTGAAGGGAAAAAAATATCTTTTTTATTCAAGTTGTTTTATACAAATAACTTTCAACAGTACTGCAAAATAATCCTCTTTCAAAACATTTTTCCTATTTATTCTAGCAGTGATGATCTCAAGCTATTGTCTGTATTTCCTCTAATGGAACTAAGCTCAAAGCTTAAACTAAATCTCACCTGAATCACAGATAAGTACATTAAGTAATTGTACTATATTTTATCAAGGTAAGAGATTACTTTCAAGGAAGAACTTTAATTTTTCAAACTTCAGTTGTTTTTCTTCTTATTTAAAATTACAATCACTATAAGATTCTGGTAAAATAAAAGAAAGTGAACTTCTACTTTGAATCTGTAGTACAAGAATTTTATATATACGAACTACATTTCCCAACATTATTTTCTCTTATCGACTTCTTTTTGAAATTTCTAATTCCATCTAAATACCATCCCTACAATCATTAGAATAAATTGCTGTTATGACTGGACAAGATTTTCTATTTCACTACTATTTGTGAATATAGAGACACTGTCGAGAAGTATATAAGAGATGAGATAGGAACAAGGGTGTAGGCTTGGGCAAAAACGAAATGATTGGACCAGATGAGTTCCTTGGTCCTTTATGCTTCTGTCATTCTAAATATAGGTGAGAGGAAGGATGCTATTAGTAGCTGGAAAATATTAAAAACTAGAAAAAGAGGTTTTGGTTTGATATTTGGGGTAGCGGGTAGTTCACAATGCTTTATGTGCAGTCAGAAAGCCGAGGGATGATCTTTAGTAGGCAAATTAAAACAAACAAAAAAAAACTTTTAGAGAAACTTAGCCCAAACTCCATGTTTGATTAATGAGCTTTCTGCCAGCTTTAAAAGATAAACATGAAATGTTATGGTCCTTGAAGGCTACTTCCTCAAAGCCCTATGCTGCTACAAAGCGCTCAAGCAAAGGTTTATGCAGTATAATCGACCCAGAAAGAAAAAGTTCTTATGCTTGTAAAAGTCAATGTGTAATAATGTCTGGAATCAATCAAATAAAATGCTGAAGGGGATGCAAGAGGTGCTGCAGTGATGACTACCTGACAAAGTCAGTCTTTAAGATTCAAGAGGAGAAGGCTGAGAGGAGACAGAATCGACTATACAGTCACAAATATGGAAAGAATAAGCACAAATAGAAACTGGGAACTAGAAGGCATCAGTCAAGCCTAAAGGATTCACTTTAAAATAAATACTACTTTTTTTTTTTTGGCTACACTGTGCAGCATGTGGGGATCTTAGTTCCCTGACCAGGGATGGAACCCAGTCCCCTGCAGTGGAAGTGCCAGGTAAGTCCCCAATACTACTTTTTTTTTTAAGATCAAAGATGGTAAACTTTTAGAGAAACTTGTGTTACGGCACAAAAAAGTGGTTATAGAAAAAAACAGATCTATAGCAATTAATGGAGTACAGCAGTAAGGAGCAGTGACTATGTTGGGAAACGTGCCTTGTTTCCTAAGGCTGACAAAATGGGTTGGGATTAGAACTTTTAGACACAATATGTATCCCTAAATCCCTATCAGAGAAAGGCACACTAGGCAGGATGGTCCAGTGTAGGACCTGGGGGCAGACTGATTAAGTCTCTGGGTGATGAACACCGAATTCCTAAACTAAGGAAAGACATAGTTAAAGGATTATTTGAGAAGATCCTGGTGGCTGGTATATGTATATGTTCCACTAACTAAGAAGTGAAGAGAGGGAAGTCTTGGCTGTAGTGATATTAGAAGTGGAAATATAAAAGAACGGTTTAAATAATCATTGTGGAGTGAAAAATACCAGGGATAAAGAGCTTACATGTACCAGAAACTGTATAAAAAATTTATATACAGATATCTCATTTAACACTTGTTATATACACTTTTAAGAACAAAAAACCAGAGCACAGAGACATTAAGTAACTTAGCTGTCCAAAGTTACAAAAACAGTAAATAGTGGGGCTGGATTTCAAAATCGGAAATAGCTACATTCAAAATCTAGTCTTTCCACACTAATCTTTGTACCTACCTCTCCTACTGAACTTGGTGACTCATAGACATGGAAGATGCAAGAGATAAAATCACTGAAAATAGCCTCAAGATTTAAACTTAGTGATGTGAATGTTAATAAAAGAGAACTAGCGTCTGGGAAATAGAAGTTTAGATCATTTCTCTCTGGATCTGGGCCTTCATTTACTCTAGCAGATGTGGCTTGTCATAAAACCACTGCAGGATTCCTGAAAGTCAAGGAATGCTTCTGGAGGATGATTAGAGCCAGAGCTGGTCCAAAACTCTGGGACTACTTCCTATAGGAATTAGCACCTTCTATAGCCACCAGACTGGAATGATATAGCACCCAAGTCACAGCATCTGTGAGAGCCAAACAGTCTCAGAAAGTCCACTTAGATGTTTGATTGCAGGGATTAGAAGGATAGACTCTAGGATCTGATAGGCCTCAGTCAAATTCCAGCTTCTGCTCTTACTGGTTGTATAACCTTGAACTGGGTGTTTATTCTCTCCATGCTCAGTTTCCTCATCTAAAAAAGGAAACCGTGAAATACATCTCCCTAACAGCTATGATAAAGATGAAATAAAATAAGGCAGAGAAAGTACTCGGTACAGTACTATACAAATGCTCCTTTAACAAAAATGATGATGATAATAAAAATGATAGAGGATGAGGAGGGGGAAGAAGAGAAGGAGTCCAATTCAAAGGTCAGAGATATTCTCTTTGCATCTGCTTTTCTATGTTTGTTAGCCAATAACCTTCTTTCTACTCGGAAGCATGCTTTCTATAGTCAAGGGGTAATAAACAACATAAGATGAGACGCTCTAGGTGGTTTTTCTTTTAAGGAAAGAAGTTTGGTCTCTCAATTAAAGAGATTATTGGGTTTGAAACTTATTTCTTCAGCAGTGTGTCAGGTTTAGAGCTTAATATAAAACTTAAGAATGTGAAGCCGATTTCACTTGTTCATTTTGTTTTGATTTACCACAATCTTGTTTGCTTATTTTGAGTATTCCAACTGCTAACACATGGCTAGCGTAAGTCACGGTAGTTAATTTTCATCCATTCTTGGTTGCTGTAGGTAATTTGCATTAAAAAATTTTTTTGTTGGTAATGATTTAGAAAGTCACTTTTAAATTAGAATAACATACCTGTATCTATCTTTACAGACACATATTACGTATATCCCCCTACTCGTAGGGAATTGCCCATGGCTCTATTTGTAAATGTAGCTATTTGCAGCATTTTCTCCCTCTTCTCATTTTTGGAGCCCCCAAAATAATGAAGATTTAACATGTGTTTAGTAAATGATAATTCCCAATTCCAGGAAATTTGTGGTGAAACAAGCACTCACTGCTGATAGTATTGTGATTGCTACATCCCTTATGAAAGCAATGTGGCAACCATGAAAAGCAAGGTTTGTTCATTCTCTTTGATTTGGTCTGGAAATGATCCAACAGAAATCAAATGATACTGCACCATTGTTTTCTACTGGCTTACACGTGAAACACTCGACGTTGTAAGAACGATTTTAAGAAATTATGATATATACATATATGGACATTTTAATGAAACATTTGAAGACTATGAAGAAGCACTGAAAGTATTTGCTATAACATTAAGTAAAATAGCATATATATAAATAAAATATAAAATAATATGTACACTGTAGTGAAAACTATATAAAACATTGGTTCTTTACCGGGGTGCACATGAGACCACCTGCAGAGATTCCTAAATATTTAAATGCCAAGGCTCTATCACAAAAGGATCCTAATCAATTGATCTACTGATGGTGGAACTGTTGAAAATTTACATTTCTTTTAGATTTTATTTAGTGTAATGATGTTATCAATTTCAAAATACCTTCATACTTTTAAATGTTATTAAATCACATAGTTGATTTAAATGTTATTAAATCACCTTAATTGTTGCCACTTCAAATTAAATAAAAATTGTTAGATTAAATCTATGTTTTTAAAAATTGCCATTGCCTTCTTAAATATAATCCTTACTTTCAATGAACTCACTAGAATGGGATTCCAGAAGCAATCCCATAAAAATATTACAAAGTGGCTACACTGAATACTTAGTGGGGAAGCCAAAAGCATCCTACATCCCAATATCCCGTCCACATCTCTCCAAGCTCTGGTGTTAGTCCACATTCAGAGAAAACCTCCTGGCAACACTGCAAGGAGGTCAAGATTCCTGGCCCACACCCACCTAAACAACAACCTGTCAACTCCAAATATAGGAGCATCAGAAACATTCAAGGGCTTGAAAGTATGAACAAATGATGCTGTTAAGGAGGGCCAGAAGACTTATTATTGGAGTCTGAATGTTTACACGTATAAATTATGAAATGCTGAACTGTTAATTACATGTATATTTACGAGTAAAATCAACCAATCTACTCTTTTGAAGTGATTTTGGTAATTTTTCTGCCTAAGGATGAAGCATGCCCACGTAGTACACTTACACGGGCAAAGCCGGTGATTACGAGGCTGGGCTCCTCCTCCCCAGAGCATCCCAGTGGGCCAGCCAACAGCCCCTGGTGGGCAGCGCACTGATTAATAGTGGCTAGTTTTAGAACTCGATGTGTATTTTTTACTTTGTTCACACCCCTTTTCTACCAATCTCACAGCATTCATTTTTGCAGAGTGCTTTTGCATTCCTAGAAGAGTTTAGCCTTCAGACACAATGAAAAAAACAAACAAACAAGGTCATGGACTTTATCATGCTCAGTTCATGTGGCTCTTCCCCAGATTTCTGATCAAAGGTCTCAGAGATTAATAAGTAATATTAAGTCAGAGAATTAAACAACCACTGAATTCTTAAGCCAAACTCCACAGTCACTCAACACAAATTTAAAAATAATATTTTAACGTCAATGTCCGTTTAAACCAGAATATTGATTATTTTAAATTATTTATTTCTTGTTTAAAAATGATAATACCCTACAACAAATAATTTTTTAAAAGTTATCCTACACTACATTTGAAGACATTACATTTTCTAAGATTACTTTAAGATTACAGTCTTGATAATTAGTCTTTTCTAGGTAATAATTCCCACCAATTAATAACAATGAATATTAAAAAAAAGTTTAACTATGTTTAAATTTCTCAAAGTTAAAAGAAAAACAAAGAAAGCAAAAGAAAAAATTATAAACATCACAACTTATCTGGAAGCAACCTAAGTATCCACCATCAGATGAATGGATAAAGAAGATGTGGTATACGTATACAACAGAATATTACTCAGCCATAAAAAGAAAAAATAAAATCACCATTTGCAGCAACATGGTTGGACCTAGAGATTACCATATTAAGTGAAGTTAAATCAGACAGAGAAAGACAAACAGATGATATCACTTATATGTGGAATCTAAAAAATAATACAAATGAATTTATGTACAAAACAGAAATAGACTCACAGACATAGAAAACAAATTTATGGTTACCAAAGAGGTGGGAGATAAATTAGGAGTATGGGATTAACAGATACACACCATTATATATAAAATAAACAATAAGAATTTACTATATAGCACAAGGAACTGTATTCAATATCTTGTAATAACCTATAATGGAAAAGAATCCAAAAAAGAATATATATATATATAAATATATATATATATATATACACATATACATATAATATGCTTTTTAAAAAAATTCCCAAGGTTTTATTTACTTATTTTGCATTGCCACTGCAAAATGACAGCCTTTGGAGAATTTTTATGCATAATATACACTGAATGTTTTTCCAGGAATAAATCACAAAACAGTAGTGGCCTGTTGGGTCCAACTCATTATTGTATAGTTAGGAGAAATATCAGATCATTTTGCATTCTTCAGGATATCAGCAACGGACATTGCCTCTACTTATTAATTATGGTTGTGTCAGTTTTGTTAGCTAGGGCAGAGAAGTAAGGAGAGAGACAAGGACTCCAGGAGCCAGCACAGGATGGTGAGTGTGGCACACAGCAATATATACAAACATATATATATAAAATATATAACTGAAAAAGAATCACAACATCCAGTTTTGAAGAGAGCATGCAGGCAGAGACTATGAACTCTCCTTGTCCATAAATATTCCAACAGTTACTTAGAGAATTTGTCTTTTAAGAGATCTTGAAGGTAATTAAAATATCATGATACTACGACTACTGTTAAAATAGAAAAGGTTTCTTGGAAAACAGGCTGTTTTTGTTTTTATTGTTGTTAATAAATAACATATCTGGCAGATTTAAAGCTCTGTGTAAAGATTGTTAACCACTTGACCTATAAACTTAATGAAAAGAATCTAGCAGCTTCTGGTAAATGAAAACCAATGAGAAATGGGGGAAATATCTCCTTTATTAAAGGTTAATTATTAGATAAAATAATATTTACAAAATTTTTTCTTATATAATTTTTAGTAATACACTTGTATAATTATGCTTCACTATGTATAATATCCAAATTCTTTAGTCTGGAATTAAGGACCAAAGAGTTTATCACCACTTAATAGTTGTGTGACCTTAAACAAGCTGAATAAACTCTCTGAGCCTCAGGTTTATCATTCTTTAAATAGGGACAATAAAGAAGCTCACCGAAAGATTTGTTGTGATTGAATGATATGGTCTCCAGGAAAGCTTTAGCACAGTGGCTGGCACAGAGTCAAGCCTCCCTCAATAAAGTTATGTTATTATTCAGCTAAGCCTGGATCCACTACCTTAGTCCCACCCACTACCACACATACCTAACAAAGGATTCGATTTTCACTGTCAGGGTAACTGTGCTAAGAGGGTCTTATCAAAACTTTAAAATCTGTGCCATGTGACAAAACAGTATAGCATGATAATTCACCTGCAAAGATTTATGATGCTGAAGCAGGATAAAAGTATCACACATCTATGAACAACTAATTCTAAATATTTTCAAATAAAATGAACACGACGGTGACTTTGGGTTGGCTTGGTTTTCCCTGTGGACACTCACATAGAACTCATTTTAGAATGAGGTTCTACAGAAAGGAAGCTGACCCTTTGTGATATATTTAGAAAACTACTCTGCAACGGGAAGAGATGCATGAATTGTGACAATGGGGCTTACAAGGCACACAGCTGAAAAACTCTGAATGAAGGATACCTAGGTTTCCATATCAAATTTACATTTCTTGCAATTGAGGAAAAAAACTTGACATTTCTTAAAATTTTATTATAATCAGTACTCTTCTAAAGTTATTTTACAATTCTATATCAGTCATTAAATCCAAAACTATTTTTATTTTCTTATTTTTAAAATTAATTAATTAATTTATTTTTGGTTGCGTTAGGTCTTTGTTGCTGTGCGTGGGCTTTCTCTAGTTGCGGCGAGTGGGGGCTACTCTTCATTGTGGTGCGCGGGCTTCTCATTTCAGTGGCTTCTCTTGTTGCAGAGCTCGGGATCTGGGAGCGCGGGCTTCAGTAGTTGTGGTGCGTGGGCTCAGTAGTTGTGGCTGGTGGGCTCTAGAGCGCAGGCTCAGTAGTTGTGGCGCACGGGCTTAGTTGCTCTGCGGCATGTGGGATCTTCCCGGGCCAGGGCTCAAACCTGTGTCCCCTGCATTGGCAGGCAGATTCTTAACCACTGGGGCACCAGGGAAGTCCCCCCAAAACTAATTTTTAAATGCTACCACTTTCAGAAGTAAAACTTCTATTAGACCTAATTAGATAACTTCTACCAAACCATAAAAATAAGAAATTTCATTAAGAAAATGGCAAACATTGATATAATAGGATAATTGCAGTAAAAAGTCTACAAATTTAGGCTTATGCTTTAGGTTAGGAGTGAAATCCACGAAAGTGCTAATTCTCTGATGGCTAGTGTAAGTGCTGCTACCGTGTGAGATAGCACTTCATTCCAAGGGTGGACCCAGATCAATGCAGAGCACTGCTTCCACCATGCCCTGAGTATTAACTCATTGAGAAGGCACCTGACCTTCATTTCTGCAGTCTATAATGCACACAGTTTGCTCGGGGCGCAAATTGCCCGGCCAAACCACCAACTCCTGGTTAAGTGCAGCACATCATTTTTACAGTGAGCCTTTTAATGATCAGAAATCTATGTGTATTTTATTAACACAGAATAAGGTTAAGAAAGGTGATGGGACGCAGAGGTCTGGGCATGAGCTCTGGAGCCTAGCTACATCCTAAGCCATTTAATGGATGTTTAACCTCAGGAAAGTTAAATACTTTGTGCCTCAATATCTTCATCCGTAAAATGGTAGTAAGTACTTCATTAAAATGTGTTTCTAATAATACAATTGTGACTATTCCAGTTCTCTTCTTCAAAGGTAGGAATGGTCATCCTTTGATTTTAGGATTTGCTTCTGAACAATTTTTCTTATTCAATTCAATCTAGAAAAGAGTTTTTCAAGACCTACTATGTTTATCTAGTCTTACTTTTCATACGGTATGAAAAGGAGTGTTACGGAGAATGAAAATATGTTTCACGTTGAAACTTCAAAGTCCCAAATTTCTACTCTACAGCAGTAAGCATGGACAATATAGGTTGAATAACTGGACTTAAATAACTCTGAGCAAAAGTTGATGCCGGCAGACGGTCAAGGGAAATGTTTGGTACTGTCATTTAAAATCATAAAGGCCACTGGGGCTACAAGTCTACTCTGGTCCTCCCATTCAGCTGCTTCTCTTCTTCCTTTCCCTTCCCCCTTCCTTCATTACAAGGAGACCTGGTATCAGCTTTCTGCTTTTCATCACTGGTCTTTTTGAGAAGTTAATTATCTCCTTAAACACCCCTGTTAAACAAGGTTCTCTCCTCTCCACAATCATAATGACAATAATAACACTTTTATTTATAAAGTACTTACCATGTATTAGGCACCTTGTGAGGGTGTTTATATACTTTTTTTTTTTAATTTTTATTTTATGCTCCTAACAACTCCCTGAGATTGGCCCCATTAAGTCAACTACCCACAGCAGGCATTTCAGAATTGGCAGAGCCAAGATGTGAACCCAGGTAGTTGCACTGCAGACTCAATGTTCTAATCATTATGGGGCTGCTCCCACAGGAGACTCTGCAATTGTTCTCCTATGTATAGTGTGTCCTCAACCTGAGCTATAGGAAGACACTTTTTGTGGGACCTGAGACAGTTCCCATTTTAATTAACTTCCTGAGAGGACAAGGGGAAAAAAGTCCATACCATTTCTGATTCAAAAATTGTGTATTCTTTTGGAGATGCAGAAAGCTAAGAAGGCAGAAGGCAGAAGCCAAAATAAATACATAAATAAAGGGAGGAAATATTATATATCCAATATTTCTTATTTGAAATTCAGCTGTAATAATATTAAAACCACTAATATAACAAATGAGAAGTTTCAAGGTCAACTTTTGTGTGATTCATTTTATGTTTTATATTAATAAAAATTACCAAAAGCTAAAATAAACTTTATTCTCCTTCTAGATAAGCCAGTATGTAAAATAATATTGTAGACGGATTTTTAGTTTCTATGGAAATATTGAGAGAACAGATCCAAATCACACCTTTTAATAGATTTTGAATAAACAAAGGTTAACTGATCAGAGATTCAGCACATGAGGTCTGGATGAGAATGTCTGGATCAAGAGACAAACTGATCCTTCCTAATGTTTACAGAATACAAAAGAGTTCAAAAGGTAAATGCCAAGTTGTCTGTCTGAAAGAGTCACATGTTGTCAATACATGAAAGAACTGACCTAAGTTAAAAATAGAATTCTCATTATGCTGCCTACCCCCTTTTCCTGAAGAACTTCACTTAAAAATAGAGCCACACTGATTTTACAGCCATCATTACTTTCCTTGGTAAAACCATTATCAAATATGTTTAAGATGCTATAGTTCTCTATTAAGACTCCTTCACCAGGTTTCTTTGTAGAACAGACAGAAAACACATTAACTAGAACTCTATTTTTCTGTATTAAATAAGATTTGGCCACTACTTAGTTAACATAAGGACCATCTCAGACTAGGTTAACATTATCCCTCTTTCTCTTGTGAGTTGCAAAGTTCAAATATCTGACCAAAATTTTAGTAGGAAATAGAAATGCTAACAAAAGAACTTGCCATCACCACTGTCAAAAAATTAATTCCGGGCTTCCCTGATGGCGCAGTGGTTGAGAGTCCCCCTGCCGATGCAGGGGACACGGGTTCGTGACCCGGTCCGGGAAGATCCCACATGCCGCGGAGAGGCTGGGCCCGTGAGCCATGGCCGCTGAGCCTGCGCGTCCAGAGCCTGTGCTCCGCAACGGGAGAGGCC
Organism: Neophocaena asiaeorientalis asiaeorientalis; assembly: GCF_003031525.2. Lineage (NCBI taxonomy): Eukaryota > Metazoa > Chordata > Mammalia > Artiodactyla > Phocoenidae > Neophocaena > Neophocaena asiaeorientalis. Next base: position 7,808,158 of record NW_020185325.1, on the reverse strand, counting down.
ACAGCAGTGAGAGCCCCGTGTACCGCAAAAAAAAAAAAATTAATTCCCATAAAAAAACAGATTTTTAATCAGTAATCAGTTTATTGCTATTAAAGATTAAAGTAAAATTGTGAAATTATATACATATGTGTCTTTAAAAAGATTCCTTCCAAGAACCTGAAGATTGAAGCTACTACACATGATTACATGTCAAAGCTGATCGATGTATCTATTATCATCATCATCTATCTATCCATCCACATATATCCTCTTCCTCAAAAATTAGTTAGTTCACATTAAGCCTATACTGAGTATTCAGGAAAATGATACACAACTTAATTTTCTAAGAGAACTAAATTCTTTTGGGTTATGATTTCAAATGAGAACCTAACGATTCAATAAATGGTATATTCTCTTTTCAACCTCTTCAGAATAAACTTCAGGAAAGTCTAAATTCATCTTGTCACTCCCAGATTGAAACCACCCCTCCCTGGGAGAACCTGTGGGCCTCCAAACATTTTCAATCAGCTGACCACAAAATAACCCCAATCACTAAAAAAATGTTTGGTCATATACTCAAAACATGACTATTATTTACGTATAAAATATATGCATCTATTCTCAGAATTAAATACATACATTACTAAACATGGGGAAAAGTGGACATTTTAAAGGTTGAGTATAAAAATGAAGTAAACACTAGTTTTAAATGATAATACCACACTCACAGTGTTTACTATCTCAAAACAGAATATACACTTAGGATGAGGTTCTTCTTCAAAGATATTGGTATGTATCTATTTTTGTAATAGTCTACTTGGAAATTATCTATTTCCGTTGGTGGGGTTTCTGTGACACCTGACTAAAATACCATTGATTTTTTGCTCTTAGTGTAGTTAAGGAAGGGTCTGTATTAGGAGTATAAGTATCAGCTTCACTGCATCATGAGTAGTAGCTTCAGTCTGCAGTAGTAGCTTCAGTCTTTAGTAGTCAGTGCTTCTTAAATGTCTCTTCAGTCTTCAGGCAAGAACCTTTTTAAGGCTCTTGATCACTTTGTGAGTGCTATTTTGGTTAAAGCTAGAAACACAATCTGTGTATCTAGGCACATATAAACTGCAATACCCCCAAAAAGCTGTAAGTGGATAAACACATAAGGTCCCCACTGTCAACCCTTCTAGGTTGTTGAGTTTAGACTGCTCCCTCCAGAAAACTGTTACCACACTTGATACATGATTATCTAGTATACAGAGTAACTTGGGCCATTCTATAATTTAAATATTTGTATTTTTGATTTACTTTAATTTTGTATTTATCTTGTACTTTAATTATACTCATTAAAAACTTTTAAGGATAAAAATGCATTGAACTAATCACTATAATAATATCTTTCCACACCCCAATGGATCATTCTGCATATTTTTCAGGTGCCAACACCCCACTTTGAAGACCGCTGACATAGAAATGTAAAATTCAACCTGTCTTGAAAGTTCCTTCACAGCCCAAATTGAACCTTTTTTCTTTCAGTATTTCCACAAATATTTTTCAGTATTCCCACAAATGAATCTTTCATGGCAAGCAAGCTGGTTGTTACAATAGAAAAAGAAACTGCACAGAAAACTGAGATTACAACAGTCTCAGGTTGGAAATGTAGTCTATGGAGTATGTCAGCAAGTAGATAGATAGTAAGCTAACTATACTAACAAGCCAAGGGTCTGAGTGAGAACAGCAAGTCAGAAACCTCAGCCAGTCAGAAATTAGACCACATGCGTCAGAGAAGCTCAGATACCAAATGCAGAAAAGAAATCAAGCAGGCAGATGAGAACCCCAAGTCACAATGGCAAAACTTCGAGGATGGTCAAAAGGTCGAGGAGTCAGGAATCAGGAGATCCACAGCACAGGGGCTGGTGAAAGGACAAGGAAACAGATGCAAGACCCAAGCAACAAAGCAATTTGATACTGAAGCAATTCTGTTATGGCCAGGAAGTTTCTTACACGTTTCCTACTGGATCCTTTCCCAGAACCTGGCTAGTGTGACCCTGTGCAGATGTGAGTGTCTGGAGGAAAAGATGGAATAAGGACGAGGGATCAAGGGAATATTCTCCATAGCCTGTACCTTTGCTATGATGCTCCCATCCTCCTGGAGTATTTGCCTCTCCTATTCATCCTTAAAATCACATACAAATCTTACCTGCTCTCTCAGTCCTTCTTTAACCATCTCAACATACCACTCTATGAATTCCTACAGCAATTATTTTATCCTCCGAGCATTGTGATACTACTCTGTGAAGCCTTGCACTTTTTTCTTGTTCCATGTGTCAGCATTCCCAAAGAGATTGCAAACAAGTGGTGAGCTATGAATTCACAGTACACTTTGACTTTTAGTAGTCAGTGCTTCTTAAATGTCTGAGTTCTTTGAATACTGTGATATCACTCTTTACTCACATAAATGCAGAGAGGGGCATGCACACACTATTTAATATATAATTCTACAAGATCAGGTAATTTACCTAGTTTACCTGAGATAATTATAACAAAATTCTACCACTGAATTCAAAGTAAAGGTTATTTAGCAAATTAAAAAAAAAAAGGCTTCTGTACCAAAATACAATAGATATAGATTTCTTCACTTCTGTGAAATATGAAAGATTAGAATAGGAAATATTAGACACTAGTCATTAAATCATTGATTACTATCCATTCAGGGAAAGATTACCATAACATTCACTTATTAATTTATTGACAAATTCCATAAACCTCCACTGCTATTGGTATAAATATAAATATTGGTATAAATATGCTATTGGTATAAACCTCCACTGCTATAAATATCCCTGCTATTGAATACTTTGAAGACACTGGGATAGATGCTAGGTGCAAAGAGGGGTACAGAGATGAATAAAGCATCATCTCAGCCTTAGAAAAACCTAGACAATACGAAATATTTCAAGTCCACCTAATCAAGCCCAGAAAGGCTGTCCAGCCATTTGATATTGGGCATGAAGAATGAGTAGTAACTCACTAGATAAAGAAAGGGGAGAAGCTGCACGTGGCAGCACAATCCACAGGGGCAAAGATATGAGACCACCAGAGTATGTGTGTGGGGCATGAGGGGTATGTGAGAAAGAGAAGGGATGGAATGTGAGACTGAAGCATAGCTTGGTGTTGAAGCATACACCGTGTTAAGGAGTTTAGGTTTCATCTTGGAGGCCCTGATGAGCCATGGCTAATTTTAAGTAGTAAATCAGTAGATTTCATCTGGGTTGGTAAACAAAAATTAAAATTTATTGATTTAAGTGATTAATTTCAAACTGTTACTAAGATAATATGAGAGTCAGAAGTGATACGTAACGTTCAGGCCTATTCTTTTGTTTCCAAGTTAGCTATTTTTTTTAAAAGCCAGCTGATTTCCAAACTATCTTTGAAAATAATTCAAAACATACACACTTTTAGGTTGAAAGAGAAATGTCCACAGTGACAGCATTTAATGTATTAATAATGACATGCCTAATAATTTGCTACTTAATTTAATTTAGACTATTTTCTAGTTGTATTTTCTAGACGTATCTTAACTTTGAAAAAGTTAAGTCCTACCTGGACGATCATCTGGGAATCATGAACCACAGCAGAAGTCACTTGCTGAGAGGTCTGGTGGGCTACATGAGCATCTTCACACATGGAGATATGGATGAAGCAATTTATATATATATATAAATATATATAATTTATTTACCCATTTATATATATGGAGTATTACAAACTACTATTTTATTATTTGAGTTATTCATGTCCCAATGGATCATTAGTCTACCAATTCTGCCCTTTTTATATTAAAAAATGGAAACCAAAAAGACCCCCCCAAAAAACCCAAAAAACCCTGATCTGCTTGCCTCTCAGTTTATGGTACATTCTAATTTCTTTGTAAAGCATATCTGACAATAATCCATAGTCCATAGTATATTCCAAACAAAATATCACTATTCCAAAATAACAGTGAAAGTTACTCAAGCAAAAGAAAATACTGCTATTATTTAAACTTATATTAAAAGTTTAAGAAAAAAAGTTTAAAAGAAATTAAAATTAGTTTAAAAGAAAGCTAACATAATTGTCCCATTTCAAAGAGATAAACATTACTCAGTATTTTTAAAAAATAAACTTTGGTGTGTATTATAAAATAAACTTTATGTTTATAAAATAAACATAAGGAATTTATCTCCACCTGAAATCATGCACGATATTATAATTTCGTGGAAATATTTTGGGGTAATGACTTTCAAATGAATACAGGAAGAATGTTATTAAAAAGAACAAAGATTAGGAAATATACTCTTGCGCATAACCCTGCAGTGGGGAAGGGAACAGTCTCTTATGATCTAATAGGATTTTTCCATTCTTAACTTGGTTAATCTTAGACACAAAGCAAATAAATCATTCTTGGTTTCTAAAAGTCCATGGTGAGTCTCAAAGGAAATTAATTCCCTTTGCTAACCATGGTTCATAAAAACATATTATTAAAGTGAACTCAATAAAAAAATCTAGATTTAGTACTAAAATGAGGTGTCATCTTTTTTTTTTTTATAAAACAAGAGATTTTTCCATCCCTTTCCAAACAGTTTCTAACACAAAAGTGGCTTTCCAGTATTGGGAAATATAGGGTGAATGTGTAGATTAGCAAAGATATGAGGTTGGCATAATGGAGAGTATGGTAAACTCAGTGTGGTGAAGAGAACAGCCCTTGAAACCTGACAGCACAGAGCTGCCTTCTGAAAAACCCACATGTATCATCACTTAATATGTTGGGAGGGAAAGAGCCTGACTACTGGCAAAAGTGTGATTAAAATTCTTACCAAACACTGTCACTACAGTGGAATCAAAATATTATCATCACTTAAAACACATTTATTTAAAACCAAATTACACAAGTATAAGGCAGGAAGTGCCCTCTAGGTATTAAAAACCAAAGACAGACACTTACACAAATGCATATATATTGAAACACAGAATTAAACTTGCAGAGCAAGTATATGAGCGGAAAATGAGGCATTAGTATTTCTCCGTTACAGGTAGTGCGCACGGCAGCAAGGAGGCAACATATGTAACTGGGTCGAGGACAGAAAAGCTATGGAAATTCTTCCTCCCAACTGAATAAACTATGTGGAAATAGTCTGGTCTCTGGTCAATCAGAAGAGCTTGATGAAAGAGCAAGGATTTCAAAATCTGTTAGAAAGTTCACAGAACAGGTACAATCAGTAAGCTTCCAGAGGTGGGTGGTGACAGAAGTGATGAGAAGCAACTGAGTAATGGAGTATGGCTCAAAGTTGATTTCTCATAGGAAGGAGGAGCTTGGATAACTGGTGTGGTGAAAAAAAGGAATCAATTAGATTAAATGACTCAAACCAGGGGTTTTCCTGAACTCCTCGTTTCCCCTTACACACAACATCTATCTCATCCAGTAAATTTACTATTTACCAATAGTAAATCCTATTGGTTTTACCTTCAAAGTATAGTGCAAACCCGAAACCTCTTCTCCTTACTATGGATCCCCTAGCTCAAGCCATCACTATCTTTCACCTGGACTCTTGCAAAGGCCTAACTGTTCTCTTTGTTTTCACTGTTCCCCACCATCCACTATTCACCACGGTCTATACCCCACCCGGCAGCCAAAACTTTATAGTGACTTTGCATCACACTGTTTATCATAAGTGACTGGACCTTACATTATCTGGACCCTATTTCTCCCTTTAAATTCACCCTCTTCCATTCTCTGCCCTGCTTTCACCAGCCAAGACATATTGGACTTCCTGCTGGTACCCAATTCAAAATCCCAGTTAACTGCTGTTTCATGCAACACTAAAACCTGACCATGTACAGAACTGTTTAATCATGTGTCCTCTCTTAGCTAGGAGAATTTGCTATTGAACTGAATTGTACAAATTTACATCTGGAAATAACAGCAGTGGTGACTTATCTGATTACAGAACAAATAAAGCAGTACAATACAGGCATTTTCAAATTTATCTTTAAGATAAGAACAATAAGCAGAAAGACACACAGAAATGGCCTATGGGTGAATATGTTCCTTGGAAGCATGAGATATGTTCACCAACACTGCATGCATGGGAACAAACAGGAGAGAGATAGTAAAAAAAAAAGAGAGACAGGAAGAGAGGTGTAGCATAGGTGCCAAAATGTGCCGTACATACTATGTGGAGTTGGGATAAGGGGAGGAGATAGGGCTCTAGTCTTAATCCCTAAGATTCCAGAGTCAGCAGGCAGTGACTGTTACATACACTTTTCCACCATGCCTAGGGGTTGTGGCTGAGTAAGAAAGTATCCCAGCATCTCTGCATCCTTTTCTAACATGCTTAGTACAGAATGCACTTTTCCATAGAAACCATGCTGTGAGATGGTGAGGCTTCCCAAACAGACCACAGAATCCTATTAAATCCGTTATACTGTGTGGGATCTTCCCAGACTGGGGCACGAACCTGTGGTCCCCCACATCAGCAGGCGGACTCTCAACCACTGCGCCACCAGGGAAGCCCCACATTTTTAATAAGGAAGACACTGACCTCAACTGAACACCAATTAAATACTAAAGTGCTGAGCTCTACACTTTAATAACTCATTGAAAAATTGATTTTATAACCTTAATATATATGTATTTATATATCACAGCCATATTATGGTTTTAAATTATCTTTTTGGGAGCAAGCAAAGGAGTCTAAATACGAATTTTTAAAAATTAGTTGCATCCTGAACACCTGTGTATAAGTAAGGTAAACTGCTAAAATGCACAGCAACTATTCAATACAAATCAGAGGTTGATAACTGTATACGTAGTCTGAACAAAAGTCAAATGGGTTCACATTCATTCCCAAGGGGAGGGCTTGCAAAGGTCTGCAAAGGTTTGAAGGCAATGGAGGTGGGGCTGGGGGTATCATACCACACAAGAAAGGCAGCTGACTCTCCCAGTTTTGGTCCAGATGAATACTGGATTGTATTCATTTCTTCCATTGGCCCAAAGCTGGCCAGAATCTTTGAAAAACACACCTAAACAGGTGAGGTCAGGACTAAGATGAATCCAACTGCCTTGAAATATTCCACATTTATGAGTACTCATCAATTAACCTGTTAAAACGACTCAGGGCTGTGCTGTTCACCATGAAACCAAGTGACAACCACATTTCCTACTTGGGCCTAGTGGCCAGAGAGAATCCTGACTGGGAACCATTCGAGTTCCTGATTTGGAGAACGTCTAATGCCCTAGTTACAAAGTGAATGGACTTTGCAAACGTGAGATTACTGAATCTCCTGAGGAAAAAGGTAGTAAAATCTTTAAGAACTGTGGGGGAACTTGTTGAGGGAGAAATTAAGCCCTGTACAGCATAATAAAATTCTACAGGATAAAAAATGGTGCTGGACATAAGGGAAAAAAAAAAAGCCTTGAACGCAAATTTCTCAGAACTTAACAGTAACTTATTCTGGGTGGTGGCAATACAAAAGACATTTTATTCTTTGTAATTTTTTTGTACGTTTTAATTCTTAAAAAAAAAAAAGTGCTGCCTGGTGGAAATCTATGCCTTTAACTCTTTGGCTCCAACGCTTCGTTTCCTTTTAAGACAAGGATCACGAACTCAAATGCCTATAAGGCCCAGCAGCTAATATAAGGGAGTGAGGCCTACAAGATGGGAATTGTGTCAAACCAGTGAGCATAATCCCATGTCAAGAGGCAGCTGTTCCTCGGTGCCAGGACACAGCTGCTGCAGAGAAATGCAGGTAGTGGAGTTGCCAGATTAAAAATTTTTTTGACACTGGAAATCTGGATTTTTGTTGAAATTTCCTGGTTTTTAAATCTTGGCAAATGATTTAAATTATAAAAAACAAAACACATAGCTCTCTTAGGGGCCAAAAAACTTAAGCGATTTTCGAGGGTGATTTTGCCCATAAAGTATGAGATACGTATTTGTTTACTTGTTTTGTATACAAATCCATATTCACATTAAAGTCTGAGAAGCACAGTTCTAAATCAAAGAAAAGAATAACAGTAGTCTATATGCAGACTAAAACAACTATTAAATCCCTATCTAAATGGAGACATCCTTATCTAATAGTAGACATTTCTAAAGTATTACTTTCTGCCAGTAAAATTGATTTCATTCTGCTTATCATTAAGTTTCTATCACATGTTAACAGACTGAACAAGATTAGTGGAGTGATCTAAAATGAGGGCCAGGTGGTAAAATTTACTAAAATAGTAAATGAAAGAAGTACGTATGTTTCTTATATTGTGCATCCCACATGAAATTTGGGGTGAGAAAAAGTGCAAGGACAAGGTAAGTCAAAGAAAGGAAACCAGAGGGATCAATCAGGACAAATCCACAGTAAGAACTCCCTCTCCTAAAGAACCAGTGGCAAGGGGTGTCACCCTTGGTGGACAGAAGACAAATTGGTGAGGTCCAGTAGATGGTGGGGGAACGTTAACTGCCCAAAATTCTATCAGACTGAGATGCAAGAAGCTCACACTTGATTCCAGACTGTTAGGTGAGGTGGAATAGATGGGGAAACAGTGGGGGAGGAGTGGGAAGAATGAAGAGTGAGAGTCTAGAAGATGTAGTGGACAGGCATACCAGGCCTGGGGAAACCTGAAAGTCCATTCAAAGAAAGAAGCAAAACCAAAGGTATCTGGAGTGTAAAGATTTGTGGCAGGGTACAAAGAAAGAGGGTGAAATGAGGCAGAGAAAGGAAGGTCCAAATTCATATACTAGATGCGTGCTGAGGTCAAGGACAGTGAGGAAGCACAGTGGCCTGAAGTTGGACCCTGGGAAACAGGAAGAGGCAAACTAATAACAGGTTTCCGATTCAGCCAAGTTTTTCCAACTTTGTTGCTTTTGGCCAGGTAAGGGATGTTTACCTATGAAGGGTCAAGATAGAATAGAGAACACAACCACAGAGAGGTATGTGGGGTGATCTGTTCCCCAAGTAGACTGGAGGCCAGAAATACTGTCCCACAGGTCTGGACAGAGCGGAGACCCAGGACAGAGCAGTGCATCTTCCTTCACCTTGGGTGAATGAGGCCAGTGAGTGTGCCATATGAGATATTTCTGCTAAAACCCAAGAGCCAGCTAGTTCAACTGTTTCATTGGCTTTGCAAACAGGATATTATCAGGAAACTATTTAAAGAAAGAGTTAAAAAAAAGTTTTGTAGAAGCTAGTAGTTTTTTTTTATATCGTGTGATCCTTGGACTTTATGTTTGCATAAGGGAGAAAGGCAGCAGCAGAGTCCATTCTAATCTTTAACCATAACTGACTTCCAAGAATCAGTAACACCATCCCCAGTTCCTTTGATTCAGTTACTTTCAACCAGTTACCAGCATTTAAATTTATTCAAGCATGCTTGAAAGTGAGACACATTGAAAACGCTAACCTACATTTTTATTCAGAAGGAAGGTACTTCAGTATAACAAACCCTAATGATGATATTTTGCTACAAAAGTGAGAATACACTGATGACTCAAGACTGACTAAGCAAACCAAACCTTGGAACTTGTGTGTTTATGAAGCTTTAAAAACTAATTTCTATGACCAGTTTGAAATGCAGAGCTAAATTAAAATATATCAACCATTTAAGACAATGAAATGACCACTGAAGACCCAAAAAACGTGACTGAATTGCTGGGTCCCTAATTCTTGGCCCAAGCATACTGGTTAAAGTCATAAGAGACCCTTGTGTTTTGGTTGTGAACAGAAAGTGTTATCCATTATTTTGTCTTTGTCTGCAAAGGAGGTTCAGCACCTAGGCACTTCACCGTCTACACCCTATGTTGGTTCGCTCACCAAGATCACACCATAATGAAAGCTACATGTAGACCTGGCAGTTCCCTCTTCTGCATTTAATTCTGCTTTGTGCTGGTGCAGTAAAAAGGAGTTCATGACAAGGTTATTTTTTAATAGTTTTCTTCCTTGAGAAATCATAGTGCTTACTTTTTCATTCACATGGGATATATATTTTATAATATTAGTTTCACTTCTAATACATGTATATCGAAACCATAAGAATACAACATAGCAGTCAGGGACCAAACACACTGAATAGGTATCAGCTGCCAGATATATTAGCTACAACAATACAAATTGTTTTCTACTGAGTTCTTAATAAATCCCGATGTTTATATAAATGAGTAACAAATAATTTCACTGTAACAGCTTATTTGTTTTCAAATTTAATCACCTCAGGCTAAACTCACAAGCTCAAGAAACAAAGAGGTAAATTTCTTTCCATAGACTTTGAAATATCTCAGAAAGAAACTGCAGATCTACTACATTTAAACTAACTTACGATAGTTTTAAAAAAGTATAGGGTCCAACAATTTATATTTTCAACTGCAGTAAAGTCCGCTTAGCTTGGCCATTTGATTGTCAGCTGTGTCAGAGGCTGGGGTTCAAGGAGTTATTTGTCACTCCACAGGCACTCCTGAGCCTAGACAGATCAGAGCACATCTCATTCTAATGAGTCACAGATCTATAGATGAAACAACTTTCTGCACAAAATTAATAGAAAAATGCATGTTCAATTAAAGCAAAGTGTGGATACTACCTTCTTCTTTTTGATATGTCCCTCCTGACTTGCTTGCTTACAAGTGTCTGGGATGATCTTGGCTATACGCTCACTCCATGTTATATAGTACATCTCCCAAGCTGGAGATATCAGCAAAATAAAAATGATTTCAACCCTAAATAGCCAAAATAATGACATTATTATCAGCTAGCCCTCTAACCTAAAATTTGCTGAAAAAGAGGCAGATAACCTATGCATTTACTGAACTGAGAAAAAAGAAAAGAAATGTTAAGCTTTAAAGATATGTCCTACCAAGGCCCCGCCCACCTCCTGACCACATTTTCTAAGACTTCCCATCTTGTTCACTAACCAAGTGCTACACTGCCATTTCTACTGCTCAAGTATGCCAACCTTGTTCTAGTTTCTGGGCCTTTCTTTGCATTTTCTCTGCCAAGAATGTTCTTGCCCCAGTCTCTGCACTTCCTCTCAGTTCACGTGTCACCTCTACAGTGATAATGTCTTCTTTGACCCCACCTCCCTCCAACTGATTTTCACCCTAACACTTAACAGTATGTAAAGTGTGTTTATTTACCTCTTTACATCTGTCTCAAATGTTATGATACTGTCTCAAATGTCTGATACACACAGAAAGTAGAGACCTTGCCCTTTTTTGTTCACCACAGTGAACAAACTAAGAACCACTCAGTTCTTAAGAATAAACCCTGATGCTTATATAATGAGTAACAAATAATTCACTGTAATATCAGATTTGTTTTTAAATTTAATCACTTCAGGCTAAACTCACAAGTTCAGGAAACAACAAGATAAATTTCTTTCCAATGACTTTGAAATATCTCAGAAAGAAACTGCAGATCTACTGCATTTAAACTAATTTATGACAGTTTTTTTAAAAGTAAATTATATTATTAGAAACTAATATTATAAAATATATATCCCATGTGAATGAAAAATTCACCACTATGAACCTTGCCTGGCCCTTATTAGAAACTTGATAAGTAATGAGTGATTAAAATTGATCTAATAAAAGCATTTTAAGGACCAAATTTTGAAAATAAGACACTGTTCCTTAATACTGACATTTAGTCAAAATCTACCTTGAAGAAATTCAAGGTAAAGAATGAATCAGGTTCCACATTCATTCTTGGAAATGATACTCAGTGCCCTATGCTCTGCCATGTGCTGGGCTTGGTGCATCTATGCCAACACTCAGGGAACCTGCTGGAGTCTGAGAAACCAGTCTGCCTTGCAGAGTCTGTGACCGCTGCGCTCCGAACAAAGTCATAAAATATCAGTGAAATAAAGAATTGTCCTGGGAATAGAATAGTCAAGACCTATTAGTCTACTCAGTTTTGTCAGTTAGTCAACAAATTCAGTCTCCCTCCCACCCTTACCACCCAGCAAGTGAGTCTTCAAGTTACCAAGCAAAATGGGCTTCCCTGGTGGCGCAGTGGTTGAGAGTTGGCCTGCCGATGCTGGGGACACGGGTTTGCGCCCCGGTCCAGGAGGATCCCACATGCCGCGGAGCGGCTAGGCCCGTGAGCCATGGCCGCTGAGCCTGCGCGTCCGGAGCCTGTGCTCCGCAGCGGGAGAGGTCTCAACAGTGAGAGGCCCGCGTACCGCAAAAAAAAAAAAAAAAAAGTTACTAAGCAAAGGCAAGCTATTTTACCTACTCATTTTAGATGCTGCTTTGTTTTAGGGTGCAGTTAAATTACATCAAGTTGTGCAGATATTCCTGATGTTTATAAAGTGGTCAGTAGGAGTGGAGGATGAGGAAATGGAACAGGGGTATGAAAAGAATGGTGAAATTGAATACAGACCTAGGAGTTTGAAGGAGGTCTGAGAGTGATGAAAACCTTTGCCAAAACTTAAGCCTTACAACTCGCTGCTTCTTCCTTGGGAGCAGCATGAGCTATAGCGTGGGGCAAAATGATTTTACTGCCAGATTTTTTGATGCTGTGCTCCATTTAGTTTCATTGTTTGCATTTGGGGGCCTATTTTGAGTCACATACTCTATTACTGTTAATACGTGAGAACATCTATTAATATTTTGAGTCTTTATTAGAGTTTAACTATAAGCTATAATTTAACTTTAGATGATCTTTTAAAAGTATGCTGAATTTCTAAGTGGGGCATATTTTTACACTCAAATCCTCCTCTTTATTTCTCCCCATACCAGTTTTCAAAGCAACGCTAAGAAGGAATTTTAAATGTATGTACACCTAAAATATAGGAAATACATTGAAAAGTGTGAACAACACAATAACAGTCCTCAAAATGAACAACTTTTTGCTACAGTAGTGTTTGGGAAAAATAAATATTGAATTAGCTAATGTTTCTAATTTAATATTAATCCTTCTGAGTAAAACTACAAATAATAGAATCAGATTCTTTCATAACATGCTGCAGGTTTAATCAACACAAAGGGACAAAATACACCAGATTTAACGAAAAGTTCTTGAAATACAGAGGATATTTAAAGGAAATGCAACATTGTTATTTTCAATGGCTATTAGTAAACTGTTAAATAAATGTGCTTTTAAAAATTATTATTCAAGACGTTGTAAGACTGTTATGTAATCAGCCAATAAATATTAGGCAAATGGACCCTGCTAAAGTGGATTTTGTGGGCTGAATACACAAGAGCCTTAAAATGTGCTCAACAGACAAGCAATGGGAGCAAGTGGGTTTATGTGATTTGTTTCCTTACATCGGCAATAACATTTAACCTATTTTAATGATGTTATCTAAAACAGAAGTCATTCTAAAATGAAGAAGACTAGTACTTTTATAAGATGTCCAAGTATAATAACTGATAGTTAATTTTGGTAACATATTCAATAAAACATTTAAAATAGAATATTCTATAGGATATTTTATTATTTAATCACACCATAATCATCCTGTATCGTGAAGAAGCTGAAGATTTTCCCTTTTCTAATCCTATTACATTCCAAATATATTTTCCATATTTTTAATAAAGTGAATGTTATCATTTTAATTTTACTGTTTATACTTTTATAATTAAGATTTTACTGTAAGTAACTGGTTATCTTGTAGTAATTTAAGACAGTATCTTTCAGTTTGTGTTACATGACAGTGCATGACTACCTCTGTACACAAACCTATTGCTAACTACTCTTTGAGATACTAAGAAAACCAAGCCTTCCACCCAAAAGTAAGAAAAGTACAAAAGTATGTCCAATCAAAAAGAGGGTCTGAATCTCAAACACATGACCTGGCTTGACAATAAAACCTAACTGATTTCTCTTTTAAAAATTATAAAATATTGAAAATGACAAATAATGTAAACTATAACCAGCTACTCATCACCCAGATATAACTTAAATTTTTTCCAAATTTCCTTGAAATTTTTGTTGTTTAAAATGTTCAGATACATTTAAGTCTTATTCTTTCATTCCATTCCTGCTCCTTCCTCCTAGAGGTAAAAAGTGATCTTCCTTACATTTTAATTTCATCTGCTTGTATCCAGCATTATACATGTTGTTTTGAACAAAGAACGAACAAAGAATATTAATTGGCAATTCCCAGAAAGGCCAATTAGAAAAGATTTTCAACTTCACTCTTCCTCAAGAAATGTAAATTAAAATAACAGAGAAATATCCTGTCACCTATCAGACTGAAAGTGTTGGTGAAGATGAGGAAAAACAGGAACTTACACACTGCAAGTAGAAGTGTAAGTTGGTACAATGTCTTTAGAGAACAACTTAATAATTTTCAAGCAAAACTGAAAATATTCCTATGCTATGGCCCAGAAATTACCCTTCTAGGCATTTACTCATGAGAAAGTGTCACCTTAGACCTCAGAAGGCATGTAAAAGAACCACGTTAATAAATGTTATAGCTACGACTTGTACAGAGCCTTTTATGTGCCAGGCACTGTTCTAAGTCCTTCCTATGTTTTCACTCTATTACCCTCATAACATGCCTTCCTCAGAGGAAATATACCACATTTTACTGATGCGTACACTGAGGCACAGAGGTTTATGACTTGCCAAAGTCGCATAACTAGTAGTGGTGGGACCACAAACCCAAGCAATCTAGTTCTGGAGTCTGTTAATCACTATGTATGGGTCACTGAAGTACCACATGGACGAATGAAAGGGTTGAAATCATCCAAGAGCCCATCAGAGAGGAAGGAACAAACAACTGGCAGTACATTCACATGGAGCAGAAGAGACCAGCCAGTAAGATGCAAAAGCCAGACTGCACACAGTAGCTTGCATACATTCCAACAGCCTGGCCCGGAGGGAAAAGGCAAGGTGCAAAATGATTTGTACTGCACGACACCGTGTTTATGATTTATTACCAATAGCTAAAGAAGCTAAAGCACTCTTAGGCTATACATATTAATAAAAATACAGAATCAAGAGCAAAAAAAGGGCTCCTTTTCTTGCCCTTGGGTTAAGGACTGATAACACCTCAAAAAAAATGTATCAGTTCCGGGAACCGCAAGATTGACTAACTAGATTGGGTTTTGGAGTGAGCAGCTGGCATGGTGAAGGATTTTGTAGCTGTTTGGAGCAGGCACGTAAAGTCTTTCAAGTAATTAAAGAAATCTGCTTATGTGCAAGGAAGGAAAATGTTCTCTATCATCTCTCCATAGGCTTCTCATCAAATGCGTGGGCACATAATTATCTTAAGGCTTATATTCTTGATTTATGACAATTATCTTCATACAAAACTCAAAAACCTTAATAGTATAACAACTTCACTAAGCTTTAACACACAGTAGACATGGTTTTCACAAATACATGGAAATGTTTTTATATACCAAATTGCATACAAAAAGTATTCATAGAAAACCATATAATAAAAAAGAAATCTGGTTACTTTTACATGACCAAAATAGATGAACAAATGATGACAAAATAAAATGTAATAGTTTTCATATTGTATAGTCTGAGAAGATAGGCCTATCAAGGAATTTCCCTCCTACTGAAATAGACTCTTAACAAAAAAGTATTTGCTTTAAGAATATATACTTAAGGGAGATTCTAGCTCTGAAAACAATGATCTGTACAAGGTCATAACATTGAGCTCTTCTTCCTCACTCCCCAAATGAGACTTCTCTGCATAATGAACAAGGAAGGCCTGTCAAGAGATCACAATGTTGATGTCAGTTCAGCTAGACCATCAGCCTCCACAGAGCAGTTCCATACTCTCTATGGAACATTAAAAATAAAAAAAAAAAAAAAAAAAAAGGTATCTACGGAGAAAAGACCAACCTAATAAAGATAAATCTTTGAAAGATCAAGAAGTTAAAGTAAGCAGTGACACACATGGCTAAAATGTTAGTTTTCATGGAAACTTAACGGACAAATAAGTGGGGCTATATTTAATGTTAATTATTCTTAATCTTAGCCGTTGAAAAAATGTTTTAGGTTTAGGTGTGGCAACTTCTTTTGAAAAACTTGTTGGCACTCCAGTGTACACCTTGCTATGATTTCTTTCCAACATTGGACACACCTTGTTCAAAAGACAAATGACTCATAAGAGGCCACAATCCAAGATGTGATATTCAGCATTTAACTCACTAGTGATACCCCAGATGTAGCCACAGCTTCTATTGTGAGAAAAAGAGTAGATGGGATTAGAAACTATGGTTTCTCTGTTTCACCTGAATCAGTTGTAAAAGAATAGTAAAAATACAGCTTAAGGTCAGATAAGGTAATAAGGAGAAAGGCCACAGTGGGGGGCGGTTGTGAAAGTGTGCCAACATCAATAAATGTTACTCAATGCTTGTACCACTTAACAAAAATAAGCCAAGCATAGAAGGTGAAAATGGCTAGATAAGAAAGAAGAAAACTAATGTAAGAGTTGACTAAGCTAATCTGTACTACTATGATTAAAAACACCAAGTAACTGACACATGATATCCAACATCAAATACTTTATTATCTACGAAAAAAGGCCAAGTAGAGTCATTTCTTCCTCCAAAGTCCATAAGCGTATTTGTGCATGTTTTAATATATCATTCCAATTGTTCTCAAGTTTTTTGTGTATATAATTTGAACAGCTACAAGAAGTTGCTAATATATACAGGCATACCTCAGAGATATTGCAAGTTCAGTTCCAGAATACTGCAATAAGTGAGTCACATGACTTTTTTTTTGGTTTTCCAGCACCTATCAAAGTTATGTTTACACTACACTATAGTCTACTAAGTGTGCAACAGCATTATGTCTAAAAAAACCCTGAACCTTCAGTAAGTCATAAAACTGAACCTTCAGTAAGTCATAATCTTTTTGCAATAGCAACATCAAAATGACTGGTCACAGATCACAATAACACATATAATAATGAAAATGTTTGAAATATTGCAAGAATTACCAAAATGTGACACAGAGACATGAAGTGAGCAAATGCTGTTTGAAAAAAACTGCCAATAGCCTTGCTCAATGAAGGGTTGCCACAACCTTCAATTTTTTAAAAAATGCAGTATCTGCAAAGAAAAA
Source organism: Neophocaena asiaeorientalis asiaeorientalis (assembly GCF_003031525.2). Lineage (NCBI taxonomy): Eukaryota > Metazoa > Chordata > Mammalia > Artiodactyla > Phocoenidae > Neophocaena > Neophocaena asiaeorientalis. Next base: position 7,791,127 of record NW_020185325.1, on the reverse strand, counting down.
TAAAGTGAAGCACAGTAAAATGAGATATGTCTAAGAAGATACTGTACTTTTCTTTTTTTCTTTTTGTACAAATTGAAGGTTTGTGGCAAACCTACATTGTCAGATGGTGGTTAGCATTTTTAGCAATAAAGTATTTCTGATTAATCTATGTACGTTGGTTGTTTAGACATAACGCTATTACATACTTCATAGACCACAGTGTAGTGTAAACATAGCTTTTATATGCACTGAGAAACCAAAAAATTTGTGTGACTCGCTTTATTGTGATATTCACTTTTATTTGGGCGCTCTGGAACCAAACCTGCAATATCTCTGAGGTATGCCTATATGTGGAGATCAGTTTTCTCCTAAAGTTCATTATTCCTTCTACAGGAAAAAAAAATGATTTTAATGCTATCCAGTTCCACTAGTCAAAATAAAAGTGACGCAATAGATCTCATGTATACTGAACTTGGATAGTGTAATAATCCCTCATGTATATATAATTTTAACAGAACCCCAGGGACAAGATAATATGCAAAATGGTAAAATTTCAGGCACAAAAATCAAGAGTAAAAGAATACTTTTTAGTTATTTTTGCTTTTATAACCTCCCTGAAGTTGGAGTATGCAGGCAGATGGCCATTTTCTACCTGTATTTAAGGTCAAGTCTGTATTTGTTCTTTTTCCACATAAATGAAAAAAATGAGTTACTGTGTCTGGAACGCTGTATGTGAAAAAAAAGTAGCACAAGAATCTTACTGTGAATTATACAAATAAAGGAAGTTAAGTGTTGGCTAGTTAATCTTGTTAAATATTTACACCTAAACTACATAAAAGCATGATAGATGACAGATAACACAGAGTTGAATTATTACAACTCCACATTAGGTTTTAGTCTGTAGGTATCCACCTTCAATATGAAATCAATAATTTTTAAAAATCTCACCCAGATTCTATTCCCCAGCTAACATTTCTTGGGCCTACATTAAATACAAACAAATAAAGCCTAAACCTTAATTAATTAATTTAATAAATGTGTACTGAATGTTTATTATTAGCCAGGCACTGTTCCAGGTACCGAATGTACAGTAGTGATGAACACAGCCATAGTTCTTGCCCTCATGGAGTACACAGTCTCATGAGAGAAAGAGCAATGAATAAATAACCACAACATGCTTAGTATTATAGAGGGAAGGAAAAATGAACTGAGAGAATATCGTGTGCTGAGGATGAGGGAGAATTAAACAGAGTGAAGCAGAGTGATGAGAAAGGCCTCCTTAAAAAGGTAACATTCAACCTGATCCCTGAAGTGAGTGAAGGAATCTGCAATGTGAAGAGCCAGGGATCAAGAAAAAGAGCATTTCAGGAAGAGGCCTCCGTACTCACAGAGGTTCCAAGACAGGGAACCAAGAAAGGCCAGTGTGGCTGGAGCCCAGTGAACAAGGGGCAGAGTGATGGAGGTGGGGGCTGACTGATGAGGCCGACTGAGCTGGCTGTGTACTATCTTACCAGCCACAGTAAGATGTCTGAGTTGAATTTGAAGAGCAGCAGGGAGTCATTAAAGATTTTCAATAGAGGATACACATGACATTTTAAAAAGACGACACTGGCTCCTCAAGAGACAACAAATTGGAAGGGAGCTAGAGGTGAAGTAGGCAGACCAATTAGAAGCCAATTTCAGTAGTCACATAAGTTTGGGTGGTTGCACAGAAGGTACTGGATAGATCTGTAAAAAAGTAGATGAAGTCATGGCATAATTTGGAGGCAGAATCAATGGAACCTGCTGATAGATCAGATACTGTGGGTAATGCAGAAGAAGGAATGAATAATGCTCTTGAGAAACTCAAGAGACCCCAGGTGCCTGAGATCCGGCCCTCCCCACCAGAGAACCCAGGACCCAGTCCCACTGGCCAGTGGGCCAACATTAGCCCTGGGAACTCCTGGGCCCTGCAGCCTGCCGAGCAGGGACCTGGCCTGCCCACCAGCAGGCCAACAGCTGCACAGGACCCCCAGCCCCACAGACAGCTATCCTGTGACCCAGCCATGCCCACCAGCAGGATGGAACCAGGACTGGGACTCCCCAGGCCAAGCAGCTAATGGTGCCAGGTTCCAGCCCCACCCTGCAGGAGCTGGCAGCCTCCCCACCAGGTAGGGCCTGGCTACCAACTGGACTGGGGGCCAGTCACACCTACCAGCATGCCCACAGTAGTCAGCCCCACCACAGCAGAAGGGCCCATGCAGCTCACATAGAGGGCACCCCTAGAGCACATAGCTCTGGTGACCAGAGCAGAGTGTGCTTCTGGAGCCCATAGGACATCTCCTACATAAGGCCACTTCCCCAAGATCAGGAAATGTAACTACCTACCTAATACACAGAAATAAGAACAGGGAATTTGGCAAAATGAGCTGACAGAGGAATGTGTTCCAAAAAAAGAAACAAGATAAAGCCACAGAAAAAGAACTAAGTGATGTGGTGATAAGGAATCTACCTGATAAGGAGTTCAGGGTAATGATCATGAAGATGCTCAAATAACTTGGGAGAAGAATGGATGAACCACAGTGAGAAGTTTAACAAAGAGTTAGAAAATATGAAGAAGAACCAAATAGAGATGAATACAACTGAAATAAAAAATGAACTAGAAGAAATAGTAGATTAGATGGTACAGAGGATCAAATTAGCCAACTGGGAGACAGAGTAGTAGAAATCAGTCAAGCTGAACTGAAAAAAATAAAAATAAATTTTAAAAAATGAGGACCATTTAAGCAGCCTCTGAGACAACATCAAGCATACTCATATTCTTATTATAGGGTCCCAGAAGGAAAAGAGAGAAAACAAAGCGGGCAGAGAACATATCTGAAGACATAATAGCTGAAACCATCCCTAACCTGGAAAAGAACACAGATATCCAGGTCCAGAAAGCACAGAGTCTCAAACAAAATCAACCCGAAGAGGTCCACCCCAAGACACATTGTAATTAAAACGGCAAAAATTAAAGATAAAGAGAGAATATCAAAAGAAGCAAGGGAAAGGCAATAAGTTACGTACAAGGAACTCCTAAAAGGGTATCAGCTGACTTTTCAAAAGAAAGTCTGCACGCCAGAAGGGAGTGGTATAATACATTTAAAGTGATGAAATGGAAAAACCTACAATCAAGAATACTCTGCCTGGGAAGGCTTTCATTCAGACTTGATGGAGAGATTAGAAGTTTTATAGATAAGCAAAATCTAAAAGAGGACAACACTACAAAACAGGCTTTATAAGAAATGTTAGACGGACTTCTCTAAGCAGAATAGACAAAGCCACAAATTGAAACACAAAAATTACAAAAGGAAAACTTTCATTGGTAAAGGCAAATATAGAGTGAAGTAGATCAACCACTTATAATGCTAGTAAGAAGACTAAAAGATAAAATTAGTAAAATCATCTATATTCACAATAAATATTTAAGGAATACACAAAACAAAAAATGTAAAATATTATGTCAAAAACATTAAATATAACAGGAGGACAGGTAAAAATACAGAGTTCTTTAACAGCATTTGAATGTAAGAAATGAAAAACTTCAAATAATCACATATACATATATAGATTGCTATATATAAAGCTCATGGTAACCACAAACCAAAAATCTATAACGGATACACAAACAAAAAAGAGAAAGGAATCCAAACATAACACTAAAGTAGTCATCAAATAACAAGGGAAGAGAGCAAAAGAAGAAGGAAGGAACAATAAAGAAGTATAAAAACAACCTCAAAACAATCAACAAATGGCAATAAGTACATACCTATCAATAGTTAGTTCAAATGGAAATTGACTAAATGATCCAACCAAAAGACACAGAGTGGCTGAGTCGGCATGAAAACAAGACCTGTATATATGCTTCCTACAAAGGACTCACTTCAGGTCTAAAAACACACACAGACTGAAAGTGAGGGGATGGAAAAATATGTTCCACACAAATTGAAATGAAAAAAAAGCCAGGGTAGCAGTACTTATATCAGAGAAAACAGACTTTAAACAAAGATTGTAACAAGAAACAAAGGACATTACATAATGATAAAGGGACTGATCCAACAAGAAGATATAACGATTGTAAATATATATGCACACAACATAGGAGCACCTAAATGCATAAAACAAATATTAACAAATAGAAAGGGAGAACTTGACAGTAATATAAGAAGAGTAGGGGACTTTAACACCCCACTTACCTCAATGGACAGATCCTCCAGACAGAAAATCAGTAAGAAAACACTGGATCATCCAAAAGCAGCAGAATACATATTCTTTTCAAGTGCACATCTACCCAGGATAGATCACATGCTAGACCACAAAACAAGCCTCAGTCAATTTAAGAAAACTGAAATCATATCAAGCATCTTCTCCAACCACAATGCTATGAGACTAGAAATCAACGACAAGAAATAGCTGCAAAAAACACACAAATGTGGAAGCTAAACAATATGCTACTGAACAACCGATAAGTCACTGAAGGAATCAACTAAGAAATCATAGAACACCTGTAGACAAATGAAAACAAAAGCACAACAATCCAAAACCTATGGGACATAGCAAGAGCAGTTCTAAGAAGGAAGTTTACAGTGATACAAGCCTATTCTAAAATAAACAACCTAACCTTACACCTAAAGGAACTAGAAAAAGAACAAATAAAACCCAAAGTTAGTAGAAGGAAAGAAATAATAGTTTATTTAATAATAAAGCAGAGCAGAAATAAATATAGTTTAAAAAATAGAAAAGATCAGTGAAACTAAGAGGTGCTTTTTAAAAATATAAGCAACATTGATTAACCTTTTGCCAAACTCATCAAGTAAAAAAGAGAGAGGGCCCATATAAGTAAAATCAGAAATGAAGGGCTTCCCAGGTGGCGCAGTGGTTGAGAGTCTGCCTGCTGATGCAGTGGACATAAAAAAAAAAAAAAAAAAAAAAATGAAAAAGAAGGTACAACTGACATCACAGAAATACAAAGAGTCATAAGAGATTACTACAAACAGTTATACGCTAATAAAATGGACAACCTAGAGCAAATGGACAAATTCCTAGAAATGTACAATCTCCCAAGACTGAATCAGCAAGAAATAGAAAATATGAACAGACTAATAAACAGGAATGAAATTGAATCAATAATTTAACAACTCTTGACAAACAAAAGACCAGGAGGACCAGATACTTCAGAGGTGAATTCTACCAAATATTTAAAGAAGAGTAAACACCTATCCTTCTCAAAATATGCTAAACAACTGCAAAGGAAGAAATGCTTTTGAACTCCTTCCATGAAGCCAGTATTACTCTGATACCAAAACCAGACAAAAATACCACACACAAAAAATTACAGGCCAATATCACTGATAAATACAGATGCAAAAATCCCCAACAGAACCTTAGCAAACTGAATCCAACGATACATTAAAAGATCATACACCATGATCAAGTGGGATTTATCCCAGGGATGCAAGGATGGTTCAATATCCCCAAGTCAATCAATGTGATACACCACATTAACAAACTGAAGAACAAAAATCATATGATCATCTCAGTAGATGCAGAAAAAGCTTTTGACAAAATTCAACATTCATTCACAATGAAAATTCTCCACAAAGTGGTTACAGAGGTAACATACTTGAACATAATAAAGGCCATATATGATAAGTTCACAGCTAACATCATACTTAATGGTGAAAAGCTGAAAGCACCTTCAGCTCTGAGATCAGGAACAAGACAAGGATGCCCACTCCTGCCATTTTAATTCAACATAGTATTGCAAGTCCTGGCCACAGCAGTCAGACAAGAAAAAAATAAAAGGAATCCAAATTGGAAAGGAATAAGTAAACCTGTCACTATTTGAGATGACATGATAGTATACAGAGAAAATCCTAAAGACACCACCAAAAAACTTTTAGAACTTATCAATGAATTCAGTAAAGTTGCAGGATACAAAATTAATATAGAGAAATCTGTTGCATTTCTATACACTAAAAACAAACTATCAGAATGAGAAATTAAAACAATCCCTTTTACAACTGCATCAAAAAGAATTAAATACATAGGAGTAAATCTAAGGAAATAAAAGACCTGTACTCAAAAAGCTATAAGACAATGATGAAGAAATTAAAGATAACACAAACACATGGAAAGAGATACTAGAATGAGAAATTAAAACAATCCCTTTTACAACTGCATCAAAAAGAATTAAATACATAGGAGTAAATCTAAGGAAGTAAAAGACCTGTACTCAAAAAGCTATAAGACAATGATGAAAGAAATTAAAGATAACACAAACACATGGAAAGAGATATCATGCTCATGGTTTGGAAAAACTGATATTGTTAAAATGACCATACTACCCAAAGCAATCTAAAGATTCAGTGAAATCCCTATCATAATACCAATGGCATTTTTTGCAGAACTAGAAAAATAATTCTGAAATTTGTTTGGAAATTAAAAAAAAAAAAGAAACCCAAATAGCCAAACAAGTCATGAGAAAGAAGAACGAAGCTGGAGGTATCATGCTCCCTGATTTCAAACTATACTACAAAGCTATGGTCATCAAAACAGCACAGTACTGGCACAAAACAGAAACACAGATTAATGGAACAGAATAAAGAGCCCAAAAGTGAATCCACACTTACATGGACAATTAATCAATGACAAAGGAGGCAAGAATATACAATGGGGAAAAGACAGCCTCTTCCATAAATAGTGTTGGTAAAGCTGGACAACTACCTGCAAAAGAATCAAATAGACTACTTTCTCACATGATATAAAAAAATAAACTCAATCATTAGAGAAATGCAAATCAAAACTACAATGAGATATCATCTCACACCACTCAGAATGGCCATCATCAAAAAATCTACAAACAATAAAGGCTGGAGAGGGTGTGGAGAAAAGGGAACCCTCTTGCACTGTTGGTGGGAAAGTAAATCGATACAGCCACTATGGAGAACAGTATGCAGTCTTAGAGGGGTGGGATAGGGAGGGTGGGAGGGAGGGAGACACAAGAGGAAAGAGATATAGGGATATATGTATATGTACAGCTGATTCACTTTGGTATAAAGCAGAAACTAACATACCATTGTAAAGCAATTATACTCCAATGAAGATGTTTAAAAAATAAACTCACAATGGATTAAAGACTTAAATGTAGGACCCAAATCTACAAAACTTCTGTAAGAAAACATAGGCAGTATGCTCTTTGACATCAGTCTTAGCAACATTTTCTTGGATCTGCCTTCTCAGACATGGAAAACAAAAGCAAAAATAAACAAATAGACTATATCAAACTGAAAAGCTTTTGCACAGCAAAAGAAAACTATCAACAAAATGAAAAGGCTAACTACTGAATGGTAGAAGATATTTGCAAATGATATATTCAGTAAGTGGTTACTGTCCAAATATGCAAAGATCTCATACAACTCAACAACAAAAAAAACAACCCATTTAAAAAATGGGTAGAGGACCTGAATAGACATTTTTCTAAAGAAGACATACAGATGTCCAATGGGCACATGAAAAGATGCTCAGCATCACTAATCATTAGGGACATGCAAACAAAACCACAGTTAGATGTCACGTCACACCTGTCAGAATGGCGATTATCAAAAAGACCACAAATAACATATGTTGGCAAGGATTCCCACTGTTGGTGGGAATGCAAGTTGGTGTAGGCACTGTGGTAAACAGTATGGAAGTTCCAAAAAAAGATTAAAAATACAACTACCATATGATCTAGCAATTCCACTCCTGGGCATTTATCTGAGGAAGAGGAAAACACTAATTAGAAAAGATATACACACCCCTATGTTCACTGCAGCATTATTTACAATAGCCAAGATATGGATGCAACCTAAGTGTGCATCAACAGATGAATGGATAAAGAAGATGTGGTATATACATACAATGGAATATTACTTAGCCATAAAAAGGAATGAAATCTTGCCTTTGGCAACAATCTGATGGATCTAGAGGGTATTACGATAAGTGAAATAAGTCAGACAAAAACAAAGACTGTAAGATTTCACTTGTATGTGGAATATAAAAAACAAAACAAATGAACAATCATAACAAAACATAAACAGAGTCATAGATACAGAGAACAAACAGGAGGTTGTTAGAGGGAAGGGGAGGTGGGATGGGGAAGAAAGAAATAGGTGAGGGAGACTAAGAGGTACAAACTTCCAGTTACAAAATAAATGAGTGACAGGTATGTAGTGTAGTGAGAATATAGTCAATAATTATGTAATATCTTTGTATAGTGACAGATGGTAACTTGACTTACTGTGGTGATCTTTTTGAAATGTATAGAAATATCAAATCACTATATTGTACACCAGGAACTGCCATACTGTTCTAGGTCAATTATTCTTCAAAAACCAACCAACAAAAAAACTCATAGGAAAAGAGATCAGATTTGTGGTTACCAGAGGTGGGAGTAGGGGGAATAAGATGAAGGCAGTCAAAAGGTGCAAACTTGGGACCTCCTTGGCGGTCCAGTGGTTAAGACTCTGAGCTTCCAATGCAGAGGGCGCAGGTTTGATTCCTGGTAAGGGAACTAAGATCCCACTTGCTATGCGGTGCAGCCAAAAAAATTTAAAAAAAAACAAAAAAAGGTGCAAACTTCCAGTTATAAGATAAAGAAGTACAAGAGATGTAATGTAAAACATGATTAATATAATTAAAATTGCTGTATGTTATATATGAAAGTAATTAAGTGAGTAAATTCTGAGAGTTCTCATCACAAGGAAAAATTTTTTTCTATCTTTTATTTTGTGTCTATATGAAATGATGGATGTTCACTAAACTTGCTGTGCTAATCATTTCATGAAGTCAAATCATTTTGCTATACACCTTCAATTTATACAGTGCTGTAAGTCAATCATGTCTCAATAAAACTGGAAAAAAAATAAAATAAAAACAACAGGATACATTTCACAAAGCATGTAGATAAAAATGATAAAAGGAATAGATTGGTTGTCTAGAGTGCTGGCTCTCAAACTAGAGGCAATTTTGGTCTCCAGGAGACATTTGATAATGCCTGAAGACATCTTCAGTTATCACAGTTGGGTGGCAGAGTGCTACTGGCATTTAGTGGGTAGGGGCCAGGGATGGTGCTAAACATTCTACGATGCACAGGATAGTCCCTCACAACTAATTTTCTGGCCCAAATGTCAATAGTGCAGAGGTTGGGAAATCTTAGTTTAGGTCCATAAAACCTTTATAAAAACCACTTAGTTAATACCAGTGACATTAAAGTGAATGAAAAGTATTTTTATTCTAGGCGTGTGATTGCTAGGTTGACAAAGGACAAGTATTTCTCCCAGTTATATCTGGAAGCTGTGAAAGGGAACTATGTATCATAAAAAGGACCAGTTGGTAAGGAAATCATTAATTAAAATGAAATGTTCAAAGTACTAACTAGGGATTTGCAGACCAGCATTTTCTATATAACTCAATATTGGACTTTATACTTATTGAAATAATATGAAAAAGAGGGGAAAAAAGCCAGATAGCTATTGAAGAATCAACACATATTTGCTGCCTCTTTTCTTCAAAGCCTGAAATACCATGCAGCTAGTCTAGAAGACAAAGCAAGATATGGCCTTCTTTCTGGTACCCAAAGATGAATATGTAATTTTAAGTACAATATCTCTATTACTAAAAATCTATTAGGGTTCATCTGAAAATATTTTAGAAAGAATCATGATTCTTTAAAATCGTATTGTTGAACAAACAAAATGAATTCAGAGATAATTAAGGCAAACAGTAGTGTTAGGGACGTATCCACTAACCTCTGAAGGCTCTCTGAACCTTCAAAGTGGAGATGGAATTTTTTCTTACTGCACTGCTATTTTCATAGAAACATTACTACCAAAATAAATCTAATTTACATATCTCTAATTACAAATAGAATAATATATAATATGGTCACAGACATTTTTTAAAGTAAGACTTTTTAATTCAACATGATTTTAAGGACATTGATAGAATCTTTAGAATTTTCAAATCACTATTCTGTACACAGTAAAAATTGTTATATATTTAGGTACTTATTAAAAACATCTGTGTATTTTTGGATGTTGTCTCTCATCTTACATGAACTTGATCTATATATACAAGTTTCTTTAGAAAAAGGAAAGGCATTTATTTTCTAGATGTGAAATGCAAACACAGTGAGCAGTTGATCATGTCTAAACAGGTAGGTAAGTGGTGAGTGCGTCTAAAGGCCTGTCTGGGCACAGGTGGTGTTTTCCCAAGTAGAACAATAGCTTTCTTGAAAACTTTAAATGATAAATAACACAGAAGTTTTTAAAAGTCTGTCGTGAAAAATATATATACAGTTATATGTGTAATAGAAAAAAAAATAGGCTTTGAAATGAGCCAGATACAAGTTATATTCACAGCTTCCTCAGTTACTTAGGCAGGTGACTGTGGGTAAGTCTGTCTCCGCACCTGTAAAATGGGGATTTCAAAAAGATAAAATACCTGTTTCTCAACATAGTATTCAATATTATTTCCTATCCTCACCTCCAAAATGAATGAGAAAGACACACAAAGAAGCACTGAAGAGCTTTGTAAAACTGCTTTCAGAAATAAGAAAAATATTTCTTTTAAAATAATTACATTAAATCAAAATATCAAATTCAATTTTAAAATCCAGAAATAGCTTTCTGTTTGGAAGCAAACATATTAATGGAAAAGCTAATTGTTTTACACCTGTGAGAAAATCTTCAATTTTCTCCCAAAGATGCATTTTAGAAGTTTTTCCATTGACTTAATTCTCAGTAAAAGTTAGCTTATAGTCAAATGTTAAAGATGAAACCCCCCCCAAATTTTATTCTTGTTATCTCTTCTTTCCAATCACTAATCATTTTCCAGATTTTGTTTTCCACAATTTGCATTAATACTGCAGGGACATCTATGAAATACTACAAATTTTGAGCATCCTTCACACACAATACCCAATCTTTGTCCTTTACTGTGACCCACTGGCCAAGGTCCACCTCTCTTGAGCATGTCCAATGACATGAATTTTTTGGAAAAATACAGGATTAAAAAAAAAAACTTTCTAAGACTTTTAATGAAGGTTTGTGATGAGACAAGTCTATTAAATGGTAGCACATTTAATGAGTACCTAAATAATATTATTAACAGCCCAATAATTAGACCCCTTTGCCACATACACACAAAATGTCAAAGTAACAGGGTCATAATTTCCGGCAACACTAGTTATGGGTGCTCTGGTCTTAACTATTTTTTATTCTTTCTCCTTAACTTGATTAAGCCAGAAATAATGAGCAAATGTCAACCCTTCCTGGAACGCATCGTTTAATTTCTTTTTAAAAATTGCACAGGTGGAATCCAGCAGTTTCTTGGCAATGGACTGAGGTAGGATCCAAGAAATACAAAATATTCCATCAATTATCAACTAGGGATGAAATGTACAACAAAATTCTTCACATTGGTATTCACCCTCAGAGTCTGATTTGGCTAAAAAGCAGCTCCAAACATCATCCAGCTATGAAGAAAAGGATGCATCATCAAGCAGATAGAGTTTAAGTTTCCCCAAAGAGTGATAGCAGGGGATGTCAGAACTCTAAGTGGCCAAGTAGAGCCATGGGGTTTATAGAGCAGTCATTGATCAGAAAAGGTCCTTGCTAAAAACTCTGTCCACTGCTCAGTGCAAGCTCACTTATAAGGGTAAGAGACTACAAAGCAATGGGAAATTTGAGATTACTACCATATCGTAACACAGCAACAACAGTCTCCAGAAAACTGACATATTGGGATGGTGGCTGCCGCTGCTAAGAGCTAAGAAACTGTTGGTGTGAAGTCAGTAACTCCATATGCCCAAAGAAGCTGAGCTGAGAGGCAGCTCCGGGACCTTCTGACCATGTCAGTTCTCTGACCAACACCTTCCAATGTCTGGAAAATCGAGATTTCAAGGTCTCCCATAAGCTAATCTGGATCTGCCTTTCCAAGCTTTTCCCTCGACACCCTCATTCAAAGACCCAAGGTGTCACTGATGCTGCTTTCTTTACTCAAAATGCTTTCTTCCCACTGAAAGTCACCTTCTAACTCTGACTATTCCAATTGCAACTATCTGGCTAAAGCCTTCAGTAATTTCCAAGAAAAGGGAAAAGTACTGCTCTATATGACACACATTCATGTACTTGTGACATATATGTGCATATACATGTTTTTGGGTAGTTTAGTGGATAAAAGAGAATCAGACACACACATGGGTTAAAATCTTAGTCCTGCTTCATAGTTGTGGTATCTTGGGCAAATTTAATTGTATTTTGTGAGCCTTAAACTGAGTCTCGGCTATAAAGTGAAGATGATAATGCCTAATGAGAGCACTATTTTGAGAACAGAATGAAGTAGCCATACTTAAAAGTCTCTGGATTATACCAGGAGCTCAAAAAGAATATTATTAACAATGCCATTACCTCCCTAAGAGTTATATAAATAAAATGGAAAAAATCCTGACCACAGACTCTTTTTTTTTTTTTTTTTTTTTTATTGCGGTACACGGGCTTCTCACTGCTGTGGCCTCTCCAATTACAGAGCACAGGCTCCGGACGCGCAGGCTCAGCGGCTATGGCTCACGGGCCCAGCCGCTCCGCGGCATGTGGGATCTTCCCGGACCGGCGCAGGAACCCGTGTGCCCTGCATCGGCAGGCGGACTCTCAACCACTGCGCCACCAGGGAAGCCTCTAACTTTTATTCTTGAAGGTCTTGGGGGCTCATGAAATATCCTCAGGACATAGTAAAGTGAATGTGTTAGCTGATTGGAGTATTTTTTTTTTTTTTTTTTTTTTTGGGGTACGCAGGCCTCCCACTGCCGTGGCTTCTCCCGTCGCGGAGCACAGGCTCCGGACGCGCAGGCTCAGTGGCCATGGCTCACGAGCCCAGCCGCTCCGCGGCATGTGGGATCCTCCCGGACCGGGGCACGAACCCGTGTCCCCTGCATCGGGAGGCGGGCTCTCAACCACTGCGCCACCAGGGAAGCCCTAAACACAGACTCTTAAAAGAATTTATTTTAACAGAATTAAATTTAAAATTAAATATATGTCACTTACCATTTAGGAAAATGAAGGGGAAAAAAAGCAAACAAATCAAAGCAGCACAATGAAAAATAAAACTGAAACTTCAAGAAACAAGGCTAAACCTTGAAAGGAATTGGGGGAAAGGCCGCACTTCCTTTGATGAGGGGAATCGGATCTTCCACAATCTAAAGATCCATGTTGGGGGCTTCCCTGGTGGCGTAGTGGTTGAGAGTCCGCCTGCTGATGCAGGGGACACGGGTTCGTGCCCCGGTCCGGGAGGATCCCACATGCCGCAGAGTGGCTGGGCCCGTGAGCCATGGTCGCTGAGCCTGCGCGTCCGGAGCCTGTGCTCCGCAATGGGAGAGGCCACAACAGTGAGAGGCCCGCGTACCGCAAACAAACAAACAACAAAAAAAAAGATCCATGTATCACGTATTTTAGAAGTTAAAAAAAAATTTTTTAGCCTAAACTAACAAAGTACCTTAATTGTTTTATTCCCACAATGTCATACCTTATTTATTTATCTGAATGAAAGCTGTTCTTTTCTTTTCAAATCTCCTTTCAAATTTATCTCATCTTGTTCAGTGATAGTTGTCTTGTTTTCAAAATGTGCACATGTATCGCCCTTCAGATGCATATGTGAAGTGGGCCTACTTGTGAGTGTAAGACCCATCTTTTCTGTCGCTCTCAAAATGATTTCTGGAAAGATAGTGGGGGCAGGGAATCTTGGGTTCCACTCCTGCATTGTGAACTATGGAAGTGAATTCGGAGTCCTCACCCTGCTTTTGCTGGTGGGTGCTCCCTTCCCTTCCTCCTGCTTGCAGACTGGGAGAAGAGCAGCAAAAGCCTCCTTTCAAACAAGTCTGAGTCTGTGACCTTGTTTCTACAACACCTTCCCCAAGTCATTCTCCCCTTGAAAGCCGAAGTAGGCTTATTCCAGGGAAGGAATTACTCACATGCAAGGGGTCAATGGTTTCTTTTCCCATTTGTTCCACTCTGTCCACCGAAAGAGATGTAACAAACAAATGTGGTTAGAGTCCTTACCCTCAAGTAAATTATCATCTCTAAGTAGGAAGAAGTATAAATGTGCAGCAACAAAGAATGTGTGACAGCTACACCACATTCATGTAGCTGATTTCATGCTCTCCTTATTTTCTCTTACTCCATATCTGTATAAGTGGTCCCAGTACTTCTTAGATTACAATCTTCTTGAGGACACGACTGTGACTACTTTGGTGTTTGCTAGTCAGTTTGATTATTTGTTTAATCTCATGCAGAATTTATAAATGACTATCAAGATAAGAGGTATTTATTAAAAGTATGTCTTGGACTTTTTGTAGTTACCCCCGAAGAAGTAGTAAGAAGGTGCCCTTCAGAATGAGATCCTAATTATCGTTTAGGACTGTCTGCTAAGTACATCTTTTAGATTTATACAAAGCAGTATTCCAAGGGTGCTCTAAACCACTTCCTTCTAAATTTCATGTTACACCGAAGTGGTAAACAATCTTTTCTTCAAGTTGTTTCCTCTCTCATGGCCACCACTGACGCAGACATCAGCTGGAAGAGAGGCCGCCCAGGATTAGGCAGAGTGCGTTATATGTAACTTGTCAGCTACTTGTAAACCCCGAAGAGAGTAAGTCAAATGTCAGGGACTGATTGTGAAGCTGAATTGCTTCCTCTTTTCTAGTTTCTCACAAAACAATTTGAATTCAGCTTCCCCTCTCCCTAACAGCAGCCACTTCTGACGGAAGTCTATTCTCTCAGACTAGCTTCTATTTAGGAAAAAAATTGCTTATATTGTTGTTCTCAAGCCTGTTGATAACTTTACACATGCTGAATTTTAAACAACACCACAAATACTTTCCTGTGGTATTTTCACTGCATTTCTCTATGCTCTGAACTCTATCTTTACCTCAAGAATATGAATTCAATGGGAAATTCACAAAGGGTAGTATCACAGAAAATATACACAGGATATATTTCCTACTGTTATACAGTTGGAGTTATCACAATTTCACTGTAGCTTTTTTTCTGGAATTTTGTCCCTAGGGCTTACTTAAAAGGGCATATAAAATGTAGTGTTCTATTAATATTTTTAAATACGTTTAAATATTGCAATATATATGACTATATTGATTTAGGCCTTTATGGGTCTTTAACATATGACTGCAGATTATATTTGAAATAACATTGAAAAATACTTTATACCTGATCAGCTTTTACCTATTTCTTCACCAAAGCTAACAACAAAGAGTTCATTAGAATTGTTCTGAGGAATTATTCTTTAAAATATGAAATAGCTTTTTATCTCCATGCATAATGAATGCTTCGATTTCTAAAACATATTACCTCATGCATTAATAAATGACCAAAAAAAACCCATCTGAACTTCTACTGACACTTTACAGAATAGAGACTTCTGATTTTTTTATGAGCTGTGGTACAGAATTGGATATGTTAGCCTTTTCAGGTTAGATCAGTTAACACACTTCTAAGAAAAATGCTCATGAGACACAAAAATATATCTGTGGCCTCCAAATTTTTATCCTAGAAAAACCTATAAGAAATTCTCATTTCCTGTTTCTTCCCCAAATATCAGTTCTGCTCAGGTCTGGAGACTACTCTCCAGCTCTTCCAGGTCTGCAGCAGAAGTAATTCTCCTTCTGTCACCAACAACCCTTAACCAGCGGAAACATCCCAAAAGCCCTGCGAAATAAACAGAATATAATCCAATGCAGAGCAATCCTGCCAGACACTGCCCATTCCTCTGCCTTTACTAAAGTCTGTATTTTAATTATATGTAGAGTCTACCTGGTAAAGACTTCTCATCTTTCAAGACAGCTTTAGCACTCTCACTGCTATGAAGATTTTCCTGACGCCACCCCTCATCCTGGATAGAATTAAAAACTCTCCTATTTTTGGTTCCCACTGTATGCTGTACAGACTGCCTATCACATTCTATTGCATTCATTTATTTACATGTTTATCCCCTTTGCAGTAGACTATAAATGCACCAGGGTCTAAACTATGTTTTATTTATCTTTATGTCTGCAGTTACTACCAAAGAGCTTGATACATTATATATGACAATAATATTTGCAGAATGGGAACAATGAATGGTGGTTGCATATACAAGGAGATAAATTTAAATTGGGTTTCCACAAAAACTTCACAAAAGGTATTTTTGTTACCTACAGAATAAATATATTTTTCTGCTGCTCTGATTTAGACTCAAACACAAGGTAATAGACAGACCTCCCTGTCCTCATCTGACTTGTCTACATTCACACAAGAGCCTTCAATAATTACCCTGACAAACATTTTCAAAGAGCAATCCCTAATCCTAAGAGTTGAAAGTTGCTCAAGTGAGGACTGTTTGTACAATATAAGACCATTTTTTATGGAGTCTCACAAGCACCTAGTGAGTTAACAATAGTAATGACCATGACCTGAGCTAACTCCAGCACTCCAGCTACTCTGTCTTCCTGGGGTTAATCTCTTAAACTCCTCTGGCCTTTGTACCTCTGTGGAGTGAAGAAACTGTGTAAGCAATAGCTACACGCCTCTATTTATATAATTTAACATGCTTATATTGCCCTTCTAAAACAAATATTTATTGAACACTTTTCTAGGCAGATTCAAAGAGGCAAAGAAACTTAACCAATACTTTTACTTTTTTAATTAAAGATTTCCAAGGTACAAAACCATACTCCTTAAAGTCAAAGTCTCTGATTTTTTACAATATTTTTGTGGGGGAAGGAATGGGGTTTTGTGACTGTTTTGTCTCATTAACTCACTTGTAATACCAGGCATTGTAATGAATGCTTTACTCATAAGTTCAAAGGCTTTGGGGATGTTGTATTAGATATATACAATAAGCTCAGAAACTAACATTGGTTTCATCATGACTCTAAACAAGGCAGGATTGTTCATTATGTGTAGACATATTACAGTATGTTGGGGTATTTCATCCCAGCCCTAATTCTAACACACTACCAATATGACAACCTTGTTACTTGTATCCTTATTTTTAACGGCCCATTTTAATTACTTTGGCACTACAGACATTTACTAGTTAACTATTTATCAGAAGTAGCTATTATAATTAGTTATTATCTATCTTGAGTGTCTATACTCAATTTTAACACAAAATGTTATTCCTATGGGATACAGAAATTTTACTGTGGGATATTGAAAAACTTTTCCTGTGTACTCCAGTGGTGGGTCTCTCATCTCTAACGTTGCTTCTCAATAAGAAGTTAATGAAGCTACTTTATGAGCCAATTCTCTATCCTGACACTATGTCCCCAAGCTCCAGAAAACCTTCACATTTGCTATCCAACTCACTTGCACAAGCATCCACCCAAACTCAGGAAGCTGGCTTCAAGAAGTCTCCCTCTCCCCTCGAGTTTCCTCTCCCCTCTCCCTGCCCCATTCTGAGCCGTCATGTCTGCTTCTATGGAATTCTGAAGGAAGGCGACCCAGGTAACAGAGGCTGTGGAAGGAGGGAGGATTTTCTTGAAGTTCCCCACCAGACATCGAAATGTGTTTTACATAAAGAAAAATTACTAATAGAACCCACAATAGCTAGATTAAGAGTTAAAGGGCTTTAGTGGCTGGCTTGGGATCTTAACTTCTCTTTATAACTACTTTTGGGGGAAAAACTAATTGTGAATTGAACACATTTAAATTATAAACCAAAATTTATACTACAATTTATTTATAAGTTGTAGATCACTACAACATTACAATTCTTTAAGAATATGAATAATCTTTTTTTAAAATTCTGACTTTTTTTAAGGAATTGAGAATACAGGAAGTTTATTTTCATGAGAAAATGGTGATAGGTTAGTTTTTTGGGGTTTTTTTTGCTGTATGCGGGCCTCTCACTGTTGTGGCCTCTCCCATTGCGGAGCACAGGCTCCGGACGCGCAGGCTCAGCGGCCATGGCTCACGGGCCCAGCCGCTCCACGGCATGTGGGATCTTCCCAGACCGGGGCACGAACCCGTGTCCCCTGCATCGGCAGGTGGACCCTCCCCCACCGCGCCACCAGGGAAGCCCGATAGGTTAGTTTTAAACTGAAGACGTTCATTAGGAGCAAGCCTGCAATTTCCTTTCACCTCACCGTTTGTTCTGTTATTCTAACTAGTTTTTATTGGAAATCTAGTACGTGTCAAAAAGTTTTTTATGAGTGCTAGAAACACAGCAATGAGCAAGACAGGGGAGTCCTGATCTAATGGAGTTTACGTTCTAGGAGAAGGGGAGTAGGGAGCGAGGAATGGGAATGAATACAACAAATGAACAAGAGGATTCAGATACCGATATATGATATAAAGCAAACATAATGAGGATGCGATATTGTGGGGTGGGAGAGCTACTCAGGGAGGCTGTTCTGAGGTGATACTATGGGAGCTGAGTGTGAATGAAGGATGGATGAATGAATACATGAATGAGCAAAGCACTAGTATAGAACTTTCCAGGCTTAGAGACTAACTGGAACCCAGGACCCAAGACAAGAAGGAGGTGGCATGTTTAAGGCCCTGAAAAGAGTCCACTGTCACTGGTGCTGGGTGAATGGGTGGAGATGGGAGGAGGTGAGATCAGTGTAGGTAGGGGTGATCCTCATGGTCTGTTGGATGCAGGTCAGAAGTTTCTCTTTTAGTGCAGTAGGAAGTCACTGAAGGATTTTAGGTGGGAGAGTGACTTGAGCTGATTTAGTCTTGCAAAGGACTACTGTGGCTGCTGAGAAGAGAATAGATTATAAAGAAAGGGGCCAAAGCAAAACCATGGGTAATAATTTGGACACTACTATAAAAGAGAGATGGCTTAGATGAGTATGATAAAGGTAAAGATTGACAGAAAAGGATACAATTGAGATATCCTCTGGAAGAAGAGAGATAAAATGCATTTAATTTACAAATATGGTTAATCCTATACATATTTT
The DNA here is from genome assembly GCF_003031525.2 of Neophocaena asiaeorientalis asiaeorientalis. NCBI lineage: Eukaryota > Metazoa > Chordata > Mammalia > Artiodactyla > Phocoenidae > Neophocaena > Neophocaena asiaeorientalis. The sequence continues at coordinate 7,772,130 of NW_020185325.1, read as the reverse complement.
TCAAAGGGGATATCCATACTAAAATAGTTTTAAAACATGCAAAAATTGAGAATATCAATTCAGAAGCTAACTTTCATTTAACTTTGATTTCTGTATTCCAGAAGGATCAAGGGCATAAATTGGGTTGGGGTGCGGCTTAGAGGTGAGGTCTGGGGTTGCTGTGGAATTTCTCCATTTCCAGGCCCATAAAATCATTTGCACATGCCATCTTCTACACGTGAAACCTGGCCAGGAAATGCACTTTGTTGTTGATATGTGACATGTAACTTTTTCAACTTGGCAATAACATTCACGCTTACAACCAAAACATAGTGCCTGAAACCAAGTTCCTCCTCATCCTTGGCAGAACACAAAGTACACGTTCCCAGGAGATGGGATCCAAACGGGGCTCTGCCAGAAAGCTGGTTCTGGACTCACACAACTAACAAGCCGATAGAAAACGCTACTTTACTTGTATAACTGCTGTTATTTTGGCCCTCTTATACACCTTTTGGCATAGTATATGATGTAAAAAAAGAATAGTCGCTTTGCTCAGGAACTTAAAGTTCAGTTAGGCAGATAGGCAATTAAGTGTAAGACACTGTAGGTAAAGCAAGAAGCTAAAACTCAGGCACAGCTTCCTGGGACTTACAGATGTATATGGAAACATAAAAACCAATTTTGTGAGGGCCAGTCATTGAAAAGAGCCACAAAAGGAAGCAAGATGTTGAGGAGCTAAAAAGATGAAAGAGAGGCCTACTAACATGATTACTCTAGTAGCAAATGTTAACTATACTTCAATAAAGCTACAAAAATAAAACTGATTGTGGAAATGGGTACACAACTCGCTGAATATACTAAAAGCCACTGAATTGTACACTTTCAATGGCTGCAATGTATGGCATGTGAATTCAATCTCAACAAGGCTTTTTTTTCTTTTTTTTTAAAGCTGTCTGCAGGAGACCATGCTGTTATGCTCCATGGAAGTGGAGGGGAAAGGCACCATTGAAGGGTTCTGAGGTGTCTTTCTCACACAGAGATGGGGCATTGGGCCTGGGCAAGTAATGTAACCTTTTGGGGTCTCAGATTTTTCATGTGCAATGCAGAGGCAATCATAATAATACCGACGGTCTCACAGGGTGTCGTAAGGATTACATGGAATTACGCAGATCAAGGGCTTACGGTAGTCCTTAGCGGTACTGTTTCGTTAAATAGTGTCCCTTTGTTAAAAATATGCCTATTCCCAATAGGAATAAAACCAAAAATAAGTAAATGGGACGTAATCAAGCCTACAAGTTTCTGTACAGCAAAGGAAACCATAAACAAAATGAAGAAACAACGTAAGGACTGGGAGAAAATATTTGCAAATTATGCGACCAACAAGGGCTTAATTTCCAAAATATACAAATGGCTTATATAACTCAATATCAAAAACAAAACAAAAAAAACCCAATCAAAAAATGGGCAGAAGATCTAAATAAACATTTCTCCAAAGAAGACATACATATGGCCAATAGGCACATGAAAAGATGCTCATCATCACTATTATTAGAGAAATGCAATTCAAAACTACAAAGAGGTACCACCTCACAACAGTCAGAACGACCATTATTTAAAAAGTCTAAAAATAATAAACGTTGGAGACAGTATGGAGAAAAGGGAACCCTCTTACACGGTTGGTGGGAATGTAAACTGATGCAGCCATTATGGAAAACAGCAAGGAGGTTCCTTGAAAAAAAACTAAAAACAGAGTTGCCATATGATCCAGCAATCCCACTTCTGGGCATATGCCCAGACAAAACTATAATTGGAAAAGATGTATGCACCCCTATGTTCATAGCAGCACTATTTACAATAGACAAAACAAGGAAACAACCTAAATGTCCACTGAAAGATGAATGGATAAAGAAGATATGGTGTGTGTGTGTGTGTGTGTGTATCTATCTACCTATCTAGATAGATACACACACACACACACACACACACACACACACTGGAATATTACTCAGCCATAGAAAAGAATGAAATAATGCCACCTTAAGCAACATGGATGAACTTAGAGATTACCATACTAAGCAAAATAAGTCAGAAGGAGAAAGACAAATACCATACGATATCACCTATACGTGGGATCTAAAATATGGCACAAATGAACACATCTACGAAAGAGAAACAGCCTCACAGACACAGAGGACAGATGTGTGTGTGTCGGGGGGTGGGGGGGGAGGGAAGGATTGGGGGTTTGGGATTAGCAGATGCAAACTACTATATACAGCATGGATAAACAAGAAGGTCCTACTGTATAGCACAGGGAACTATATTCAATATCCTGTGATAAATATTATTCAGCCATAAAAAGAAACGAAATGGAGTTATTGTATATGAAAAAGAATATATGTATAACTGAGTCACTCTGCTGTACAGCAGAAATTAACACAACATTGTAAATCAACTATACTTCTATAAATTTTTTTTAAATACCTATTGCAAATTTCAAATGTACAGACATCCACATTCCCAAGGTCAAACCATATACACACAGACACACATGCAGTTTTTTTTCAAATATCTATCTACATCTCTACCGTTCTTAAGGTTCTAACAATGCAACACAAGCAATAAAGACACAACACTTAGAAGATACTTAAGATTAGGAGGAAAAAATCACATTTGAAAAATATAAACAAAGCAAAAATTAATATAGTGTCTAAAGATAATGCAGACCAACATAAAAACCCTTCTGGGAGAGTACAGTGAGAGGTGTGATAATAGGCATGATAGAACCAATTATTTAAAAACGGTTTGGCTGAAGAAACTTTCACCTCCCTTGCTGTTGATTGAAGAAAACCTCCGGAAGAGAAAAGCAGGCTCAGTTCTCCAGAGGGCATTAGGAAGCGTTGGACTCAGAGCAGAACCCAACGGGCCTCTGCAGTGTTGTGTGGCAGCAGGAATCATCCTTACCCCTCCGCCTTTGCCCCTCGTTTGTTCCCTAGGCCTTGTGTTTCAAGATTTTTGAACATGACCTATTATCCTCTTAACAACTCTGCAAGGCAGGCATTCTTCTTCTTCTTCTTATTTTTTTTTTGCGGTACGCGGGCCTCTCACTGCTGTGGCCTCTCCCGTTGCGGAGCACAGGCTCCATGCCTCACGGGCCCAGCCGCTCCGCGGCATGTGGGATCTTCCCGGACCGGGGCACGAACCCATGTCCCCTGCATCAGCAGGCGGACCCCCAACCACTGCGCCACCAGGGAAGCCCAGGCATTCTTATTATTTTTCCAATGATTTTCCGATTGCAGCTCAGAGACATTCCCCCATTTGGTCCTCTAATTCCAAAAATGGGACTCTTCCTCCTACATTCCATATTTGTTACTTAAAGTTCTTTAGAGCTATCATTAAACTTTCATAAAAACATTTTTTCTCAGATGCTGATTTTCCTTACTTAGGGAGATCAAAAGAAGACTTTTAAAAGTCAAGGATAGTTTATATTTTTGAGGCTGTAACAGAAGATTCCAAACTGGTATTTTCTGGTAAAGTCTGGATTTGCTTCACAATTTTTCCTAGTAACAAAAGCCATGTTGCAAACATGATAATGTCACTGTAGCCTCATTCAGAATATTACTCACTCTTTCTGTTGCTTTGCTACTTCAGCACTCGGGAAAGTTTGAATTTCCCAGTAGTGTGCCCATGATACTATTTTTGTATCTTCAGCGTCCACTTATTTTCAATTTAGTGAATCTACGGTTGAGCTGAATTTTGAAAGCTTGCTGGAAAAAAGGAGCTGGATTTTATTATTAAAAGATTTTAAGAATAAAAAATTTTGATATATAAATATGTTCTTAAGAAGAAAGCAAACATAAAACTTATTATTTCTTCAAGTTTTCCTCCATTTAAATACCAATATCATCTTAATCCCTCAAAGCACATACTTGTGAATAGCATAATATTAATATTTTTGGTTGTAGAATGGATTATAACATTATTTGATAAACACTAGCTACAGATTTACTTCATGACTGATTGCAAGTTTACGTGAAATTCAATAATAATAATACCAAAAATGTAAGGTCATCAAAGAAAATTTGGATTCAAGAAATGGGGGGAAAAAAACGAGCTCAAACCAGAGCTTTAATTGTCTCCTAGGTATAACATGATTAGGTTAGGCACACAAGCAGGAAGTTACTTGTCTTAGGCATAAAAAATGTCAAAGTAATCAAAAACTATAAATAAAAACATGGATCACAGAGAAATTTACCAATTCCTATAACCCTTTCATCAAACTGCTAAAGAAAGTTCTATTTCAAGAAAATAAAAATACCAATGTGGGAGGGAGAGTGGGATGGGAGAGGAGGAGACCTACCCCTTTGGTGGGTGGTAGCTGGTAGCCCCAGGGTCCAGCTTCCCTTCAGCGAGCTTTTTATATCAGAGGCGCCAGAGCTGTTCCCGCTTCTTGTGCCCCAACAGGTCCCTTCTTTCACCACCAAGCTTCTCTCAGGTGTGGTCTGAAACAACCCTTCCATTTCCTCCCCATCGACTGAACTCCCTAACCTTTTGTGTCTTATTTTCATCATCTCTCACCAAGGTTTCCAGCGACTTTGTTCTTGCCAAACTGGAGGACTAATCTCCCACTGATGCTAAATCCTTCCATTTGAAACATCTTTTCCTTCCTTGGCCTCAGAAACTTTAACTATGCTTTAGTTAGCTGCTTCTAATGATCCTTCTCTTTCCACATGGCACAGTGTCTTAAAACACAGATTTTGGAAGCAGATGGACTTGAGTTCAGACCCTTCCAGCTGCCACATTCTAGCTCTGAAGGTTAGTTAGGGCAGGTAACTGAACTTCTTAGTCCCATTCTTTCCATTTGTAAAATAGGGATGATAAAAGTACCCACCTCATCTGGTTGTTACAAGGAGTGAATAAAGCAATACATGTAAAATGTTTTATGGCACAGTTCAGTGCCATAAAGGCAAGCCCTTGTGACATTAGTTACATGTATTCTATAATCAGGTTCTCTCCTCAACCTGTCCCAAAGAACTATTTTATAGTGTCAACGCTTGTTTATGTAGCTAACATTGAAATCACTAGCTTAAATGTGCTATGGGAACTCTAAATTCCTAATGCCCAAAATTGCATGTATCCTTCTCCATCTATTAAAACTTCTGGCCTTTTCTATTTAAGTCAAATGACTTAAATAAGAAAAGGCTATCTATCTCTTTGGTGATAGGGTAAATCTCATTAATTCACGATTTATGAGGCAGTATACGTAGTGGTTAAAGGGTGCTTACGCTCAATTTCCAGTTCTGAAACGTATCGCTACGTGACCTAGGACAAATAACTTAAAACTCTTTGTGCCTCTGTTTCCTCAGTTGTAAAATAGGAAGAGTACTAGTGCCAACCTCATATAATGCTTAGTAGGTATTATATTAATGTTTATTAACACGTTTATTAAATAAAATAAAATTTACAGTGTGACCTTTGTATTGATTTAAATAGAAAACTAAAACAGTAATACTTTCATAGCACAAAACAGGGTGTTTTTTAATTAGTTCCTCTTCTTTCCTTTGAATTCTCATTGCCACTACCACTGTCCACTGCCACTGGTTACGTGACCCAACATAACCAGATGATGGTAAAAGCTCCCCACCCTGCCTCTCTAAACCCATCTCCAGGCATTCTTCTACTTTAATCAATTTTTTATTTAAACCCTAATTGCCAGATCAATCCTTTGGAACAATCCTTTCACACTGTGCCCTTTTGGACTACTCCATTGGTGACTCCCACCAATTCTCAGACAATATACAACTACCTCACCTTCGATGGCTTATCTAGTTCCCTATGCCAGGGGCAGGTCTTACCTAAGTGGAATTCCCAGGGTCACTAAACCCTTCAGGTCTTTATTCTTGTTCTTTTCCCTTGCCTAGAATGTGCCACATCCTATTTCTTCAAATCTTATCCATCTTTCAACAACCAAGTCTGATTCCACTTGCTCTGTGGAGCCTTTTCAAGCTAAGGCCCTCACCCACAGCTTATGCAATACTACCTAGTATCCTAGAGAAGAGGAGACTTTCTTCTACATACAACTTGGTTCTTACCATAAGGTTCATTTTCAGACTGTTATCTACATGCTTCATGTGTATATATCTTGCCTGGTATTTCCCGTTGCACAATCTCAGTACTGTGCATATGGTAGATGAGGTGGAAGCAGGTGAGTTCATAGATGAATGATGATCCTGATGGGGGATAAGTAGGGTTTGTTCAATTTTTTTTTTTGCTTTAATTTCACTGCTGGATGATTAAATGGGCATTCATAGTCATGAATAGTGATACTATTTTGGCCACATTAATGAGCATACCTAAACTAGAATCAAATAGTTTAGTAAGTTCAACTCAAATGTATATTCATATCTGTGCGCAGAATGCTCTTTATTCATGTTCACCAAATTAACGTCTATGTGAAGGAAAGGTACAGTTAAATACCTAACAATTTTTTGTATAAAAAATAAAAGCCTTACATACTCAATACTATTGAAGTGGAGGCGCTTACAAGCTCTTTATAGGAAAGAAATGGTGGTGGAGGTGCTGGTTACACCTTCTTTCTAGTGGTTTACGTCCACGTACAATACTGAGAAGTTCTGCAAGTGTGAAATGCTATGAGAAAGACCAAAATAAAAGTCTGGTCTGCACTCTCAGTCCTACATTAGTTCCCATGTCTGAGGATCTTTTCTTAGTAACCCAGGAGGAAGAAAAGAAAGCCAGAAGGAAACGGTAGCCGAAGTTTTCCCTTCAGGATGGAAAGATAAATGTTTGTAAGCGGTTTCAAGGCAATGACACTTTAAATGAAGTAAACATTTAATTAATGGAATTTCTTACAGAAATTATTTTTAGAGTAAAGAAAATAGGTTAGTACTATGGGTTAAGTAATAATAATAATAATAGTAATAATAAAAACAATAACAGCAACAACAACCAGAAATGTATCTGGGTCCTAACAGAGCTAACCTAATCTCTCAACTAGTGGGATCCAGAAACCCACCCAGACTTAATGATTTAGTATCTGAATTTTAACAAGATGCCTACATCCAACTTTAGGAAACACTTTCCTAATCCATTTGCATCTACACAAACAAATGATCATAAATGTTTCACTGAATAATGATCCTTCGTGCTTCCCAATCCTCAAAACAAGGTCCAATTTTTATTCTTGTACTCAAACTCTTGAATTCCTTTTTCTTAAATAACAAAAGCAGAAATAACAAAGGATACCCTGCTTAACAAGCAATTAACTAAAACTTCCAGCTAATGAAAAATCTGTTCTGAGTAACGAACATTTTACAATTTCTGTCTGACTCTGCTTCAATCCAAAAAGATATGCCTATAAGATACATGTTTTCAGACCCTACACACACAATGACTTTCCTGAGCTGACAGACTCAACACAACAGTGCAAGCTGCCAGGAGAGAAACCAGACCCTGGAGTAGCCATAAGGAATCAGTACTGAAGAGGTCACAGTTGGCTTCTGGCTTCCTTCACGTACAGCCAATGATTCTGCGTCTCAAAAATGCTAGATACTCAAAGCTAAAATAACATAAATTGCAGATTAAAGCAGAATCTATTGGCAGGAGTATCTACACAGAATCCTACCCGGGAAACAAAATGACATTGCAAGATGACATCCCAAAGCATTACAGAATGAGGAAACTGGACAAGTCACTTACAGTCCAACTTTTTGCTAAATTCCAGAGAACAGTCCTCTGAATTTTAAGGCGATTTCCTTGTCCCTTCTTAAGGAGAGGGCCTATGGAAGCTAAAACTCCCATACATCCAGCGGCTACCCAAAATTCATATTTAAGTATTTCAAATTCTCAGATATTCGGTGTCATCTGAATTCAGAGAGTATTTTTACATACATTTTTTTCTAGACTAATTTGCTCTTCACTTTCAGAAAAAGGTGCTTAAGCCATGCAAACAAAAAACAGAGAAAACAAACAAACAAACAAACGTTTCCCTCTGGTTAAGTTTATTAATCAGAGTAAATGCAGTTCTATCTTATCATCTTTCTATGAGGAAACTTCTGTTCTTTTTTTAGATTTGGAGAATTGCTTTTCCTAACAGAACCCCCAGAACTGAGAACCCTGAACTGCAAACTTGTCCTTTGTCCTAGTTGTTTACCAGCCTTATCAGGGCACACATGGGCTGGCAATGTGATTCTAAGATAAAAATTCCTAAGATATAATTAGATGTTTTTCCAAGAAATATCACCAATGTCATGAAAATTTGTTTGCTCTCTTCTCCTTCATATTTAAAGATAATGATCTCACAATTTCTTGCCATTTAATCATTTTCTTTTAGATGAGTGAGAAACATTAACTTGGCACTGAAGAAAAATACATACTTTTTTTTTTTTTTTGCGGTACGCGGGCCTCTCACTGTTGTGGCCTCTCCCGTTGCGGAGCACAGGCTCCGGACGCACAGGCTCAGAGGCCATGGCTCACGGGCCCAGCCGCTCCGTGGCATGTGGGATCTTCCCGGACCGGGGCACAAACCCGTGTCCCCTGCATCGGCAGGCGGACTCTCAACCACTGCGCCACCAGGGAAGCCCCGAAAAACACATACTTTTAAAATAAACAATACTGAAAACACAGATCTTATCTTAAAACTTCTGCGACATTTAAACCTACTTTTCTCCAACAACACACTTCTTAAAGCTTATACAACATAAATATAATGAAAATAATGTTATACCCCTGAATTTAACTATAAATGATAAATGACAGAAAGATATAGTCCAAGCTAGTGATGCACAAGCTTTCTTACCGTGCCTTTCAGACTCATTAGTTCAATTCTGAACAAAAGGGATAAAAAGAGAAAGGTAGAAAATCACAAATGCATGTTTGCTAAGTTGCAGAAGAATACTCTCTAGCCCAGTGCAAGAAGTGCTGTGAAAACATCTTAAGTTCTCTACTGAACTCCATCTTTGCTAGAGACTAAAAACCGGTTTTGGAAAAAAAAAAAAAAAAAAAAATCTTTTACTGCCACCTGCTGGTAATTTATAGTCAGTGGTTCTCAAAGATGCTTGAATGACACAAATTCTAGATTAAAGCAGAATCTTTTGTCTTTTAAAGGAAGAACATTAGATACAATATATGTTTCGAGAAATACAGACTATCACATTTTCCTGATGCTGACTGCTTCCCTCACTGACACACTGCCCTGAAAGGAAGTCAGAGGCCATTACATTTTTATTCTTCCCCTTTCCACAAAAGCCATTCGACTTAGTCCTAGGCCAGCAATAAAGATTTAAAACCAAATGGTCTTGGCAGACCTGTCTACAGAGTATTCACAACTCAAACACTTGAGGTCAGCTAGAGAAATTTTACTTTTAGCCAAAGACCCACAGGCCAAACTGTATTTTTTAAGACTTCTCTACAGGAAACTTAAACTATAAGAATGGGAACATATAGTTGATGGAGGATCCCAAATGAGAGGTCCAAGACTGGAACTGGAATCCCCCCACTGGCAAGATTCTGTAACTGGAGATATAAACGTGATTTTAAAATTCATAAATGAAAGGGTAGGCCCAAGTTCCTGCAGTCAGCTTCATTCTTTTTTTTGGAGAGTCTAAGAATTTTTCAAAGGCTTTGCTAAAAGGTTTTAAAGGAGAAAATTATTCTCTTTAATTTAGAGAGGATTTCTAAAAATCAAAGTAGATAGGTAAAACATTTTGAGGCAACAGTACTTTCTATCCACAACCTATCAACAATTCGTCCTGCCAAAAATAAACTACGGAAGTTCTTTTTTAGTTACGTCACATGACAAGTCATACATTGTAGGATTTTTCATGCCACGTTGCTTTATCTATTCTAAAAATATACTGAATAACATGGATTTGACTATTTTCTCCAAAATTAATGTTAAGTATAATGTGAATCTGAAGGCAGTGTCCCAAGATATAAATCCTGTCTTTTTTTTACATCCCTAGACATGAGCAAATTTGTCTGCTAGGACACTGAAGAGTTGTCTGTAATTCTATGGTTCTATAATTAAGACTTGTACAAATTCTGCTGCCAAAAAATCACCAGAGTGGGTGGTGAATACAGCCAAGTAAACTCTAATTATGGAAGGTGGGTTTTCTAAGATCTTAAATACAAGAAGCGAAGGCAAGATCAGACAACTAAGATAGCTACCAAGGCAATATAAATAGTCTTGTCAAACTCAATGTAAGCCCCCCTTTGGTAACAGCTGTTACCTCTCATAGTTCATAGGTACTTTAAAAGCACAATCTGGGATCTTCCACTTAGAATTCAGCACTTCATTTTTCCCTAAAAAGTAGTTATGAAATTTACTCATGTCATTTTCACTCCTGGGACCAAAAAAGGCAAGAGAAGTCCAATGTCCCAGATAATTTTCCATTTTATATTTCAGCTCCTCCTGTAGTATTATTTTTAAAGGTTCTGTTTGGAGTTCAATAGAATGCCATTAGCATTCTAAAATGCGTGCAACTCCTAAGTGTAAGGACAGCACAATAAATTTACGTAAACTGAACACATGCATACACCAGCACACAATCAGGCACCAGCATTTTCTGCACTTCAGATGTGCACCCACCTACCCAGAAATGAGGAAATTTTATAAAACAATATTACAAAGTTTTCTCAATAATAACATTATATAGTGTATTCTTCTGGTTGAAACTGTAATTACACTCTTCAAGTAGAAGTGATTATGCTTTTTCCTGTTTGCTTATATAGATGTCTATGCCCATCTTACTCCTAATCAACAAGCTGCATGAATTTCTCACTTGAGCCCACCCCAAATATCACCTCCTCTGTGAAGACTTCCCTTACCTTCGCAGAAATATTAAGTCCTCAACTATATTTACAAATAGTCTGTGTTCACACTAATTACACTGCATTAGAGTTATCTGTATGTACATCTACTGTTCCAGACTGTGAATATCTCATGGACAGAAAAGGCATTTAATTTCATCTTTTTGATCTGCCTTCCGGGTTTTAAACTGTGTGCTTTAAAATGCATGCTAATGAATGACTCAATGCTTTTCACACTATTTCTTCTGCCATAGAAACGGTTTTTCAAAAAAGAATGTTCTACCAAACTGTATTCTATAATATTAAATGAAGCAAAATATATTATCCAGATGTCTTAAAGTATATATCATTTTGGGCTTCCCTGGTGGCACAGTGGTTAAGAATCCGCCTGCCAATGAAGGGGACACGGGTTCAAGCCCTAGTCTGGGGAGATCCCACATGCCAGGGAGCAACTAAGCCCATGCACTACAACTACTGAGCCTGTGCTCTAGAGCCCGCAAGTCACAACTACTGAGCCCCCGTGCCACAACTACTGAAGCCCGCACACCTAGAGCCCGTGCTCCACAACAAGAGAAGCCACCACAACGAGAAGCTGCACAGGGCAACGAAAAGTAGTCCCCACTCATCGCAACTGGAGAAAGCCTGCGCGCAGCAACAAAGACCCAATGCAGCCAAATATAAATAAATAAATAAACAGTATATATCATTTTAATGCCCTCCATATAAAGGATCTGTAACAGAGCATATTTTATTCAGATTAAATTAAAATGTGCTCATTTTAACATATATACACATTAGTAATACATAAATAGACAATATGATGCTTCATGATAAGCAGCAGTTATTTTCTTGTAAGCGGTGACACTAAGGTATTTCTCTGTAGAAAGTTCACAAAAGACACTTTTTAGACCTGATACTCTCATTTCCTCTTACTGCTCTCCTTCCCCAGCCTCCTCCACTACAATTTAAACAAGCTTATTTCAACTAAATTGAGATTAAACTTTACTTATACTCAAGGATCACAGAAGAAGAAACATGAACATCACATGAAAGTGGGAAATCCCAGCGCTCTCCTACCTGTGTACCTAAGCTGGCTGCCATCATGTGAGTCAGAAGTTTAGCTGCAAACATGGAATACTTGGCACAGAAGATATGGGAAAGAACAGCCAGGCAGAGACCTGTAGAAACAAAAAAAGCCCATGTGTGGTTTTACAATCCATGAATAAACAGAAGCATGGTAAAATCTCTGGAAAAGGTAAGCACATAAGGCCTCATAGCACAACATCTCAGGGAACATTCATGTTCCAATTTTAATCCAGTCCACTTGACAAGACATATAAAATCCTCACACTTATTAAGCCCAAGGGTAACGTTAAATTTCAAATATCTACTTGTTTACTTCCCTACTAAAAGGAAAGCACAAATTAAGCAGATTAATAATTTAGACAAGTTTTACTGTTTAAGAAAAGAATCAAATTCCAATCTAATTTTCCATGATCAGGTGGCTTGCTAAATAGAGACACTTAGGGAGGTGAATAGGATTTTTCAGGCATAAAATTGTGAATGGTGCTACCAAAACTCAGGTTTGGAAATTACCCCTTTTTGTCTACTAGAAATAATTATGTAATTACAACAGTGGTGATTATGAATTTTTAAAGCAACCTGGGTGCCAAAACCAGGAACAAAATGTGTTCTTTCTCACTGAGATGATTTTTAACCTAAACATCTACATTTCCAAGTAGTGTGAAGAACATTATTCTTATTTTCTTTAAATCTACTTGAATTTACCTACCTATACTACTTCAAGGGGAAGATCAGAATCTCAGGGCTAACGCATAAATCTTTTATCTTGCAATTTGTATAAATTTCTTTTAATGTTAGGTTTTAAATGTAGAACCTATATATATTTTATAAATATTTCCTGCCTTTTAAAATTTAAATGTGCTGCACAAAGTAACCTATTTGCTTAATCACTTAAGCCTTTTACTCCACTCTCATCCTCAGTAGGGTTATTTTGTCTAAGAACTGTTGAAACATAACAACTGGCTTGTGTATGCTGCTTTGCCCTGTACTCTGCATGCATTAGCTCATTCATCAACGCCTCCATGGCAAGCAGGAGACGCTGCATTTGTTTAACATTTTGTTTCTTCATTATCTTTTCTGAAGCCATGGAACAAACTTCTCAAGTACGTACACCACATGTTAGCATAAGTGGACTGGATATCTGCAAAATGCGCACATGGGGTCTGTGACTAATTGTCAGCACAGAAATGCCTCTCAGAAATCCTTCTGGGAAAAGCTTTCAATATGTTTAGGTTTGCATTAGGTAGACAAAGTTCCACACAGGAAGTGAGGCTTTGCATTAGCCAAGGCTTTCAGCCTAGAAATTTGGCCAAGAAATCAGGAGTAATCCACTTTTAGGAAGGCTGCCATGAGGTGTTCTGGGACAGGTGTGCAGGTCCTGGGGCTGCCTGCCCAATCCTCCCACACAGGTACACAGTATAGCCAGAAACTGCATTTTTACTTAGGTAGCTTATAAACTATTTAAGCTGTTGCTCCAAACTCACAAATGTACACTTTGAACTTCCTGTGATGGTCAGAGTCACCTTAAACTGAAGGTTCAGGTTGAGTGTGAGAGTGTGTGTATGAGTGTGTGTGTGTGGGGTCTGTGTGTGTTACCACACTGACTTAAAAGCAGGGCCTTGGAAGTCTCATTTCATTGCCGGCCACATGATCACAAATATGTGCTTTACTATGAGTTTACTGTGGTGGATGGTAACAATATGAGGCAAGGGGATTAGGGCTGGGCAAAGGAGAAATACTCCTGAGTCACCTGTTTCTTTCTAGTTCACAAGAAGAACTTATTCACAGCCTTTTCCCCTAACTTGGTAATTCTCCACTATACTCCCGTTTCATGATACAAATTTAGTACAGTTAAACTTGACCAGATCAGTAATATTTAATTAAGTCTATGAAGCTTCAATTAAAATGCTAGCAGGACACCTGGTGGCAGTCCAGGATTCAAAGCCAGTGGCAGGAGAATGGGCTAGGTTCTATTAGCCTGTAAGTGTAATGTATGATGATTATCTAGATGCATTTTTTATTTAGGAGAAAAGAATGCGGCTAAAAAAACCTCAAGTGGCCTAGCCTCAACTGGCCTTGGGAGAGATACTGAATACCTTAGATTTAAAGAAATAAATACTTCAATTACCAAGTTCCTAAACACTATATGCTACGTATTTATCTTTTATTTTCTTATCTGATATTGAAGAGCTGTATTCAGCATCCATAATTTAAATTTACAAGTCAGTTTTTTAAAAATTGTAACCTTTTTTTGGTTTAAATTCCCTTAATATGTAAATCACAGGGTACAAAAAGGTATAATTATAAATAGAAATTTTTTAAAATGAAGTGTAACAATTCCAGGTATTGCCTAAAGGTATACTCTAAACAGGTTTGTAAAAACTGATTCCTTGGCAATTATGTAGAAAAACAAGTTGCTGATTGAATAATTTTCATTTGATTTTTCCCTAGCACTATGTAGGTTACAGAATCTGTTGGAAAAAAGCAATTAATCAGTTTACTAACACAAATAACTTTTCTATATGATTAGACAGTAAGATGGAAGATAAATTACCCTTAACAAAATGATAACATTGATAATCTTTGATTTAGATAAGAAAAACTCTAAAGAACCACTGGATTCTTTTGCAATTACCAAAGTAGACCAAAGATCTTATCTATCTATACAATATTCGAATGTTTGTATGTGTATATACATATGTACTGTTTGTATATGAATATAGATATCCAGTAAATAACTACTGTTTGGCATCACTTACAAATGGGACATACTGTCCAAATCACTGAAGTTTATCCCTCCACAAGCCAAACATTAACACTTTTTCCCATGAAAATCTCTTTAAAATATTTATAAATTTTGTATTGCTTTACTTATGTATCTCTGTCTTCTCTACAGATCAATCTAAAAACCAAATGATCACTAGATTATTAAATCAGTTATTCGTTTGTTAGCTTAGGTTTTTTTTCTCTTCTCCCACCTAATGTTAGCTGTAACTGTCACCTTTTTTACTTTTTGTTGCTCATCTCTATTGATTCCCATATTCCTGCAACTCTCCCTTCAGCGTGATGCCTCTTGATTACAGCTACTAATAAGCTAAGGACAGGAAAACAAAATTGTCAATCCTGAAAAGTTTTCTAGGGTAAACAAAAGTCAATACAAAACACCTTAGAGTACACAACTTCTGTGTATTAGAGGGAAGGGTTTACTCCAGAGGGAAGAGGTTGCCAGGAGACCAGCCTCTGGGTAACCTATGAAGTTCAATACAGTAGCCACTAGCCACATGTGGCTATTTAAATTTTAATTAATTAAAATTAAATAGAATTTAACATTCAGGCTCCAATTGTACCAGCCATATTTCAAGGGCTCAATAACCAGATGTAGCCAGTAGCCACCACACTGAAGAGGGCAGAACATTTCCATCATCGAAGAAAGATCTACTGGAGAGTGCTGTGTTAAACTGTCCCAAGACTGTTTATGAAAGGTCACAGAACACAATTCTGGTCAAAGAGATGTGCAGGAAAATGCTCTGGGTGGTTTTCAGGAAAGTTTTCATTGCTCTTAAAACTGGATCCAGATAAGTGCTTTTCCCTTGGCAAGCCTAGGCAGAGTTATGGGATGCTTAGAGCTGCTGCAGCCAGCTCAAGACCACGTAGGGGCAAGGCAGAGAAAATAAAATAAAACCTTTGAGGAGAGCAAAACAGACAAATGTAAAGAGGCTGGGCCCCTGATGATGCCACTGGGGTGCTGAACTAATCAACCCCGAAACTAAATTCTGCTTATTTAAGATATTTGACTTGCTTTCTGTCACTTGCAATCAGGGCCATCCTAAACAATACATGTTATTATAGATACATAGCTAGAGAAATCCAACATTTTTATGCCATGTCAGAATTAGACTAAGCTCTCTGACTTCTTTATCACCTGCAGTAACCCCTTAAAACTGCTTTTTTTTTTAAGTTGATATTTTTTCGATTCTTCTTGTAAATAACTCCCCATTAGATAGAATGAAACTGTTTTGATAATTATAATGTCTATCTTAGGACAACAATTACTGTGAATACGAAATTAATATCTTTAGAAGAGTCTGACACAGAAATTTAGTAAATATCTCTTATATTTAAAAATAATTAAAAATGAATGGGTGGCATCTGATAGAGTTTTTTTCCTAGAAAAACAATTAGAATATCAGCTTGTAAAATATAAAAGCACAACTAGAATATTCTTTTTTTTTTTTAGAATAGTCTTACAGTTTAATAAACCTGAACAAAAGAATAAGCATGCTTCAAAGTATTCTGGATTGGGCTGATTTACTTATCCTGTAAGTCTTAGTATTTAGCAATTTATAGACAATTATCTCCTGTTACTTACTGTAAACAATGACATTGTGTTGGCATTTATATACTTAGTAATCTATACAGTAAATAAAACTATTCATCATTTAAAAGGGAAAGCTTTAGTTTGACTAATGTGTTAAAGGATTTCTCCACCATAAGAGAACAAAAAAGAACAGATGTGAGGTCTCAGCGTAAAAGCACTTCAAAACAGGAGACTCACCCACCTACAAGTACATCAAACATGACCTAGTTCATGTATTGATGTTAAAAACGAAGTGGATTATGGAACGTTACAGCGTCTCATTAAGTTCATAAGGCCATATGCATTGTACTCCAGAGTCAAAATTAGGATGATTTTAACCCAATGTCTACCTCTGATAGACCAACATCAACAGAGTTATGGGAAGCAGAGCAGGTTTCTTTGATATTATTCTCCGAATAGTAATAGTACCTCAAACCATGCTTAGGTTCCTCAATAACTATATAATTATGGCATTATCATCTAAAGTTATTGTAAGTTGTGATTCTTCCAAATCACCTTTGAGGCGAGTCCCATAACGTTACACTGCTGTGCAGTTATTTACTCGTCCTTTCTATCTTTTTTTAGCTTCAAGGGATAACTTTAATTTCTTGGAATTTGACAAACTGGTTTACAATTTTAAAAGTCACAAGTATATAGCCTAGTCTTTCACCTTTCTAAATGGAGGATTATTAACTTCTTGGCCTACATGCCCATTTCATACACTTGGATCATTTTAGTTGTTCTGCTCTAGTAAAGTAACCAGAACTGTAAACTAGAATTGGAACAGATACACTGTGATCTATCCTGATTTTTTTTAGAAAGGGTTTAATTCCTGTCTAATTGTATGTTACCGCATTTCATGAAAAGAGTTTGTCAGATTACTTCCAAATTCAGAGGGATATTTGGTGTGGCCTGATCTAAATTAGAGAATGTGTATGTAAGATATATAAAAGTCTCTTGCCTCGTTCCTGGGGGCCCTCAGAGTGATAGAATGTCATCCTCCCCAGAAGCTGAAACTGAGCACAAAGATAGGACTTTATGTCTCCTGATCCACAGAACGATCAATCCATGTTACAATATGTCATGGACAGAGGGGAAAAAATCCAATAATTTCAAATATGAGTCCAAGTCAAAAGTAATAAATGTAGATATTAATATGTGGGTGTTGGTTCTCAAATACATGAGTAAATCTATGCAGCCTTTTCAAGAGTTAGTTGCAAAAATGCATATTTATTAACAATTCTCTCAGGAAATATCTTACAGTCCTGCTAGTCTTCTAAAAAAAATCAAGGTAACATTCTCTCTTTAGTTTTTAAAACTCTTTGCTTTGATGTTTAGTATTTAGAACAAGCAAAGGATTTTTGTGGGTTATATTAGCACTTAGATTTATGTCTCTATGGAAATACATGAAATGATATCTAAATAGATTTTATTTCAGCATTTTACCTTTTGGCTCTATTTCATCAGTCTATGAAATTTCTGTAAATAGATTACATCAAAGTAAAATAGGATGTCTCCATCTGATATTGGAACTCTGTGTACCTAGAAGAATCTATTAAGCAAGAAACATCATTCTTATGGAAGATGCTATTAAGAATAAGAAATTATTAACTTTTGCTACTGAATCTAAGTTAGGTTTAGAATTAAGATACATTAAGGAAAATGTATAACTTTATAAAATGAAATTATAATGAAAATATTTTAACTAGGACACAGAACATTAAATTATAGTAGAAAGATTTAACAACCAGGACAAAGAAGAATAATTAATTACATGCTTCTACCTCCACAAAATTTTCGTAATTGATAAAGATTGCTAGGGGACTGTTTGCACACCAAGTAAAAGACATAAATTCAATGATAATCACATTTACACACAAAATATCATGAAAGCAGAATGTCTGAGTTAGTATATCTACCACCCTGTTAACACAATTTAAGCATAATTTTTTTTTTTTTTTTTTTTTTTTTGCAGTACGCAGGCCTCTCACATGTTGTGGCCTCTCCCGTTGCAGAGCACAGGCTCCAGACGCGCAGGCTCAGCGGCCATGGCTCATGGGCCTAGCCGCTCCGTGGCATGTGGGATCCTCCCAGACCGGGGCATGAAACCGTGTCCCCTGCATCGGCAGGCGGACTCCCAACCACTGCACCACCAGGGAAGCCCTAACACAATTTAAAATCATATATTGTGGGTATGGAAATGGAGGTATTAGGCCCAGGTCTTACAACTAGACAATGGCAGGACCAGGACTTGAACCCAGGCCATTTGGCTTCAGAGTTACCCTATACCCAGTCCTCTGTGTAGCATGTTGTTCACAGAAGCTGCTGTACATCTGTAAAAGATGACTCAGGGCATAGAATGGATGAGGGTGGGGACAGAAATGTAGTGTAAGGAATTCTCAGACTCCCAACCACAAAATCAAAACAGCAAATGAGAATAATTCTATAGTTATTCAAAGCTAAGTTATAGGTAAATAGTTTGACAGACATTAACACAACTCAAGTTCCTATTCCTGCCAGAAATGGGACCTAGATGTAGAAGGTGAAAGACAATTTCTTTTTTAACACAGTGGTTAAGCCATATTTAGAGCTTCTAGACTGCAGAATACAAATCAACCCAAGGGATAGGTTTATTTTCTAATGAAAATACAAAATGCTTTGTTTATATTACCTCACACAATCCTGATATTCCACTGCAGAATCTGCCTTCTAAATCACAGCACTATCAACTATACCCTTTCTTACTATCTAGTTTCTATCCCACACTGTACTTTATATTACAGATGAGTTGGAACTATGTCTTGTTCTTTCCTTTCCCTCAGTACAAAGTTGGTCCTCCATAAACAACTGCTGTATGAATTAATGAACAAGACCATGGGAAAGTATATTTTCTCCTTGTGTTGATGAATTACAGTACGTCCACATCTTGCATATATAAAAAGACTCCGGGAAAACAGGTTTTATTCTCATCGATATTTTAAATTGTTGACTCAAAAATACTGTAACTCACCTGAGATACATATAAATCCAGAAGAGAAAAAAGCTTCGTTGTATGAAGACAAGTTGTCAGTCTGGGCATAGACTGCATACACGGACATGTATGAACAGGCACATTCCACGTAGTCTGAAGTGTCCTCAACCACTTTGCAAAACTGACTGTCAGACAACCAGCTAGGGCAAAAACACAATCGTCACTACTCCTCTTTCATCAATACTTTAGGCGTTGAGATGGCTTTTAAAGAAAAAATAACTTACTGAACCTAAGTGTTCTTTACTCAAGACGTAAGCAGACCACATTTTCAAGAAGAAACATTGGAGGGAACATCTTGTCCAAGACATGACACAAAGATCCCACAGATACTTTAAGAAGCAGCCTAAATACTAACTAAACCTGCAGAAGCATTCCCAATACCGAAGAAGCTGGTCCTCTCAAAAGAGCAGTATCACGTCCCTACCTAATCTAAAGCAAACACACTCAAGGTGTTCAACAGAAAGTACTCTTCCCTAGCGTTCAAGAATACCAAAAGGTCAACATAGCCATCAAATGTGCAGTGTTCACCCTTCCTCATTTTTCACAACTCCTTTATTTTGAGCCACATAAATTACTTACATGCTTTTCTATGTTTCCTAGCTCATTTTGTTTGGATTTTGAGCCAGTTGTATTATGTAAATGTTTCCCAGGGTTCTTTCAGGTGTTTCCTTCTATAAGGTTTGGCTTTTACCACAATAACTGTCATGATTATAGCAAATACAGTGTCACATTCCATGCCTTCCGAGCATCCCTCAGTGACTACTGATTGAGCCTCTTCCCTTCCAGTGCCTCTTGATCCCTTTACTTTTCTAAGGACTTAAAACTTCTTAATCCCAACTGCAGATTCAAGCTTGAAACATTCAGTATTAATTGTATATTGAGGATTGTAGAGTGTATTAGGTTTAAGATGTGTCCTCGGACATTAGGAATTTCAATGGAAAATTATTTTTTTACAACGAGACTAAGGAGAGTTTTGGTGTTTGAAGGACAGTTGGTTACCCAACTAAGCTGTTGAACCCTCTTTAGAATTTTAGTTGGTGTGGCTGTAAGTCAGTAACAAACAGAACCTAGTGACTGATTTGAACCCTAAACCTTCTAAGCCAGCAATGCCTGACCCTGCAGCCCCGGTTGAGCTCCCAGAGAGAGAACTGCTCAGAAACATGTCTTAGGCCAAGGAGAATTAAAGAAAGAATCATGCCCTTCTTCTCATTCTTGTGCATGGCTTTAATCCCAAAATGTACTCCAAGTCATATGTGGACTAGAATTATAAATCCCTACTACTCCCTCTAAACATAGAGCAGCAGATCCAGAACCACAAGCCCAGATGGAAGGGGTCAAAAGAAATTCCTTCCCTGCTCAATAAATTAACCAATAACCACAGGGAGGTTATCTGAATTGAGTAGAACTCACACTATGTCCCAAGAAAGTAGTAATAATAAAGGAGTACATAATGTGTTAAACACATATTTAAATTGTTTGGTTGCGTTTGCCACCTGCACAAGGCTAGACCATTTCCTATGCTGCTTTGTCTCATTTAGTGTAGAGGTTATTCTCCAGTCTAAAATCTCACCTGAGACCTCTATGTTCAGTACAAAAAAAAAAAAAACTGGGCTTAATGATACTAGAATGGGGAAGGAGCAAATTCTGATTTTAAAGAATTATTAACAAGTACCTTGCAGCAGCCTGATTCCAAAGGAGACACAGAGATGTCTGGGGAACAATTCTAGGCTCAGCAGCATAAATCCTGTAGAGAATCTCATTGTTGTTGGTCAGGGGTTGTGAACTCTGGCCTTTCACACTCAAAGATAATACCTACAATGCCAAAAAGAATAGAAAATGTAATGATTTTTTTCAAATTAATGTCATGACTGAATCTCCCATTCTGAACTTTGTTTCATTTTTCTAGTCATTTTAGTTACTTGCTTACTGTCACTATTATTCATAGCTTATGAATGCAGGCTGTCTGGTTGGTTTTCCACTGCAAACATTCTACCTCTACTCCAGCTGCTGAGCAGTCTCCAGCTGACAGACTTTATTGTCAGACTTCATCACAAGTGGGATATACAATACAATATAGCATTAGAGAAGGCTATGGGGGTTTTTTTCACTTTCTCCACTTATATATATATATTTTACTTAATAAAACATGAAGGAAATATTTCCAACTATTTTTGAGACTAAACATTCTACAACTAGCTCATAAAGATAGGACGTGTTTCGTAATTAGCTCACCATGTCTAGCATTTACCACAAATCTGGTCAAGTGAATGTATCCTGAGGAATATGTTTGCTAAGGAAAAATCAGATTCTAACCACATAATTCTTTAAATGATAGATTACCTTATTTTTCAGGGCATGAAGATTAGTTCCAGTTATAAACCACTGCTGGCTGCTATACTCTGTAAACTGGACTAATTCACATATACTTTTCCCGGCCATTATTTCTGCATCCGGAACATCCAATAACCTCTCTGGAATTCGAATATAATCACCTTCTTTTCCTTCAAACTTGTGCCCATTGATTTGCTGAGGGTACCAGTGAAGAGCCAGTATGGACAAATACGGGCAACTGTCAAGGATGGTTTTGCTTCTATGACAGAAAAGCAAAGGTTCTGCTAAAATGGCATGCATTTGCATATATATTTGCAAATATTTGTTAAATTTTTTTAAACATACTTGTTAAAAACTTATTTGTTAAAATTCATCACATTGGAGCTCCTTTCTTTATGTATAACCATGACACCCAGGAGCAGTAAAGAGAATGTGCTTTCAGTTCTTTTATGGTGAATTGTTAGGATTTTCTGCACAGAACTTTCTGCATCCTCTGGCCTGATCCCCCTTATAACCTAAAACATGGGCTTTTGCAAGCTGTTTCACAGATATCAGATCTGTGGTTATAAAATGTACTTTTCTGTATTAGTCACATCAGCATTGGTGGAATAGGTTGAGGAAAGGATGCACCACTAAACAGAAACTCTGCTTTATATTCAAGAATATCACAAAACTTACATACCTAGAGCCATGTTTTCATCAAGTTTACCTCACCCCTTTCTAAGCCATCAGAGCATTTCCAATTTAACCATATATCTGATAAAAGAAACAGCCCTGAGCAGGGATCTTTATCCATTTAACAACTGTTTTCAATATTCCCTAGGCACGAGATCCTGTGCTCAGTGAAATTGCTTCCAAACCTCAGTGTGTGTTGAAATCACCTTGAAGCTTGTTTTAAAACACAGATTTCTAGATCACATCCCATTCTTACTAAATCAGAAACCTTGCCTGGAGGAGGCTAGAGGTTCTATGAATCTGTATTTTTTAACCAGTCCTCCAAAAAATCTGGTACATTTTTTCTGTGGATCTATCATGTTTGCAAACAATGAAGAGACACAAAGGTGAATCATACCTGAATTCAATCATACCTGCCTCAAAAAGAATAGAGAATATATTAGGATAAAAATCATGCATTAAGTTTTAAAAGTTACATGGGCCACAAGAGATGCTGAGTATATATAAGTGTATCATGGATACAAATACCTCATCAAGGCCCCTAACCTGGGAAATGGAGTTGAGAATTTTAAACAGAAGATTTGAAAAAGAAAAGAAAGGGTAAGGGCTAACTTTTTCCTCTAGCTATATACTCTCTTTTAAAAAAATCTTTAACTACCACATTTGAATTGGTACCTTTAAAATCTATCTTTAGTCCAGCCATTCATCCAGGCTCTAGACCCCTGTGTCCAAGACTCCTATTAAAACAGTTCAATCCATATAGGCCATCTGCACCTCCACAACAGCTTATAAAAAGCTCATCTCTTCATCTTCCCATCTAGCTTCCTACATCTTCACTGGTGACTCAGAGCTAAAAAGCTGCCACTGTCGACCTCCCCACCCCTGACCAGGTACAATGTGACTGAGACCAGTGAACCTACGCCCTACCCACCCACCCTGGAATCTTCTGATACTTAGCTCATCAGCGCTATCAGGGACCCCATTACGTTGGCATTTTGAGACGAACACAACAGGTACAGTGACTCTACCCAACCTTGACACAAGTGTGTCAAATCCCTGGCCCCTTAAGAGGGTCTGACGACAACTACACTCTCCCTGACACTTTAACCTCCTATATCCATGCCCTTCCAATGCACTTACTTTGATCAATCCCCAAATCTGCTTTACACCTAGGTTTAAATGAGGGGGAAAAACCCACATTAACATGTAGATTGGCACCACTACAAATCCACAATGACCGACTTCAGTCAGACCCTCAATGCCACTTGACATTGTTTTTACTTGGCTTCCAAATGATTGTTCTAGATACCATCATTCTCCTCAATATCCCTGCTCTATTCCCAAACCCTTCACTCCCAGTAGATGCCCCTGAATACTGCTTAAGACAATGTATAAATAATGCATATGAGAATGGTCAACATCTTTAGAGTTCCCTGAGTTAAAAAAAACTCATCTTTAACATAGTCCTCAACACGATCGCTCTAAAATCCTAAATCGGATTCCTACACACACATACACACACCCTACCTAACGTATTCTATATTCAATATTTAAAGGTTGATGATTTCCCCAACTGATGATTTCCCCAAATGTGCCATGCTTGCTCCTCTTGCCTGACTGCCATTATACATGCGAAACAGCAAGCCTGCAGCCAAAAACATATTGATTCCTTTATTCATTCTATTCACTCATTATACCATAACCACTGAGAATCTACCATGTACCAGACACTGTTCTAGGCCCTGAGAATACATTAGGCAACAAGACAGAAAAAGCCACTCCTTTTGTGCATCTTATACCCTTTTGAGTTCTCACCAGGCCTTTGAGAGCAAAGATGGAATCAACATTCACAGCAGGGTAGATGGTTCACGTCTACCACTGTCTCAACATCCTGGTGATCTTGCACAAATATGGAAAAACAAAGAGAAAGGACTGAGACTATACAAAGCTATGAACTATTTGACTTCACTGAACAACACTTTTAATCAGACATGTCCCACTAAATAACAATAATTGTTTTTTAAATAACATAGTACTCTGTGAAAATTGGAGGGAAATATCAACTTCCAACCATGTTCTATTATGAGCTATTTTTATGTTAAGTCAAACAGAATTAAAACATGGTTTAGGTCTTTGTACTACAATGATCCAATTTACCTTATGAATGTAATTTATCAATAAAAGACCAGAACTGGAGAATATTAACATATAGTTACAAAATTAACTATATAGTTAATACACAAACCACATTTTACTTTTTCCTTTTCCTCTTACTTGCTCTCTGCCCTGAAACTCCAGCCATGAAACAACATTTCTGAAGTTCAGCAACATGTTCTAAAACAACAGACTCTGAAGTTCAACAACATTCAGAGAACTGCCTCCAAATGGATGAAATTGAACCAAAACTCTAGGGAGAAACACAATTAACAGTATATTAAAGTATGTCTAAAAGTTAATATGGATCAACAGAACAGAATAGAGAGCCCAGAAATAAACATGCACACCTATGGTCAATTAATCTTAAACAAAGGAGGCAAGAATATACAATGGAAAAAAGACAGTCTCTTCAGCAAGTGGTGTTGGGAAAGTTGGACACACACTTCAAGTAAATCAGTGAAGTTAGAACACACCTTCACACCATACACAAAAACTCAAAATGGCTTAAAGACTTAAACATAAGACATGACACCATAAAACTCCTAGAAGAAAAGCATAGGAAAAACATTCTCTGACATAACTCACACCAATGTTTTCTTAGGTCAGTCTCCCAAGGCAGTAGAAACAAAAAGCAAAAATAAGTAAATGGTACCTAATCAAACTTACAAGCTCCTGTGCAACAAAGGAAACCATAAACAAAACGAAAAGATAACCAACAGACTGGAAGAAAATATTTGCAAATAATGTAGCTGACAACGGCTTAATCTCCAAAATATACAAACAGCTCATGCAACTCAACAATAAAAAAACAAAAACTCAATCAAAAAATGGGCAGAAGATCTAAATAGACATTTTTCCAAAGAAGACATACAGATGGCCAATAGGCACGTGAAAAGATGCTCAACATGGCTAATTATTAGAGAAATGCAAATCAAAACTACAATGAGGTACTACCTCACACCAGTCAGAAGAGCCATCTTAAAAAACCTACAAATAACAAATGCTGGAGGGGGTGTGGAGAAAAGGGAACCCTCCTACACTCTTGGTGGGAATGTAAGTTGGTGTAGCCATTATGGAAAACAAAATGGAGCTTCCTCAAAAAGCTAAAAATAGAGTTGCCACATGATCCAGCAATCCCACTCCTGGGCATATATCCAGACAAAACTATAATTCAAAAAGATTTATGCGACCTTATGTTCATAGTAGCACTATTCACAATAGCCAAGAGATGGAAACAACCTGAATGTCCTTCAACAGAGGAATGGATAAAGAAGATGTGGTACATATATACAATGGAATACTACATAGAAACAAAAGGAATGAAACAATGCCATTTGTAGCAACATGGATGGACCTAGAAATTATCATACTAAGTGAAGTAAGTCAGAAAGAAAAATAACATACGATATCACTTATATGTGGAATCTAAAATATGACACAAATGAACCTATCTACAAAACAGAAACAGATTCACAGACATAGAGAACAGACAAAGGTTGCCAAGGGTAGGGGGAGGGATTGTTTGGGGTTAGCAGATGCAAACTATTATATATAGAATGGATAAACAACAAGGTCCGACTGTATAGAGCAGAGAACTATATTCAATATCCTGTGATAAATCATAATGGAAAAGAATATAAAAAAGAATGTATATATATTATAACTAAATCACTTTGCTATACAGCAGAAGCTAACACAACGTTGTAAATAAACTATAAGTCAATTTAAAAAAACTTTTTTTAAAAAGGAGTGAAATTCTGACACATGCTACAACATGGATGAACCTTGAAGACATGCTAAGCAAAGTACACCAGACACAAAGGACAAATATTGTATGATTCCACTTATGAGGTGCCTAGAATAAGCAAATTCATAGAGACTGAAAAGTAGAATAGAGGTTACCAGGGCTGGGGGAAGGGAGGAAAGAGGAGTTACTGCTTAATGGGTAAAGATTTTCAATTCGAGAAGACAGTTCTGGAGATGCAAGTGGTAATGGTGGCAACAGTGTGAATATACTAAATGCCACTGATCTGTATACCTAAAAACAGTTTACATGGTAAATTTCATCTTATGTGTATTTTACCACAATAAAAAATATGGCCTAAAATATGTCAAAAAGTTGGAATCATCTTACTTTTTTTTCCATTCAGAAATGTATCTTCTACTCATTATATAAATACGAGTAAGCAATAACACATTTTTATTTTTAAAAGAACCTTCAAAACAAGAGGAATATATAATTGACAGTATAAGTTAATTTCTCTCGATGTAGTTTCTATGTTTTCTTCAAATAATTAACTTAATTTGCCCATTAGGTACAATGTATTGATTGTATAATCCTGAGTTACATCAGTTAAACGTCAATTTGCACTGCATATTACTTTGTAAACTGTGAAGGAATACATATAAGGTACTGCTATTATATTAAATGATACTTACTTTTCACCAAGAGAGCCACAAGTAACATCAGTCAGTAGAGAAAAGGCAAAATTCTCTGTCACTTCAGTAAAGTGACTGAATCCCCTAGTGTCCTTGCGTTTTGGGTTAACGAGAGCACAAAGAATCTCATAGAAAAGATTTCGGCTTTCAATGCTTAATGCTTGCTTCTTTCCTTCAACAGTTATCTGGAAAAAAATCCAAGTATAAAAATATATGTTCAAAAATAAACTGCTTAAATGATATATATGGTATAACTTGTTCTTTATTACCAGTTACTAACATTAACAAAAATGAAGATGAACCTATGAAGAATTTAAGAGAAGTTAGCATCAAAATCATATTTCAAATACATCTGTACTTTAAAAAGCATAAATAATCATTTTATAAAGAAAAGGCATAATCACTAAAATATCTTCTACTTAATATCTAGATAAAGCCCCAAACAGTTGCATTGGTCACTTAATTTTAACTACAATAATTAACGTCACGAGTCAAATTAATCTCACTTTTACACCTACCCCAAGATTCTGTTTTCTTTCGACCAACAACTAAGGAAATAGACACAAGAATATATGTCTATAATAGAACAAAATTTATTCTTATCTGTTTTTTATTAGACAGAAGCCACCACGTATCACTAAATTTCTCAAACATCAAAGGAGAAAATCCTTTTCCAACCAAGAGTAGTCAAGAGCTCCTGATACTCTTAACTTTATTGGTAAGTGTGAGCCTTCCTACCTGAACGGACTGGTTTATTTGTTGTTTGAGGGACAAGGAGAGTAAGAGGAAAATAGCCTTCATGATTTAATTTTTACCCCTCACATGAATGATGGGGGACACATTTTTACTGTCAGAGTAAGCATGGGTGTGAAGCCACTGACTTGTTATTCCACTACACTCTTAGATACCTGAGGAGTCCCTATTAATTCTTCAAAATCCAAATTAGTCATCACTTTTTCTGTGATTTCTACCCCATGCCCCAGCTGCTGGCGTACATGATTACACTCTGTAAGTTGCACATACTTTTACTAATGAACTTATGACAATGTTGAAATGATTTTTCTGTTACTGCTATTAGTTGAGCTCACTGAGAAAGTGGCTCAATATTCTCTATATTTTTTTTAATAACTCTGTAATCTATAGAGTGCCAAGATGATGGCTGAACTCAAGATTTAAGTTTATAAGAGTAGCCATCTTAAAGACAATTAGGAATAATGGAGAATAATACACAGGGTAAAGATAAAAGGTACAAAATGAAATTTAACAAGGTAAAAACTACAATGGGGAGATAGGGAACAGCCCATTGGTTACTAAAATGATCAAACTGAATATGTTAAATGAAAACTAAGCTCAAGAAACACTCCCAGAACTCAGAGAAAATATTACAGACAAATGGGACAAACCTGTAAGATACAACAAGCATATAAAATATTAGGTAAAAGAAAAAAGCAACATAGATCCTTGATAAGCTAAAGAAATACGTCTAAAATGCAGAGTTTGCTTTATTCCAGAGAAAATTAGGAAAAGAAACAACACCAGATGTATTTGGGTGATTTTTAAATATAATTTCAAGAGTTTTTAAAAAATCTTACCAGAAATCAGACAGGAAAGAACTTACTAACAGAGAAATTAAAATTCAGTCTGACATCAGACTTTTTTTGCTAATGAAATGACAGAAGCCAACAGAGCAACATAAGCAGTTTCAAGACTTTAAGGCTGTGATCCAAGAATTCTAGAGCCACTCAAACTTTCATACATATTCAAGGGTAAGAGAAAGTTTCTTTCAGCAAAGCACACAAAAAATAAAACAAGGAGGGAGACCTTCAAGATGGCAGAGGAGTAAGATGTGGAGATCACCTTTCTCCCCACAAATACATCAAAACTACATCTACATGTGGAACAACTCCTACAAGAAACCGACTGAACGCTTGCAGAAGACCTCAGACTTCCCAAAAGATGCCCTCAGGCGACCTACACGCAGAGACGGGGCCAAAACCAAAGCTGAACCCCAGGAGCTGTGCGAACAAAGAAGAGAAAGGGAAATCTCTCCCAGCAGCCGCACGAGCAACAGATTAAATCTCCACAATCAACCTGATGTACCCTGCATCTGTGGAATACCTGAATAGACAACGAATCATCCCAAACTGAGGTGGTAGACTTTGGGAGCAACTGTAGACTTGGGGTTTGCTTTCTGCATCTAATTTGTGTCTGGTTTTATGTTTAACTTAGTTTAGTATTTAGAGTTTATTATCATTGATAGATTTGTATTGATTGGTTGCTCTATTCCTTTTTCTCTTTTCTATATATAGATTTTTTTCCTTTTTCTTTTTTTGTGAGTGTGTATGTATATACTTTTTGTGTCATTTTGTCTACATAGCTTTGCTTTTGGCATTTGTCCTAGGGTTCTGTCTGTCCGTTTTTTGTTTGTTTTTTTTAATATAGTATTCAGAGCTTCTCATCACTGGTGGATTGGTTTTTTTGTTCAGTTGCTATATTCTTTCTTTCTTTCTTTTTTCTTTTCTTTTATTACTTTGCAATTATTTGATTTTTAATAATTTTTTTCCTTTAATAACTTTACTTCTTTTTATTTTTCCCTCCCTTGCTCCCTCCCTTGCTCCCTCCCTCCCTCCCTCCCTTCCTTTCTCCCTTTTCTTCTGAGCCATGTGGCTGACAGGGTCTTGGTGCTCTGGCTGGGTGTCAGGCCTGTGGCTCTGACGTGGGAGAGCCAAGTTCAGGACATTGGGCCACCAGAGACCTCCCAGCTCCATGTAATATCAAGTGGCAAAAGCTCTCCCAGAGATCTCCATGTCAACGCTAAGACCCAGCTCCACTCAACAACCAGCAAACTACAGTGCTGGACACCCTATGCCAAACAACTACCAAGAGAGGGACACAACCACACCCACTAGCAGAGAGGCTACCTAATATCATAATAAGGTCACAGACACCCCAAAACACACCACAGGACACGGTCCTGCCCACCAGAAAGACTTGATCCAAGCTCATCCACCAGAATACAGGCACCAGTCCCCTCCACCAGGAAGCCCACACCACTCACAGAACCAACCTCACCCACTGGGGGCAGACACCAAAAACAACGGGAACTACAAAACTGCAGGCTGCGAAAAGGAGACCCCAAACACAGTAAGTTAAGCATAATGAGAAGAGAGAGAAACACACAGCAGGTGAAGCAGCAAGGTAAAAACCCACCACACCAAACAAATGAAGAGGAAATAGGCAGTCTACCTGAAAAAGAATTCAGACTAATAATAGTAAAGATGATCCAAAATCTTGGAAATAGAATGGAGAAAATACAAGAAACGTTTAACAAGGACCTAGAAGAACGAAAGAGCAAACAAACAGAGATGAACAACACAATAAATGAAATTTAAAATTCTCTACAAGGAGTCAATAGCAAAATAACTGAGGCAGAAGAATGGATAACTGACCTGGAAGATAAAATACTGGAAATAACTATGGCAGAGCACAAAAAAGAAAAGAGAATGAAAAGAATTGAGGACAGTCTTAGAGACCTCTGGGAAAACATTAAACACACCAACATTAGAATTACAGGGGTACCAGAAGAAGAAGAGAAAATATCTAAGGGATATTTTCCTACAATAACAAACCCAAAACAATTAAGAACATGGTAATAGGAACATACATATCGATAATTACCTGAAATGTAAATGGATTAAATGCTCCCACCAAGACACAGACCAGCTGAATGGGTACAAAAACCAGACCTGTATATATGCTGTCTACAAGAGACCCACTTCAGAACTAGACACATACAGACTGAAAGTGAGGGGATGGAAAAACATAGTCCATGCAAATGAAAATCAAAAGAAAGCTGGAGTAGCAATTTTCATATCAGAAAAAATAGACTTTAAAATAGAGACTATTACAAGAGACAAAGAAGGAAACTACATAATGATCAGGGATCAATCAAAGAAGAAGATAAAACAATTGTCAATGTTTATGAACACAACATAGGAGAACCTAAATACATTAGGCAAATGCTAACAGCCATAAAAGAGGAAATCGACAGTAACATAATCGTAGTAGGGGACTTTAACACCCCACTTTCACCAATGGACAGATCATCCAAAATGAAAATAAATAAGGAAACACAAGCTTTAAATGACACATTAAACAAGATAGAATTAATTGATATTAATAGGACATTCCATGCAAAACCAACAGAATACACTTTCTTCTCAAGTGCTCATGGAACATTCTGCAGGATAGATCATATCATGGGTCACAAATCAAGCCTTGGTAAATCAGAGAAAATAGAAATCACATCAAGTATCTTTCCTGACCACAATGCTATGAGACTAGATATCAATTATAGGAAAAAATCTGTAAAAAATACAAACACAGGCTTCCCTGGTGGCACAGTGGTTGAGAGTCCACCTGCTGATGCAGGGGATACGAGTTCGTGCCCCAGTCTGGGACGATCCCACATACCATGGAGCGGAATGGCCTGTGAGCCATGGCTGCTGAACCTGCACGTCCGGAGCCTGTGCTCTGCAATGGGAGAGGCCACAACAGTGAGAGGCCCGCGTACCACAAAAAAAAAGAAAAGAAAAGAAAGAAAGAAAAATACAAACACATGGAGGCTAAAAAATACACTACTTAATAACCAAGAGATCATTGAAGGAATAAAAAAATACCTAGAAACAAATGACAATGAAAACACGACGACCCAAAACCTATGGGATGCAGCAAAAACAGATCTAAGAGGGAAGTTCATAGCAATACAATGCTACCACAAGAAACAAGAAACATCTCAAATAAGCAACCTAACCTTACACCTAAAGCAATTAGAGAAAGAAGAACAAAAAAACCCTAAGTTAGCAGAAGGAAAATCATAAAGATCAGATCAGAAATAAATGAAAAAGAAATGAAGGAGGTCCTCACGGTGAGCCACAGCCACCCCCAACCTCCGCAGGAACCCTCCAACACTAGCAGGAAAGAGATCTTCACATAAACAGATTCTTACTGGCTGGTGTGAAGAGTCATTCCAAGAACCGCAATGTGTTGGGTTATCCATCCACCTTTCTTTCAGGCAATAACGTGCCAAATTCTCAGTCCAGGAAGATAGAACCTAATTAGTCTAGTTATCACTGATCAAAATGTCATTCCCCTCTCCTGTGACTGGTTCAGGGGCAGTCATATGTCCCAGTTCTAGCCAAAGAGCAGTAATAGAGGTCTGCAAGGGGATATCTGGGAAAGATTTTCTTATTCTCAAGGAGACATCTGAAGAGGATATTTCTGCACCTCTGGAGCTGCAGAAACTCATCTTGTGACCATCAAAAAAGCCAGCCTGCAGCCTCACCCACCAGAGGGCAGACAACAGAAGCAAGAAGAACTAAAATCCTGCTGCCTGTGAAACAAAAACCATATTTGGAGAAAGACAGACAAGATGAAAATGCAGAGGACTTTGTACCAGATGAAGGAAAAAGATAAAAGGCCAGAAAAACAACTAAATGAAGTAGAGACAGGAAAACTTCCAAGAAAAAGAATTAAGAATAATGAGAGTAAAGATGATCCAGGACCTCGTAAAAAGTAATGGAGGCAAAGATCAAGAAGATGCAAGAAATATTTAACAAAGACCTAGAAAAATTAAGGAACACCTAGAACAATAAAGGACAAACAAACGGAGATGAACGATACAATAACTGAAATGAAAAATACACAACAAGGAACCAATAGCAGAATAACAGAGGCAGAAGAATGGATAAGTGACCTGGAAGACAGAATGGTGGAATTCACAGCCGTGGAACAGAATTTAAAAAAAGAATGAAAAGAAATGAAGACACCCTAAGAGACCTCTGGGACAATATTAAATGCAACAACATTCGCATTATAGGGGTTCCAGAAGGAGAAGAGACAGAGAAAGGACCCAAGAAAATACTTGAAGAGATTATAGTTGAAAACTTCCCTAACACGGGAAAGGAAATAGCCACGCAAGTCCAGGAAGCACAGAGAGTCCCAGGCAGGATAAACCAAAGGAGAAACACGCGGAGACACACAGTGATGAAATTGACAAAAATTAAAAACAAAGAAAAATTATTGAAAGCAACAAGGGAAAAATGACAAATAACACACAAGGGAACTCCCATAAGGTTAACAGCTGATTTCTCAGCAGAAACTCTACAAGTCACGAGGGAATGGCATGATATATTTAAAGTGATGAAAGGGAAGAACCTACAACCAAGATTACTCTACTCAGCAAGGATCTCATTCAGATTTGATGGAGAAATCAAAAGCTTTACAGACAAACAAAAGCTAAGAGAACTCAGCACCACCAAACCAGCTCTAGAACAAATGCTAATGGAACTTCTCTAAGAGGGAAACAAAGGGAAGAAAAAGACCTACAAAAACAAACTGATAACAATTAAGAAAATGATAATAGGAACATACATCTCGATAATTACTTAAAAGTGAATGGATTAAATGCTCTAACCAAAAGACACAGGCTCGCTGAATGGATACAGAAACAAGACCCATCTATAAGCTGTCTACAAGAAACCCACTTCAGACCTAGTGACACATACGGACTGAAAGTGAGGGGATGGAAAAAGATATTCCATGCAAATGGAAATCAGAAGAAAGCTGGAGTAGCAATACTCATATCAGATAAAATAGACTTTAAAATAAAGAATGTTACAAGAGACAAGGAAGGACACTATATAATGATCAAGGGATCAATCCAATAAGAAGATATAACAATTATAAATGTATATGCACCCAACACAGGAGCACGTCAACACATAAGGCAACTGCTAACAGCTCTAAAAGAGGAAATCGACAGTAACACAATAATAGTGGGGGACTTTAACACCTCACTTACACCAATGGACAGATCATCCAAACAGAAAATTAATAAAGAAACAAAAGCTTTAAATGACACAATAGACCACATAGATTTAATTGATATTTATAGGACATTCCATCCAAAAATAGCAGATTACACTTTCTTCTCAAGTGCACATGGAACATTCTCCAGGAGAGATCACATCTTGGGTCACAAATCAAGCCTCAGTAAATTTAAGAAAATTGAAAGCATATCCAGCATCTTTTCTGACCACAACGCTATGAGATTAGAAATCAATTACAGGAAAAAACACATGAGAAACACAAACACATGGAGGCTAAACAATACATTACTAAACAGCCAAGAGATCACTGAAGAAATCAAAGAGGAAATCAAAAAATACCTAGAAACAAATGACAATGAAAACACGATGATCCAAAACCTGTGGGATGCAGCAAATGCAATTCTAAGAGGGAAGTTTATAGCAATACAAGCCTACCTCAAGAAATAAGAAAATTTCAACTAAACAATCCAACCTTACACCTAAAGGAATTAGAGAAAGAAGAACAAACGAAACCCAAATATTAATAGAAGGAAAGAAATCATAAGATCAGAGAAGAAATAAATGAAATAGAAACAGAAAACTATAGCAAAGATCAATAAAACTAAAAGCTGGTTCTTTGAGAAGATAAACAAAATTGATAAACCATTAGCCAGACTCATCAAGAAAACGAGCGAGAGGATTCAAATCAGTAAAATTAGAAATGAAAAAGGAGAAGTTACAACAGACACAACAGAAATACAAAGCAGCCTAAGAGACTACTACAAGCAACTCTACGCCAATAAAATGGACAACCTGGAAGAAATGGACAACTTCTTAGAAAGGTGTAACCTTCCAAGACTGAACCAAGAAGAAACAGAAAATATGAAAAGACCAATCACAAGTAATGAAATTAAAACTGTGATTAAAAATCTTCCAACAAACAAAAGTCCAGGACCAGATGGTTTCACAGATGAATTCTATCAAATGTTTAGAGAAGAGGTAACAGCCATCCTTCTCAAACACTTCCAAAAAATTGCGGAGGAAGGAACACTCCCAAACTCATTCTACCAGGCCACCATCACCCTGTTACCAAAACCAGACAAAGATACTACAAAAAAAGAAAATTACAGACCAATATCACTGATGAATATAGATGCGAAAATCCTCAATGAAATACTAGCAAAAAGAGCTTCCCTGGTGGTGCAGTGGTTGAGAGTCCCCCTGCCGATGCAGGGGACACGGGTTCATGCCCCGGTCTGGGAAGATCCCACATTCGGCGGAGCGGCGGGGCCCGTGAGCCATGGCCGCTGAGCCTGCACGTCCGGAGCCTCTGCGCCACAACGGGAGAGGCCACAACAGTGATAGGCCCTCGTACCGCAAAAAGAAAAAAAAAAAAAAAGAAATACTAGCAAACAGAATCCAACAACACATTAAAAGGATCATACACCATGATCGAGTGGGATTTATCCCAGCGATGCAAGGATTCTTCAATACACGCAAATCAATCAATGTGAAACACTGTGTAAACAAACTGAAGTATAAAAACCATATGACCATCACAATAGATGCAGAAAGAGCTTTTGACAATATTCAACACCCAGTTATGATAAAGTGTCTCTAGAAAGTGGGCATAGTGGTAACTTACCAACAACAAAATAAAGGCCATATACAACAAACCCACAGCAAACATCATTCTCAATGGTGAAAAACTGAAAGCATTTCCTCTAAGGTCATGAACAAGACAAGGACGTCCACTCTCGCCACTTTTATTCAACATAGTTTTGGAAGTCCTGGCCACGGCATTCACAGAAGAAAAAGAAATACAAATTGCAAAAGAAGTAAAACTGTCACTGTTTGCAGATGACATGATCGTATACATAGAGAATCTTAAAGATGCCATCAGAAAACTACTAGAGGGCTTCCCTGGTGGCGCAGTGGCTGAGAGTCCGCCTGCCAATGCAGGGGACATGGGTTCGTGCCCCGGTCCGGGAAGATCCCACATGCTGCGGAGTGGCTGGGCCCGTGAGCCCTGACCCCTGAGCCTGTGCGTCGGGAGCCTGTGCTCTGCAACGGGAGAGGCCACAACAGTGAGAGGCCCGTGTACCGCAAAAAAAAAAAAAAAGAAAACTACTAGAGCTAATCAATGAATTTGTTAAAGTGGCAGGACACAAAATTAATGCAGAGAAATCTCTTGCATTCCTATACACTAATGATGAAAAATCTGAAAGAGAAATTAAGGAAACACTCCCATTTGCCATTGCATCAAAAAGAATAAAAAACTTAGGAATAAACCTACTAAAGGAGTCAAAAGACCTGTATGCAGAAAACTATAAAACACTGATGAAAGAAATTAAAGATGATATAAACAGATAGAGAGGTATATACCACGTTCTTGGATTGGAAGAAGCAACACTGTGAAAATGACTATACTGCCAAAGGCAATCTACAGATTCAATGCAATCTCTATCAAATTACCAATGGCATTTTTTACAGAACGAGAACAAAAAATCGTAAAATTTGTATGGAGACACAAAAGACCCCGAATAGCCAAAGCAGTCTTGAGGGAAAAAACCGGAGCTGGAGGAATCAGACTCCCTGACTTCAGAGTATACTACAAAGCTACAGTAATTAAGACAATATGGTACTGGCACAAAAACAGAAATACAGATCACGGAACAGGATAGAAAGCCCAGAGATAAACCCACCCACCTATGGTCAGCTAATCTATGACAAACGAGGCAAGGATATATACAATGGAGAAAAGACAGTCTCTTCAAAAAGTGGTGCTGGGAAAACTGGACAGCTACATGTAAAAGAATGAAATTAGAATACTCCCTAACACCATAAACAAAAATAAACTCAAAATGGATTAGAGACCTAAATGTAAGACTGGACACTATAAAACTCTTAGAGGATAACATAAGAAGAACACTGACATAAATCACAGCAAGATATTTTTTGACCCTCCTCCTGGAGTAATGGAAATAAAAATAAAAATAAACAAATGGGACCTAATGAAATTTAAAACCATTTGCAAAGCAAAGGAAACTACAAACAAGACGAAAAGACAATGCTCAGAATGGGAGAAAATATCTGCAAACAAATCAACAGACAAAGGATTAATCTCCAAAATATATAAACAGCACATAAAGCTCAATATTAGAAAAACAAACAACCCAATCAAGAAATGGGCAGAAGACCTAAATAGACATTTCAGTTGAATGGATAAAGAAGATGTGGCACATATATACAATGGAATGTTACTCAGCCATAAAAAGAAACAGAATTGAGTTATTTGTAGTAAGGTGGATGGACCTAGAGACTCTCATACAGAGTGAAGTAAGTCAGAAAGAGAAAAATAAATATCATATGCTTACACATACATATGGAATCTAAAAAAGAAGAATAATGGTTCTGAAGAACCTAGGGGTAGGACAGGAATAAAGACGTGGATGTACAGAATGGACTTGAGGACACTGAGAGGGTGAAGGGTAAGCTGGGACGAAGTGAGAGAGTGGCATGGACTTATATATACTACCAAATGTAAAACCAACAGCTAGTGGGAAGCAGCTGCATAGCACAGGGAGATTGGCTCGCTGCTTTGTGACCACCTAGAGGGGTGGGATAGTGAGGGGGGGAGGGGGAAGCAAGAGGGAGGAGATATGGGGATATATGTATATGTATAGCTGATTCACTTTGTTATAAAGCAGAAACTAACACACCATTGTAAAGCAATTATACTCCAATAAAGATGTTTTAAAAATAATAATAAATAAATAAAACCAAAAAGGCTATTCATGTAACCCTTGGTTTGCAAGGGTGCTGTTCTCAGCACATTATACTAACTTCTCTAATTTTCACAACATTCCGGTGAGGAAGATGCTAGTGTTATTTTGCTTTGTTTCCAGATAAGGAAACTGAGGCAGAAAGAGGATGCCTAGCTTTTCCAGGGAGACAGAGATGATGAACAGCCAATCCCAGGAGGCACCTGTGACAGCCACCCTTCCCTGACTCAAAACATCCCCCCATTTGCTCGTCCTAAAATAACAACACAGACTGACTCAGTCTGCAGACAATTCAGTCAAAATTATTGCAAACATGAAACACAAAACCAGGTAGGAAAATACAGAGCCAAGTCTATATCATCATTTGTATGATTATAAAATAAATCAAATGTAAAAAATAATTATTGAAATATAAGATATATAATATTAAAAAGTATATGATAAAAAGAAATATGCTGGCTCTAAATAGCCATTTTACATAAACAGCAATGAAAAGAACTCCCCAAATTATCAAAACTGTCTTTCGAAAAAGGGGAAAACCTGAATCAACCATGGGGAAAACTTTAAAAACTGTCAGGAGAGAAACAAAAAAGTGGCGGACGTTTATGGGAAAGGAGGGT
Organism: Neophocaena asiaeorientalis asiaeorientalis; assembly: GCF_003031525.2. Taxonomy (NCBI): domain Eukaryota; kingdom Metazoa; phylum Chordata; class Mammalia; order Artiodactyla; family Phocoenidae; genus Neophocaena; species Neophocaena asiaeorientalis. The sequence goes on along the minus strand of NW_020185325.1, from coordinate 7,733,980 downwards.
CTATCAAAGTTTCACAGAAGAAATTATTCCTGTGGCTTTTCAAGTGTCCTAGAACACAAAATTAGAGGCAATGCCTCCTGACTTGTGTTTTACCAAGCTTCAATGACCTGGAAACCAAAACCCAATGAAATTAAAAATTTGCATATCAAATCCAGCAGTCTTAAAAGACAAATACTATTACTAAAGCAAATGACAGCGTTTTAAATAATTTTCATTGCACCATACCTATGAAAATCAAGGGATAGATTATTATGTCATGACAAAAATTTGCCCAGAACCACAGCTGAGTTTTATCCAGAACATCTTTATAGTGAGTCATTTAAGGTTGTTGCTCTTTTTAGCACAGTAGCTGTTTCTACTGAACATAAATAAGTAGTCACTTCTACTACTAACTAAACAATAACTAAGATTTGTTGAGTTCTTCCTATAAAGAAATATATAGCATAAAGCAGATTTTGTTTCAAAGAAGTTAGAATCTGAGGGATAATAAAACTTACAAATATGAAACAATTTCACATAAAATACAAGACCTTATAGAATGACATTGTATCAGTACTTGGAAGTTCTATTCTGTACTCCTGAATTCGAGGATATCTTAGAGCACATATGAAGTACATATGGGACATAAGAATGGTTGCCAGATAAAGCATAGGTGACTCTATTTGAATTTCAGATAAGCAACCAATAATTGCTTGATATAAGTATGTCCCAAATACTGCCTCTAAATAAAAATATTTATTTTTATTTGTGATATACCTATAATAAAAAATATATTGTTTATTTGAAATTCAAAGTTAATTGGGCACCTTGTATTTTATTTTTAAAATTTCAACCCTACCATGTGATTATCTACATTTTCAATGCTGGTTTCATTATTGTCTTATTCTAATTATTATATGTCTAAATCATGAAAAAGTTTTACATTGTATGGATATGCCAGGCCCCTCTTAATAGCTATTTTTCCCAATTTTTGTTATTATAAGTAACACTGAAGTAAACATTCTTGTTATACATATATTTGCATAAATATTCCCCACACCTATTAGCACTTTTTTTCTTACTCCCCCCCCCAGTTTTATTGAGATATAATTGATATATAACCATTAGGTGTCTTTTGATTTTGCTTGTGGTATATGCAAAGAGAAATTTTGTTTACACTTTATGTGGTCAAGTTTATCAATCATTTCCTTTATGACTTTGGGGTTTTGTTTTATGTTTAGAAAGAACTTCCCCACATAAAGTAAATTTCTATGAAAAAAAATGTATGAAGCAGTGTTGCAACTGCTAACATTTGCGAGGGCTTCTTACCTTGTCTATTAAATACATCACAGCGCTGAGCTGTTCATCTGTGTTCTCCGTTGCCACTTTCACACTGATGCTGTGGAGCACCCTGTTGAGAATGTCACCATCCAGGGGCTGCTGCAGCTGATCCGCAAGCCCCCAAAAGGCTTGAGAAGCCGCGTCAGAGACAAGAGTAATGTTAGCAGTCCCATACACTTTATCAATTCTGGCACCACCTTTTGGGTCAAAAAGCACAATCTGGAAGCGTTTAGGAAATGGATTTAAAGATCCTGTCTCTGGTGTTAGGATGACATCCAATACGGTGTTTCTCTGGCCAGGTTCAAAGATCAACATGCCTTCAGTCCTCACAAAGTCTTTCCCAGAAATAGCTGGAGATATGAGAGTACGACCAGTTGTCTCAGCACTCCTTAACTCCTAGAAATTAAACAACACCACTTAAGTGAAACTATAAACCTCTGATCTTGTCCTAAACAAATTTTATTTCTCCTAAACAATCTGATGGGCCACAACAATGTTACTATTAAAACGGGAGGTTTTATACTTTTTCTAATTTCCTAAAACAAATTAGAGAGATAAACACACATCATACAGTGATGAGATCAGGAAAGACAGATGCCTTAGAATAGATCAAGAAAGAGAATTAGAAAAGAAATGTCACTACTGCCTCACAGAATTTCTCCAATTGTGAGCTTACTAACAATTTGAAGATATTCAGAGGCATATATGCCCAGGGGTCAGATCATGTATGTCCATTATACAAAGTATGGCAGGAAGACACTGGAGGATTCCAGCAGGAGAGAGACACACTTTATTTCATATTTTAATGAGTATTCTGGCTCTTGTGGATAGTTAGGCTGTAGAAGGGGATGAGGATGGAAGCAGGAAGAAGAGAGAAAACGTTTATACATTAGTTCCTGAAAAAAAAAAAAAAAAAAAAA
>NW_020185325.1:7633656-7731726 GCF_003031525.2 Neophocaena asiaeorientalis asiaeorientalis | reverse complement strand
ACAAATAATCCCCAAAAAAAAATTTTAAAAAAAAAAAAAAAAAAAAAAAAGAAGTACTCAGACTGGAATATATTTTGAATGTAGAGTCAGCAGGACTTTCTGATTAATTCAGTGCTGGATGGAGAGGCGAGGAGAACTCCCGGCTGTGTGCCTGAATGAAAGGCAGTAAACTGGGGGAAAATAGTGCTAAGGGAGAAATCAAGAGTTATGTATTATATGTATTAAGCCTGAGATGCCTTTTAGACAATTCAAATGAAGATGTCAGGTAAGAGCAATCAGATATATGAGTCTGGATCCAGGGCAGTGAGGAGGGTAGTGATAAAAATTCAGGAGTTCTCATTTTATAGATGATATTTAAAGAAAACAGGTATGGATGGTCTAGCCTAGAGAGTAAGTCTAGGTGGACCCCAATATTTATTGGTCAGGAAAACCAACACAGGCAACAGGAAGGAGCTGCCAGAGAGAAAAGGTTAAGAGTAGGAAAGTGTGGTGCTCCAGAGGCCCAAAGGAGAGCACACATCCAGAAGGAGGAAGTGATCAAGTGTTACAAAAAGTGAAAAATCAATGAAGAAAAAGGGTTTTTCAAGAGCCTCTGCAGCATAATGATAGGGGAAAAAAGTCTTGCTGAAGGAAACAACACAAAAGTCTATTGGCCTCAGAATGGAGAAATTAAACTATCCACTGGAATACCATATAACAGGAAAAATGAAAGAACTATACACATTAGCACACATATTTCTCAAAAACATTGTTGAGCAAAAAAAGCTCACCATAAGACAATACAACTGGAAGAATCTCATCTGCATAATTTCCAAAACAGGTAAACCTAAACAGCATATGGTATGTGGTAAGACTATAAATAAAAACAAGGTAATAATTCATCACGTAATATAGGGTAGAGGTTATCTGCAAGATGGGGAGAGGTTATTCTGCAAAGGAAATGGCAGGATGGCATCAGAGAAGAGTTCATGGCAGCTAGTTTTAAGATCCTGATTCAGTTGGATTTCTTAAGGTAGGTGGTGACGATTTTATTACTGTAAACTGCACATATACATTCTGTTCACTATTTTCTGGTAGAATTTATTTCACAATTCAGACATTTAAAGGAAACGGAACAATCAAAATGTTCTTGTGTTTATAAAATACATATAACAAACACAAAAAAGAAGCACTATGCAATTTAAAAGCAACAACGAAAATCAATACAGAAATAGCCTTTGATAGAATAAGCAATGTGAGAATAAGAAGGAAAGGCATATTCTTTCTTGAACTTGTGGGCTCTGGTCTAGTACACATATATACAAATGAAATATCTGGAATTGGTTTTCAAATTTGGCTTAGCTATAGGTCTATTTAATTTAAAGATAACTGGAATGAGTGATATTTTCATTATCTCAAATCCTTATATCCCTTAACTTTAGATCACAAATATGTAGATATAAGGGAACTTATGTACCACATAGTATTTATGTACCAGGAATGCTGACCTACTGAAGGGTAGGTATGCTACAGCTATTGTTTTACCTACATTATTAAAATCTGTTTAAAGTAAAAGCAAAATTGATATCACTGTAACAGAATAGCAACTTGGTCCATAATTATTTTCTCATCCTTGCCAGCTACTGGAAACTAGAATTGTATGACTTTCTCTTCTAACAATATGCCTAGCATTGAGAGAGAAAATGCAGGGGCAATGAAGCAACAGGAAAATAAAATCATACCAGAGAGGTAAAACTTTTATTTCTAATTTTTTAAACGAAACTTTTTATTTTGAGGTAATTATAGATTCACATGCAGTTAATAAAGAGTGGTCTCCTGTGCCCTTTACCCAACATCACTTGCTGGTAACATCTTGCATTATTATAATATATCACAACAAGGATATGGACGTTGATACAGTCAAGATACATTTTCATCACCAGAGATCCTCTATGTTGATTTTTATAGTGTTATAAAAATGCTATGAGTTACATGCTAGTGACAGCATGTATTTTGCAAGGAATCATTTGTGGATAATCTAGAAAGAATATAAATAAATATGATAAGAGATATTGGCATTCACACTCTTATCTTGGCATTTTCAACTCCCCTTTCAACTGAGTGTGTGAACTAAAGTATGCCTCATATCTTTTTATCCCTTCTTCCACTCTACAAAGTAGTGAGCATATGATGATATATATTTCATGGGAGAAGAAAGAAGCACATTTTTTTTCTCATTTCTCTTATGATACTAAATGCTTAAAAGAAAAAAAATGCCAAAATCTCCATGAATCAAAGTACTTCTTTTCATGTTCGTACTATTTCAACGTTATTTAGGATGGAGTTGATTTCTAGAGTCTCATATGACATAGAGTGTCTTCTCACCTGCCAAGCTGTAGACTTTGTCATAAAGACAACTTTTCTTCCTGGCAAGCTTCCAGGACAGCTCACTACCCACAGCTCCAGTCTTAACCTCCTATCCCTGACTCACATGATTGCTACAGCAAACTGGCTGCATAAATGTTGTATCTTATACACAGAATGTTCTATGTGTTTGAGCCACTCAACAACCAAAGACATACTAAACAGCACTTTGTATAAAAAAACAGAAAACAACTTTGATACCTTGAGGCCTAAAGTGTCATCAGCTTTGAAATCTTGAAACCGGGGAAATGGTAGCACTGTCCGGAATGGTAGTTTCCAAAATGTGGGGTGTTGGGAGTTATATGAGTCAAGGGGAGATAAGAGAGGGCTAAGGTGGGCAAGCTCCAACCTTTACAATCATGCTTGAAGAAAAGCAGATGCACACTTTTTCTTTAATATATTAGAGTTTTGCTCCTAAAACAAAGTTTAAAACATAATGCTCGAAAGGTATAGCATGTTGTGTGGACCAGCCCCAGGCTCTAGTTGCTTAGCGTTTCGTAGCATTACTCTTCTGAATCCCTGGATACCCACATGCTCCCTCTCTTTCACTTGATGTCACCTAATATGATGGCTGTGAAAAGTGGCTGTGAGACCTCATGAACTCATGGATTTAAAGAAACATAAAGGTCAGTTAGTGTTTGAAGTCCTGAAGAAGATTTTCAACTAGTTCAGGTAAAAATCAGAACAAAGACCCATACTTTTTGTTTCTGGTCTTATACAGTTTCATTCTGAAGAAATTTCAACTCTCTACAGATTTTATAGAACAGATTTATGTAAGACGCTTTGCACTGTATAATCAACTTTTCCAAAAGATAAAAAAAGACAAAAGACTATCATTTTTAAACATGATCTAAGTGAAAAAAATTGAACTGTTTCAAGGATAAAGCTTAATGTAATACACATAATGTGAATTATGATGGTAACTCAGAAAATAATATATCAATTCTTCTCTGTTTCATTATACATGCTACAGTTAAAGAAGAAAACCTTACTGTGTGATAATACATACTGCATGCTTACCTGGGTGCTGAAGTTAACAGACATCATTAGTCCTGTCCCAGAGTCTCTGGCCACCTGCAGACTGATTAGAGTGGCCTTCTTATGAGCCACCGGCAGCCGAGAACCCACAGAGAAATACACGAGACTTGGAGGTTTATCACTCTGTAATAATTTAATCTGTGCAAATCTGGCACTATTGTTTATGGCTGCTCCAGCAGTTACTTCATACAGTTCCACAAAGAACTGCATTCCAACTTGAGGTACCTGACAATGAGATAAAAGGAAAAAAAAAAAAGGATGATTACTAATAGATTTCTATTTTAAGATAATTCTGATATTAAGAAATAGTATTATTCATATACATTATTACAGAAATAAGTATACATCTAGAGATACATTCTGTATAATTACAGAATTAAGTTCTTATGTTAGATTACCATGAGATTATTTTTGGTCTTTCTTTAATACCTTTACTCTCTCTGGGTGAGCTTCTTACTAGAAAATCAATGTCAGGAAGCAATCTATGCATACTTCAATAAACAAAAGGATACATAAGATATATTTGTACAATGAAATGTTACCTAGTAGTTAAAAAAAATGAACTATTTCAATATTTTTCAACATGGGTGGGTCCAAAATCATGATAATGAGTAACAAATCAAGTTGCATAATGATATGTATGGCATGCTACAATAAATGTAAAATTTTAAATTACATAAAGCTTACTACATTTTGTTAATGGATACATATTTATTTAAAGAGTAAAAAGGAAAATAAGACACCATGATGGTAGTTATCTCAGGTGGAGGGGTGGCAATGGGGGTAGGGCAGGGTGTGGAATTGAAAAAACATGATATAGGAGTGAAAGGGAGCTTCAGCTTTGTAAGGTTTTATTTTTAAAGGGCTTTACATAAATATGACCAAATATTGATGAGTTAATTTAGTGATTTTATGTATTTTTCAAAATTTCCCTAAATTCTGTATCAAGAAATCTAAATTTAGTCTGTTGGTTACAGTCTGCTCATGTTTTACCTCGGTTCTTTCTCAACAATCTCAAATAATGTTTCAAAGCCTGAATTCAATTCTATAACATACTGTCAATCACCTGTTTTTACTTACTTGCTCTCACACAATAATCTAAAAATCTTAGCAGCATTTTTAGCTTCCTAGCATAACTCCAAGAGCTAAGCTGAAGCATTTTCAACTGCATGTATCATTGTCTAATTTGTTATAATGCATCATTTTTATTTATCAGCAAGGACCTTATTCATCATTTGTTTTGTGATCATTTTAATGAGAATCATTATGTCATGAAGCAATACAACAAATACTTTAGTATTATTCAAAATGAGTTGCTTCTTAGTAGCACAATAAGTGACCTTAATCTCTTTTTATTGTCTAAAGAAATATATTTAGTTTTCCTGTGGTATATATTATGCTTTACTTTTGCTGATCAACTCTCAGTAAATATTGAAATGAAGGTAAATGCACTCTTCCAGTTTTTGAGAAACTAAACTTGGCAAATACAATAAACTGAAGCACTAGAAAAGTATGGGTAACTATATTCAATAACTATTATTCCCTAATGGCCGATGAGCTTGAACTCACAATAGTTTCATTTAACTAAGGATTTCAATATTCCATTCCAACATACTCCTGTCTTTGTTTTTCAGCATAATATTTCTTCTCATTGTGATGATGATTAAAACATTACTTATAACTACTTTAAGTCAAAAGAATATGTTATAATCTAAGTAAGGAACCATGCAAATTGAACAGTGTGCAGATGGGTGCCAACACATAATTAGAAGAGACAAAAGGAATCTTCCAGTCTTACAACAAAATACTCTATTCAAACAATATGCCTGAAGTGTATTGGGAAAGCAAAACTCACAGATCATTATCTGAACCTCTCTGGACCTAAATATGACTGGAGACCTCACAAGAACTCAAGTTCCTTTCCTAGTTAGGGCAGCAGCATTCCAGGATGATCTTTTGCCCAACTAGTATAAAATAATTTTTCCTGGGCCCAGACCTGCTCAGAAGCAAACAAAGTAATAATGTCTTACTTAAATACTTTTAAAAAATATTTGCAACAAATGTTTAGACAATCTGTTTGGTTTAAACAGATTTTGTGGGCTAAGAAATGCATCCTAAGTTAATTAACTATGACCTTTATACATTTTGCTAATACAGAACCATAAGACAGAACCACAGAACAGTAAGATACCCAGCAGAGAAAGGGTAAATGGACTGGAATTCAAAAGATGAGTTCTAATCTTTGCCAAGAAATTGACCTGGGGAAAGTTACTCAAATTCTTTATAACTTGAAAATGAAAATTTTGAATAACTATAGGGACGATAATTAGAGATATGATAGAGTAGAAAAACTTTCAGTTGAGCGTCTTTAGGAGAAACCACCATCAATCAGTGGCGTAACTCTACAGACGAAAGTGTGCATTGTGTTTGCTGTGTTGTTTTGTTGTCACTCCCCTGCCACCAGGATTGATGTGGCTACTACTCAAGTCACTGAATCACCTCGGGCTCTGCTCCCATCCATTCGGAATAACAGTAACCCTCCCTTGTGAAGGGCCAACTCCTTGCCAAGAACCGTGTGAAAAAACCTCTTAGTCATTATCTCATTTAATCTAACAGCCCTATTATTAACTCAACCAAGTCTGGGAAGCTCAGGAAGGCTAAGCAACTTGTCTAATGTTACCCATTCATTGCGGTGCGCGGGCTTCTCACTGCGGTGGCTTCTCTTGTTGCGGAGCATGGGCTCTAGGCGCACTGGCTTCAGTAGTTTTGGCTCATGGGCTCAGTAGTTGTGGTGCACGGGCTCTAGAGCTCAGGCTCAGTAGTTGTGGCGCACGGGCTTAGTTGCTCCGCGGCATGTGGGATCTTCCTGGACCAGGGCTTGAACCCGTATCCCCTGCACTGGCAGGCGGATTCTCAACCACTGTGCCACCAGGGAAGCCCCTAAAAAACTTTTAAAAAGAAAATTCTTGGAATTTCCCAAGTTTAAAAAAAAATCAGTGGGAACTCAATATTTTAAAAAACATATTTTCTAGCTCTGTCGCTACCAAGATGGCTCACAGCAGCATCTTTGTCAACCATGACCTCTCATGCCTACCTCCAGAACATACACTCAGGTCTCTGAAACTCTTTTTGATGAAAGAAATCAAGTTCTTAGACAACAGTCGATTGGATGTCTTAGAGCAGGAAAAATCAAGATGGTTCTAGAACACAGGTTATTGCTATAAAGCAAATAAGCATCCAGAGATTTTTAAAGCAATATGAAAAGACAAAAGACTAGCTTAATAGATCTTTCAGTGTCCATGACATGACTATTTGAGTAGCAAAAATAAAAGCATTTAGTAAGCAATTAAAATTAGTTGAATTTGAATCTATAATGGTACTTAAAGGAGAAAAGTTATTGTAATGTATTAAAAAATGGTTAAAATGAAAAATGTGAGTATAATAGTGTATACCTAATATTTTATTAAGTTTAATGTGTAGGAGAATGTTAACATATCAAGACAGTTATATCTTTTATTAAGTATATATTCATTTATTAAGGAATGATAAACAGTCTTCTCTTTGTATGTTAGTAAAGAGTTAATAAAAAATGTTAATAAAACAATTATTCCTAGAAAAAGTAAGAATTGCACCAAAAATAGGAATAAATTATTAGGACCTGTGAAACACATACAAATGAAGATGAAATCAAGTAAGAAGTTTAAGAGTACTGCTGGTCACACAGAAGTTGAAAGATGATGCAATTGTATGTTTGTCTGAATACGACAGAACAGATGAACTGCAGAGATGCACTAAGATCACAGATTTGTTATCTCATTTCTTATGAGGTAAAGCCTCTAGGTTGCCTTCTTAAAAATTAACAAGATATTAACAAGGCAGGTCTATCTTTCCGATACCACTAATAGACCAGCTCCATGTTCAACAGTGACAGGGCAATGGTTAAGTTAAAGCTGGCACTGCAAAATTTAAAGAACAAATCATTCTGAGGAAAACACATGGTGTTGAAAAAATTAATTTGTAAAGCATGAACTTAAAAAAAAACATGTTGATCTCACAAGTCAAGTCATAAAATGGACCCCAATCAGATGACCAGCAATTCTCATTTGACACAGCTTCAGACAAGCACCAGGACCTGTGGTCCTAGCAAAGAACAAAGAGCTCTTGATAACCAAGAGCATGTAACCTTAAGTGATCTGGGACGATTATTCTTTCTCTTCTGGAACCAGTAAAATTACTACAGTTCTGGGAAGGTATGAAAATATGTATCATTGTAATCTTAGAGAAGATCAATATAACTGTTTCAGTAATTCTCAGAAAGTGAAATAACAGGTAGAGAAAAAAGGAATAAAGAGTTAAATCTACAGGGCTGCTATTTAGAATGAGTTTAAATATAGCTATACATTTGGAAATAATTTTATTTGTGCAATGCTTTTTCTGCTGTTTGAAGTGTTTGGCATGTACAAAGAAATCATGATACTTTTGAACATTCATAATATGATGGCTAGTTTTTGTATAAATACTTGAGTTTAATAAATTAAGTAGTAGACAAAGAACAAATACTACTGAGTGCTCCTTAGACTTTAAAGTATCATGAAATAGTCATTAAAAAAAGCCACACATGATTACTAAATGACTAAAGCTCTGTTAGGTCATCAGTGACTGATACCGTTTGAATAATGGAGGTTCCTTTAGAAAGAGGGGGGGAACACCTGGCTCCTGGGTGCCATGTGCAACATGAACCAATAGAAATTTATCCAAAGGCTCATCAAGCATGGCCTCGGTGCTTCTTCAGTGGGTCAGAACTGAACTCTAGAGAACGAGAGAACTTTCATTCTGGATGAAATCTATGGATATAACATGATGTGACCAAATCTATCAATATGATAAAAGCAAAAAACTAAACATTCAGAGTAATCAGAGATATTACTCTGGCTGAAAATGACTCAAGGGATCATTCACACAACGAGCAGGTGGGCCAGGAAGAATCATGGAAATGACAAGAAACAGAACACAGAAAACAGATGAACATTTTTTTTAGCACTGAGATACAAGCTTTTTTTTTATTACTGACTTACAACATTGTGTAAGTCTTAAGTGCACAAGTGATAAGATTATTTACAAAAATTCATAATGTAATAAATTCTAAGTGTGACATCTATTGCTCATCTAAGAGATTTAGACATTACGGCTAGGCGAGACACCAAGAATCTCCACATAAGCAATGTGTAAGTTTCAACAAAGTGGCTTTAGAATGATTAATTGTAAAGAAATATAATCAGAATTTGCCAATACTGTGTCTCATAGTGTCTTACCTTCCCTGGTTTGGGCTCAATGGTGATAAAGCACTTTGTTTGACCCGCTCTACAGATTGTGGTCCCTGACACAGACAGAAATTCATCTATCAGGTTCACACCATCTTTCTGGAGCACAGCAGCTGTTTTGTTAAACGTGATTCGCCAAAAGATCCTGACATCTTCAAAGGCTCTAGGAACAAAGCAAAACCTATGCAAATGCAGTCACAGAGTGCATTATTCCTGTAGCTCATGCAGAATGTGTTATCACTGTGCCTGAGTGTACCTCTACATCCAAAGCAGAGCACTTACTCTCCCACTGATAATGTCAAAAATAACCAATTCTCCCCACTACAGTTAAGAAATTAAGGCCAGAGTTTACATGGCATTTCTTTAACCACATTTTATTCAGTACTAATTAAGTATTTATTGAACTATGATTCCTGATGCTATGTACCAGAAATAGGAAAATAAAAATTATAGAGAACCTTTGCCTTCAAGTAAGTGTTCTTCATTTGTCTTTTAACAAGAATCCTTCTAAAGGAAAAACACTACTGCCAAAATGGTTGTTACTATAAAAATAAAGGGCAAGAGATGACTTACATTTTCAGAGAATATTCAGTCCCAAAATGGAAAAAGTAATACAAATACATGTACATGTGTGCATACCAAGTGCATGTACATGATGAACCCTCATGTACACTATACTGTACTAAGTTGCGAGCAAAACGAAGGTAATCCAAGTCTCCCTAACAGTAAACGGTTGTGTATTCAGAGTGATCAGAGAATAGTAAATACGATGAAGCGATGACTTACATAATCTTACACCTGTATGGTACTTTATAAAGTACAAAATGTTAAGGCAGCCCCAAGTTATGTTCATAAACCAAGTGTGTTAAACCACAGATTAGGAACTACAGCATCTGAACACTGACACGCCAAATTCCACCCTACCTTCTTCTACCAACACTTCATCCTGCCTCTACCATTTTATGAATTCAAATTAGATACACAGGATGTTACTTCTTCCACATATATATAAACATACCTGTTTGGCTGCCTTGTGACAATAAGATGCAGTCTGCTCATCTCAGCTCCTTCACTCAACTCCAGTCCACTCTGGGACTCCTCACTGAATCCTATGATGCCATTGTGAAGATCACTCCCTGAAAAGAAAAATAGAAGATTATAATATACTTAAGACTTTAAAAGATCTCCAATGCTTCACTAATCTTTCCAGCTCAGATGGCATAAAACTGAGACATTCAAAAGTGAATGGGGTGGGCGGGAGCTACAACATTTAACGATCTTTACTAAAAACAGACTAGAATCAAAATGATAACATCAAGGTAGCTGACACTTTGAGAACAGAAGACGAAAAGGAAAAAAACATCAAATCCTGCTTCCCATAATGACAACATGCTCATCTCTCTCTGATGAGCCTCTACTTTTTATTTCATAGTCCTTGATACTACTGTTTAAAATCAGTGCATCCTGACAGAATATAAGTTCTTCTGAGAAGCAACTGTTTTATTTACTGCTGTATCCCTGGTACCAAAACAGTGTTTAATAAATATTTAGTGAATACATGAACTCCATCTGACTGTTTACTTTTCTATAAGCGAGTTGACCCGAAAGACCATTTATGTTTCACATTTGGTTATTTTCCCCAGAGAAAAACAGAACTATTAAGGAACTCTTGAGAATCTCTGAGTAAAAGAAACTCCTCTGAGCAACTCTTGAGGTTACAGGCACCATCATTCTACAAAATTGTGTTTAAACTGGAACAAACCTAGGGCCCACACTACACTGAAATAGTCACTCCAAATCCTTGCCAAAATGTAAACTAGCTTCTCAGACGAGAGAAATACCAGTAAATAGTTCCTGCTGCTTTCTATTTCTCAATGACTCAGTTTTGCAAAGTGATCCTAAAAGCAATGATCCAGAGCAATCAGCCTCAAAAACCATTCCTACCCCTCACCCTGAAACCTGACTCCTGAGATTCCAAGTAGACAGAACTTCTGTAAGGAAACAGAAAACCACTGAACTGTCCCGAAAGGGGAAAGCTGGTCATTACCAGCCCATATTTTGCAGGTCTGAAGTGTGAGCAAATGTGGAGCCCATGGCTTAAGGACGTGGAGGTGATGGACGACTTTTATCCTGGTGCCTCATGTGTGTTTTGTCTCAGCCAGATGCCCATCCTCATCCTCACCAATTAATCACTACAATCGCTTCTTAGCCCTGCGTCAGAACCAGACCTCAACTTTTTTTTCTTCAGCAGCAACTGTTTTCTTGTCACTTTTAATGAGAATTCGGTCTCTCAGTTAATAATAGATTATAAGCTTCCCACAAGCAGAACCTTCATTTTCTTTTTCAATGCAACAGCAACTAGCATGGTTCTAATGAGTATAATACTTCCCTTGCCACAACTACAATAATGAAGTTGGTGTCAAATTTCTAGTAAGATGAATCAAAACTTCTAATGTGCCAATGATCAAAAACAAAACAAAATAAACTATTTTCCCCTGATTTATCTTGAAAGTTTGTTCTAAAATCTAAATGTGAGAAGATTCTGAAGATTAAAGGTAAGACGAATAAAAATAAGAGGAATCAGCAAAATTAACGATAGTTAAAACAGAAATACTATGTTAAAATAAAAAGCCAGGTGAGGAGGGACTTCCTTGGTGGCGCAGTGGTTAAGAGTCCGCCTGCCAATGCAAGGGACACAGGCTTGATCCCTGGCCCTGGAAGATCCCACATGCTGTGGAGCAACTAAGCCAGTGTGCCACAACTACTGAGCCCACACACCGCAACTACTGAGCCCATGCACCACAACTACTGAAGCCCACAGGCCTAGAGCCCGTGCTCTGCAACAAGAGAAGTCACCTCAATGAGAAGCCCATGCACAGCAATGAAGAGTAGCCCCTGCTCGCCACAATTAGAGAAAGCCCACAGCAACGAAGACCCAATGCAGCCAAAAATATAAAATAAAATAAAATATTTTTTTTAAAAAGCCAGGTGAGGAGAAAATGATAGGAACATTCACAGACAGAGTAAGGGAACTTAGGGTACATGACATGCAAAAGTGCTGGTGAATTACATCATGTGACACTAAGAGGAGCCAATCATTTGCCAAGTATGTATGATGCCATGTGTTAGGTAGGGAAGTTCTCATTAGAGAACTTCATCGAGGCTCAACTGAGTGGCTGGTGAGTTAGGCTCAGAGCTGATAAATGGGAATTTGCCTGGTGAGTTAGGCTCAGAGCTGATGCATGGGTAGGCATTGGTACGCCATATTGATATAGTATCAGCACGCCATATTGGTATGCGTTGGTATGTCAAACTGAACTGAGGAGCACTTCCATTCCAGTTGGAATACAGCTGCTGTCTTGAGCCCCCAGAGAACCCTCTGTCACCATCCTAACCAGTATGAGATCTCCCTGTGATCCAGTAACTAATGGGGTAATGTTTGGGACAGCAAAAAGCCTCCAGCAACCATTGTGATTGGTCTGTGCCTCTGTCAAACTAATTGCTAAATACTTTGTCAGCTCTAGTCTCATTCAAATAAATGTAATAAAATATCTATTTCATGGAATGGGGGAAGAGGCTGTTGAGTGCCAAAACAATTTTAATAGAAATATATAGATGGCATTAAGCTAATGTGAATCAAAATCAGTAAGTAATTTGGAGAACAGAATTTGACTTTACAATATTCAATAAACTGAAGGAATAGGAATAAATGACAGTTCTAATTGGTGTAAATTTGCAGGGTAGCATAAATGAGATGATGCTGGTTATAAAAGTTACACGATTGTAAAATTATGACTGAATTATAACTGAATGGCTAAAATAAATAAAATTCTAGGAAGCACCAAATCCTAAAAGGGGATCATAAACATGTTTATTCTAAATATTTCCTTTTATAAAAAACAAAGCATAAACACTAAATGATTAATTCCTCAATTAATGGTTGACCTGGGTCAAAATATAGGCTTCATAACTTTTAATTTTCTGTTTACTACGTTTTACCATAGTGTTATCTGAAACTCTAAAACACTGTGTAAAACTCGTAACTGTTTGTACGAAAGAGTGGAGTAGGTAAGAATCATGAGACAGCCTTGTCAATACTCTAATTACAGTAAGGTACTGACTAGCTGAGCTAAGCCACTTAAAGAAATAGAGTATGATTTCAGAGGAAAACTGCAAATTATCACCAAAAAATTTTATAACATGCATGAGGAACTGTATATATGCACACACCTCCCCAATAGTCCAAAACCTATATAAACTGCACTGGTTCAAAAGCAGAACAAAAGGAAACAGTTTTAATATATTTCCCAACAGATATACAGAATTTTCTGACAATGAAATCTTAGACTCTGGGACAGATTAATGAAAGTGGTTGGGGAATTCAGAGTGAGGTTTCAAAACAGGACAGCCAATCACGTTTGGGTGATTAAATGTATTTCAGAGGAAGTACATGAACTTAAGTATCTTTAAGGTTTTCCCTTTATTGTGGAAGTACAGATTTATAAATTGTTTAATTGTTTAGCTGGCTCTGAGCTACGTGACATTTACAGTCCATCAAACTCTAGCCTGGCACCTCAGAACAGCACCATGAGTTTATATTATGGGTTCATGCCATAGGAAAACAAAATTTGAATGATTCACTATGGGTGAGTCAAGTAATTCACCTTCTTAAACTAAAGATAGAATGATCTTATTACAAATTCTGTATCACAAAAGTACATGTTTAACTCCATCACTCCAAATATATACCTGTAATAATGATCATGGCAAAAGCTGCAAACCCACTGTCATCCTTTCCCTTCACAATCTGTGCTCCCCCTTGTGGGTCTGTGAGAAACACGTAGAAGAATTCTTGTCCCTCAGGCTCATCATCATCTAAAATTTGAACAAATACTTTACGTTCTCTTTCTCCATCTACAAATGTAAGGATAAGAGTTTGCTCTTCAAAATCTTCTTCTTCAGTTGCCCATCTTAGGTTGGAAACCCCATGGATGTCAGGAAAGGGCAATGCATTTGGTTCCTTCTGAGCAGATCTTTCACCAAAAGTCTTAACTGTTATACTGACATCGCCAGTAGACCCACCAGTTCTTCGGACAAGAACTTCTGCAGCGTTCAACGTGCCAT
Organism: Neophocaena asiaeorientalis asiaeorientalis; assembly: GCF_003031525.2. Classification (NCBI taxonomy): domain Eukaryota; kingdom Metazoa; phylum Chordata; class Mammalia; order Artiodactyla; family Phocoenidae; genus Neophocaena; species Neophocaena asiaeorientalis. Next base: position 7,717,840 of record NW_020185325.1, on the reverse strand, counting down.
TCTTCATTTCTTCTTCGACATAAACAACAGATGGCCCAAGACTAAATGTTCCATGAAGGGAAACATCTGCAGTTACAGTGAGCACATCAGGCTTCTCAGACATAGCAGACGTACCAGTCGCCTCGGTAACAATGGCAACCACTTCGGCAGTTATCTTGGTTGTGTCAGGGTGTGTGGTAGAGGAGTCAGTTTTTAGAGGAAGAGCTGTGTCCATTGCTATAGCCACAGTTGTCTTGGGGAAAGAAACATCCATTCCTGCCAGGTCATCATTATCCAATATTGTGATCACTGCCACACTGAAATCTAGATTCAGGCGAGGTCTCCGATTAGCATCAAATTTTTGTGATCCTTTAATTTCTACTGAAGTTAGATTAATGTAAAAAATTTCTTCTATCTCCGGAAGCTCATCATCAATAATAGTTATTTCAAAATCAACCTCAGCATGGAATTTTTGGAAAAGCAGCCTCCCATTCTGAACAGGCTCAAAGTCTTCCAGGGGCTTTGCCATTCCTGCAGTTGTCTGATAGGAAACTTCAATAAGATCCCCGTGGAACCCAAACAGTCTTTGTACATGTAATCTGATCATCTGTGTATCCTCTGACACTACGATATTTCTTGAACTAGGGGAAAATTGAAAGACTCCCATTGGTTCAATTTCAGCAATGGTGAGACCTGATCTGGAAAAAAAAAAATTAAACCATGAGAGAACTGATGAAAAACAGGAATACCACTATAGAGATTCATCTTTCACACACTTAAGATACTGCTCATGAGGACATCTTAAAAATGACATGCACTTTCAAATTCCATAAGACCCTATTTACTTATTGATGAATATACCAGAGCACAAGAAAGATAAGAACAGTATTAACACAACATTGTAAATCAACTATACTTCAATAAAATAAATTTAAAAATAAGAAATAAAAAAAACTGTTAGCTATTATTGTTATTGTTAAAGGTATGTGAATTTTTTAAGCTAAAATACGTTGTGTCCAAACACTTTTTGAAAGGCATGTGTATAATCAAAAGCCATATTGGATTCCAACCAATATCTCCTATACATAAATATGTATACAAACACACTTGAACACACACTGGTTTTGCCCACACATTTTTCCCAGTTTCCAAATAAGTAAACTAAAGAACAGAAAGATCAAGTAACTTTCCCAAAGTCACACAGAAAGTAAGTGACACAGCCAGGATTAAACCCAGGAGTCTGGCTCTAAGATCGGTCCTCTGCTGTTCTGATCAAATCCATCTCACGTATGAAAAAAGTCAATTGCTTTTGACCAGGACATATTTATCTGCAAATATACTGATATAAATTAAACTCAAAAGAACTACTAGTTCAAGTCACATTATTATCCTACTATGATTTCTTATTCTTATTCTTTATCTCTTGGAGATATCAGGTATTTTTGGCTACCTTTCAGAAGACAGTTTCCTTTAAAAATAGGTGGCTTTGCCATTTTAAGTTAGACTCCTGTGGCTTTCAGTCTCTTGGCTCCTGGATTGAAGGGGAATCAGAATTTCCTTTCCTCCTGAATTCAGCAACTTGAACCCCAACTCAGCAGCTCATAGGACTGTTCTTGAAATAACACTGTTTACCCAACCAAAACCATGGAAAGCTGCCAGACCCAGGTTAGAATTCTCCCTGTAGAACGAGTATTTTAAACAATATGTGTCCCTGAATAAATGCATTTTCAAAAAAAAAAAAAAATAGGTGGCTTTGCCATCATGGTTCTTTTTGGAGATGTCACCTCAGGCCAACATTCTTGAGTGAGAGGTCATGATAAACGCTCTTCAAGCAAGCAGTGGGTGGTGGCATCTTTGGCAATGCAGGCCATATATTGCTCTACACTAAAACTGTTTTCACCTCTGCTTCAAGGAGAGAGATCCTTGTGCCTTTTTTTTGTTTCAACAGGTAAATTCCAGCTTATTCCTCAGAGACTTTCTTGGCTGAAAATCAAGTTGGTCTTACCGAAGCTGAGCCCCACCAGGGGCACTGCTCTGCACTCCTGAGAGGTGAATGACAAAGGCCTCTGGCCGACCAAGGCTAGGAAATGTCCACAGCAAGACTCTTTTACTTTCTTCTCCATGGGAAAATGAAAGACTCCCTGACAGGGAACATGAAAAGGGAAGCTGGGTTTCATTTCTGAGTTCTTAAATTGGGATTCAACTCTTAAAAATAGAGTGAAATCTTTCCTTTTCCAAAATTCTATGACAGTCTACAAAAGGTAAAACATTTAAAAAGTCAGTGGGGGAGGGAGTGTAAATAGAGGAAGCTCCATAGACCACACACACCTTGCCTTTAATCATGCCTACTTTACAAGGTAGAGGTCAAACCATCTAACTTTTGCATCCCACTGATCCTCACAGAGCTTATGGTATAACTAAAAATAAAATAGATGATATAACAGCTACTCAACTGTCAGAAATATTCAGATGAACATGTAAATGGATATAAAGGTGTGTCTTTTTTGATTATCGTATGGGCCACATTAGGTTTTTAGAACTACTTTTAACAAACTCCTCAGGTATAAACAGAGTAGTCTGCTTAGTGACCATTATTTCCAGGTGAGGTATGAAGTTTTCCATTTGAACGAATAAAGTTCCTCTCATTCTCACCAAGCAGCCTGTGAAATTCTGATCACTTAAATCTGAGAGGACTGTATTAGGAGGCAAATAGCTCACTGTCCAGAGTAAAGAGGATTCAGGAAAATTAGTGGCCAATTACACATTTCCATGTTCTATAGGGAAAATCCTAGAAAAGCCACAACTCACCCACTTTGGGGGTCATATTGCCAACAACAACGAATTCGGGGATTTTTAACCCAGGAACATATCCAGCCGCCCAGGAAACCTTGAGAGAGCCATACGTGCCTCTCCTAGAAATCACAACTTGGCTTGTTCCGGCGGTGATGTCCAAGAGTGGAAAAGCAGTAGATTCAAATCCAACCTGAGGAAAAACATGCTTAGAACATTTTATTTCTCTCTAAAGGTTCCTATTTTCTGAAGAGTGGGTTAAAAGTCAACTTTCTCTTTGTTTATGCAGTATATTTCCCTGTTCTAAAATATATTCAATTAAAGAGTAGTATTTAAGAAATGACATGTGAAATTTGAAAATTTATTCTATTTTATAATGCTGATTATAGTTTACAGCTTTATTTTTTTATCAAAATGTAAACCCCTGAATTAACAATATCTAAAAATATAATGGTAATTACGGTTAAATGAAAGATTAAACATGGCATTTTAATATGATTTGTTGATGGGTCTTTATAGAACCTAATTTGTCTAGAACTGAAATCTGACTTCTTTCTAAGGTATAATAATAAATTCTTTATTTATAAAGTTAGTACCATGAACTAGATTTCTATTAAGGTTCTTTTCAGCTCTTTGATTCAGCTCTTTTTTTTGAGGATCAGAAACCCTCAAAGATTTTTTTAAAATAACAATCTTTTTCATCCACACCAAGTAAGATCTGGTTTTAAGGGCAACCTTCCCAGGGTACCCTGGGATTTATAGATGAAATAAGTTCTGGTCAAAGAATAAGAATAAAACCAGATTCCTGGCTTCACATTGTTATTTAGACAACTCAGTTTACCTCTTTGGTCCCAATATCTATAAATTTGGAATACCATAGGATCAACAGTTCTATATTAAGACTCATTCTCCCCATTTTAAATTGGAATGGAGAGTAGCAGAAAGTGTGAGAGGGTGCCACAGGACAGCTTTGGAGGCCACAGAAAAGAAAAAACAACAACTTCAATTTGACACCCGCCTAGATTCCTTATTACAGTGAGGCTTCTGGTTAGCAATTGCCAAAATCTTTGGCATATCTGAGCTCATGCTTGCCAAATGGCTAGAGGCTGTTTGAAAGTGTCCTAGGCACATCACACACACACACACACACACACACACACACACACACCCCACATACAAATACTGGTAAGGAGTACAGAGGATACACCAAGGACAGGAATACTCCATGACTGGCCCTGATCTGGCCCTTTGATGTGACATAATGTTGTGGCAACATGCATGGAGAAGGAGAAGAAAATAGTTTACTACACCAAACGAAGGATTCAGGTTGAAAGGAATCTTTGTTATAACAACCTGTGAACAAAGAAGGTAACAAAATGTCAAAGCATTAAATTCTATACCCTCTTTCCTTCTTGAAAAGAGGAGGTGCAGAAAGAAGACAATTCCTCTCAGTTAATTTTAATGCTGGTGGATTCCACTTTAGGGAGCAAAGCAAATTCATTCCCTGGGGAGAAGCAGCCCAGGTGGGAGTAACTGGAGAGCATCCCCTTAATGGCCAGAGACCCTGTTACTCAAGCTGGTGGCCAGATCTGCCCACACTCCTGCCTCTCCTGCACAGATTCCACATCCTGGTCAAGGAACTGAAGGAACTCCCACCTGAAGGAGTAGGATGAATGCTTATCCCTTATTATGGTTTACAAAATACACACATTACCGTAGCCAGAGACAGGAGCCCTGTCTTGTTCCTATATTGACAGAATTGGCCTACACAGGAAGCAAAGCCCTCAAGGTATTGTTTGTTCTCATGTGAATTTATAAAGTGATTAGGGAACAATCTTCCCTAAAATGAATTCAGGTAGAAGGTTCAAATACTTAGCTGCACCACTAGCATTAACCTACATCAGAACAAACTTACCACAGTAAAAAGAGCCCCACAAGTTAAATATTTACAATCTTAGTAAATGAGAAAGTCTGAAATATGAACTGAGGTTTCATTCTAATTTTAATTATTTAGCATAAAATATCTCAATGTTAAATATTCATTTTCAAGAAAAAACCTGAAGTTTTGACTCTAGGTGACTGTTATTTTAAAAATTCTAGGACTTCCCTGGTGGCGCAGTGGTTAAGAATCTGCCTGCCAAGGCAGGGGACATGTGTTTGAGCCCTGGTCTGGGAAGATCCCACATGCCGCAGAGCAACTAAGCCCATGCGCCACAACTACTGAGTCTGCGCTCTAGAGCTCGTAAGCCACAACTACTGAAGCTCCAGCGCCTAGAGCCCGCACACCGCAACGAAGAGCAGCCCCCACTTGCCGCAGCTAGAGAAAGCCCGCGTGCAACAATGAAGACCCAATGCAGCCAAAAATTAATTAATTAATTTAAAAATTCTATACCTTACATTCTACAAGACAGAAACTTTCTAAAACTCCAGAAAGGAGATATATTTTTCTATCTAATGTTGAAAATTGACAAATTATTTTCATATAGTGTATCCACAGTGTCTACTTTGATATTCATAGGATTACTTAGATTTAAGGAAATAGTGAATCTTAAGAAATTCTAAGAATCTTAGTCCTTCCTATAAGAGCTGCCCACTAGTGGTTCCGGGGTAGTACCACACCCAGGGCCAATTACCTGAGAATTGGCAGCTTTCTCAGGGACTGGAAGGACAGCAGATTTTGCTTCCTGGAGAATTCTTGGCATGCCATAGAAACTTCCACCAACAAGCATCACAGTCACCAGTTGCAAGGTGAAATTAGAGCCCAGGGGTAGGAAGACCTATATACAAACAGTATCAATGACTTTTTTAATAGTAAAAAATAATTTTCAAAGAAAAATACTGACAATTGAAATGAGTCATTAGCACTTTCCTCCTTTTGTATCAGTTTCATCAGTATATGCCCTTTCCCCCATGTTACAAAACAAAGCACCAGCAGGAAGACTTTGACACTAACACTGAGAGCCAACAGTATTAAAAAAACACAAATCTGCAAATACTCTCTGTGTGCCCAAACGACCTGAAGAATGATGAGAATCTCAGGAGTAGTATTAGTGACAGAATCACGTGCCACAGGAATGGAAAGAGCTCACTGGTGAACAGTGTCAGCTCCTAAAACCAGCAAAACTCACTTTCTCCCTTTTCACTGGGTAGAAACTAAGAGCTCTAATGACAGTTACTTAAAACAGGTGTACTGATTTAGGTGTACTGATTATTTGAATACTTTGGACAAATAAAGACTACGAACACCATTTATTAGACTACCAATTTTCAAAGTTTTAGAATCCAACAAAATAGGGAAATCCTGAATTTAAAACCTGGTATTACTTTAAAAGATTTTTTTAACACTTACTGATATAATACATTTTTCCATAGAAACCTTCTTACTGATAATGGATAAGCCCCCGTAACCTGGAATATTACTAACAACTCTGTACATCTTTATTGAATGTACAAATAACCATTTCTATGAAGTCTGTTCTTCTTTTAAATGTAATGTACTTAAAACACATAACACACTCTGAAATGTGTAAAATATGTACTATAGTGGTTTCAAATGTGCAACATGAGGGGAACAGATGTTTTATTCATTCAATCAACCGTCATCTTTTCAAAATCACATTCACTGAACATGAAGCATAGATCAAGTGCTGAGGAAACAGAAATAAATCATGGTGTCCTGACTTCAATCATGTGCCTCCCTCCTCTCCTTGAAGGGTGTGCCCCTTCCCCATGCAGTTCACTGGCTGGGCAGCTTTTTTGTCCCTATTTCCTAAAGAATGAACGGCCAGATGTCAGCTCAAAGCTCCCAGGCATTTGTGCCTTCCTACCCAACTCTTCTGTTCATGGGCCCGTGCAGCACACAGACTTATGGAGTGTGGCAGGTCCCCAAGGTGCAGTAATTAAACATTAAAGTTGAACAGGAGTAATGATGGATTTGGAGAAACACTGGTTTGCCTACAGAAGAAAAGCGGGTAGACTAATTTGAAAACGACCTTGAAGGTTTTTAGGAGTTGAGGGTTTTCTGTTTTGCCCTTCCATGTCCCTGATCCAGGACTGCATCACCAATACTATTCTACGTATTTCCCATCATTCTTGATGGCTTTGGGCACAAATGGAGTTTACAGCCCCATAATATCCTGTGTGCATCTTGAACACTGCTTATCTGCTTGCTTTTATAATTGGCTGTTCAGGGGCCTTCTCCTGCACTAGACAGGGAGCAACCTGACAACAGAGATTATGTCTTTGTGATCACTGGAGCTGCTGTGCTTCTCACAATGACTGACACATAGCAAGTGCTCAATAAATATCTGAATAAATGACAGCCATGAATATAATCTTATCTTGCATTCTAACTTAAATTCTTTTGAACGCAGACTTGTTTCTTTATCGTGCCAAGGATTCTTACCATCAGTGAGTACTTCATCTGAGAAGCCTGTTGTTACCCAGGTGAGGTAACTGTTCACTCCCTGGTCCTCATGTTAAACCAACATCAAGAGTCTTCTAGTTTTCAGAGCCTAATGGAAACTCATTCTGTCCCAAGACCCACTTGAAGGTCCTTCTCTGTGGCGGACCTGCCCGAAGTCCTAACTTTTATCAGGGCAGTAGATCAGGTAGATCTATATGTAACTTGTAACTAACATCCCAAATTTTAAAGAGCAATGCATTACACCCAGGGTGTGAGGGGAGAAAGGGACCGCTGGAAAAATCCTCCCCTCAGTTTATGCGCATGTCACATGTTGCCCTAAATAGTCACCTTGGAAGTCTAACTCACATAATAATCTATGTGCAGTCTACACCACACACAGTGGAATGTAAGAGACAGAAGGAACCCATGCAAATTTAAATACACTAATGAAAGATGTTAAAGTAAACAAATAAGAGGAAGCTTTCATATATGGGTAAGCTAGTAAACTTTTGTTACTCTTTACTGAAAATAGACAGAAATCATAAAAATAATAGAGCTTCAAAACAGATATTAAGAAATCCATAGATAATTCAAACAGGTATTAAGAAAGCTAAGTATCTTTATCAACTATATCATTAAGTTTTCAAAGTAAAATGACAAGAGGACTACCATCCTTCAAAATGTCCCAGGTACCACCACAGGAGATAATCTAAAAGTGTCCTCTGGTACAGACTTTCTCAACCATGAGATAATTAATCCTCACAGCTATCTCATGCATGAAATAAATTAACTTCTCTGCCATGCATATGGAATGATACTAGTTATCTTCCTGGGGGATGAAAACAGTTGCTCCAATCACTTTCTGTGGATCACACTGAGAAAGACTGCTAGGTATCTATTTGACCCACAGAAAATCCATGTATTCCTAGCACTCTCACCTGATATGTCGGCAGAACAGTCTGCTGTCCTAGGAAGTCTACAAATATCTTCCCTTCAACAAGCACCCAGAGTGTGTGTGTGTGTGTGTGTGTGTGTGTGTGTGTGTTTGTGTAGCACTTGGAACAATTTCTGGAACTCTGAAGTACTAAATAAGTGCCTGCTACTATCTATACAAAAATATTTTATCTCCAAATAAGAATATACTTATTTACTATAATCTGAAAATACTTCAGTATATGTATTATCCAATAATTAGTATGCAGTTTCTAAGGTATTTTTCATGGTTCCATTTAAATATCAGAATAAGACTTTAAACTGATCATGAGATTAACTAGGGCTTTCCTGAAGGAGCTTTATTGGACTGATCAGGAAATTAAAGAAATGCTACAAACCTGACTCTTGACTGGCACTGTGTCCACTTTATATCTGGTGCCATCTTTGACCACCAGCTGCCTCTCTGCATTTTCAGTAACAACAGACTGCTTCTTAGGATCAGATGATATTCGATATCCAACAGTCACATCTCCAAATGTTCCAGCAAGCCGGGTTACATTAATTTGGATGAATCTACTAAGGTTCTGCCTAATAAGTATTGACTGGTGATCTGAATACAGGGCAAATACCCCATGTGGGTCATCATTTGCAGAAACAGAGAACCGTGTGATGCATTTTTCTGGATCAAGTTCTGCTCCTCCCTTTACAGAAACAAGCTGGATCACATAAACTTCCTCTATCTCAGGTACATCATCTGGTAGCAAGTTAACATCAAAGCTGGCCTCACTTTCTCCATCAGCAATGGTGAAAAATCCTTTTGTAGATAGAAAGTCTCCAGTAATATCAAACTCACTGCTTAATTCCCAGTAAACCTAAAATAAAAGGAAAAAAAAAAAAAAACAACAAAGTTACACAATTCAGTATATTGAACCAAAAATCCTTTAAATTAGTTTTCCTCTACTATATACAAAACAAATTAAGTGTGCATCATTATATTCCAAGTGAAACTTCCCAAGTAGTTAGGTAATTCACAAAGTATCTTAACTCTTTCAGGCTGTTGTATGCAATTTGCAAGACAGGACTATAAAATTTCATTTCACCTGCTTCTAAAATAACACAATTTGAAAAGATAAACAAGTTAACTTTAAAATACCAGTACCACAAATACATTCAATAGTGAACCACAGACGATATTTGAAGGTAAAAAGTAAGTAGGTAATCTGACATTCACATTGGAATTTGTTTTTGTTTGTTTTTAATAAAAAGAGAATATCGAGGAGGAGCTTCCAGATGGCGGAAGAGTAAGACGTGGAGATCACCTTCCTCCCCACAAATACAGCAGAAATACATCTACGTGTAGAACAACTCCTACAGAACACCTGCTGAATGCTGGCAGAAGACCTCAGACCTCCCAAAAGGCAAGAAACTCCCCACATACCTGGGTAGGGCAAAAGAAAAAAGAATAAACATAGACAAAAGGATAGGGACGGGACCTGCACCAGTGGGAGGGAGCTGTGAAGAAGGAAAGGTTTCCACACACTAGGAAGCCCCTTCGCAGGCGGAGGGGGGAAGCTTCGGTGCCGCGGAGGAGAGCACAGCAACAGGGGTACAGAGGGCAAAGCGGAGAGATTCCTGCATAGAGGATCGGTGCCGACCAGCACTCACCAGACCGAGAGGCTTGCCTGCTCACCCACCAGGGCGGGCGAGGTCTGGGAGCTGAGGCTTGGGCTTCAGAGGTCAGATCCCAGGGAGAGGACTGGGGTTGGCTGCGCGAACACAGCCTGAAGGGGATAGTGCACCACAGCTAGCCGGGAGAGAGTCTGGGAAAAAGCCTGGACCTGCCTAAGAGGCAAGAGACTTTTCCTTGCCTCTTTGTTTCCTGGTGCATGAGGAAAGGGGATTAAGAGCGCTATCTAAATGAGCTCCAGGGACAGGTGCGAGCCACGGCTACCAGTGTAGACCCCAGACAGGGGCATGAGACGCTAAGGCTGCTGCTGTAGCCACCAAGAAACCTGTGTGCAAGCACAGGTCACTCTCCACACTGCCCCTCCTGGGAGGCTGTGCAGCCCACCACTGCCAGGCTCCCGTGATCCAGGGACAAATTCCCCAGGAGAACACACTGCACGCCTCAGGCGGGTGCAACGTCACGCCGGCCTCTGCCGCCACAGGCTCGCCTCGTACCCGTACCCCTCCCTCCCGCCAGCCTGAGTGAGCCGGGGCCCCGGAATCAGCTGCTCCTTTAACCCCGTCCTATCTGGGTGAAGAACAGATGCCCTCAGGCGACCTACACACAGAGGCAGGGCCAAATCCAAAACTGAACCCCAGGAGCTGTGTGAACAAAGGAAGAGAAAGGGAAATTTCTCCCAGCAGCCTCAGGAGCAGCGGATTAAATCTCCACAGTCAACTTGATGTACCCTGCATCTGCGGAATACCTGAATAGACAACGAATCATCCCAAATTGAGGAGGTGGACTTTAGGGGCAACTATATATATATTGTTTTCCTTTTTCTCTTTTTGAGAGTATTTATGTGTTGCTTCTGTGTGTGATTTTTGTCTGTATAGCTTTGCTTTTACCATTTGTCCTAGGGTTCTGTCGGTCCTTTTTTTTTTTTTTTTCCTAGTACAGTTAGTGCTTGTTATCATTGGTGGATTTTTCTTTTGGTTTGGTTGCTCTTTCTTTCTTTCTTCCTTCCTTTTTTTAAAATTACTTGATAAACATTTTTTTTATTTTTAATAATTATTTTTTACTTTAATAACTTTATTTTATTTTATTCTTTTCTTTCTTTTTTTCTCCCTTTTATTCTGAGCCATGTGGATGACAGGGTCTTGGTGCTCTGGCCGGGTGTCAGGGCTGTACCTCTGAGATGGGAGAGCCAAGTTCAGGACATTAGTCCACCAGAAACCTCCCAGCACCACGTAATATCAAATGGCAAAAATCTCCCAGACATCTCCATCTAAACGCCAAGATCCAGCTCCACTAAACAACCAGCAAACTAAAGTGCTGGACACCCTATGCCAAACAACTAGCAAGACAGGAACACAACCCCACCCATTAGCAGAGAGGCTGCCTAAAATCATAATAAGGTCATAGACACCCCAAAACACACCACCAGATGCGGACCTGCCCACCAGAAAGACAAGATCCAGCCTCATCCACCAGAAAACAGGCACTAGTCCCCTCCACCAGGAAGCCTACACAACCCACTGAACCAACCTTAGCCACTGGGGGCAGACACCAAAAACAACAGGAACTACGAACCTGCAGCCTGTGAAAAGACCACAAACACAGTAAATTAAGCAAAATGAGAAGACAGAGAAACACACAGCATATGAAGGAGCAAGGAGAAAACCTACCAGACCTAACAAATGAAGAGGAAATAGGCAGTCTACCTGAAAAAGAATTCAGAATAATGATAGTAAAGATGATCCAAAATCTTGGAAATAGAATGGAGAAAATACAAGAAATGTTTAACAAGGGCCTAGAAGAACTAAAGAGCAAACAAACAATGATGAACAACACAATAAATGAAATCAAAAATTCTCTAGAAGGAATCAGTAGCAGAATAACTGAGGCAGAAGAATGGATACGTGACCTGGAAGATAAAGTTGTGGAAATAACTACCACAGAGCGGAATAAAGAAAAGAGAATGAAAAGAACTGAGCACAGTCTCAGAGACCTCTGGGACAACATTAAATGCACCAACATCCTAATTATAGGGGTCCCAGAAGAAGAGAAAAAGAAAGAAACTGAGAAAATATTTCAAGAGACTACAGTTGAAAACTTCCCTAATATGGGAAAGGAAATAGTTAATCAAGTCCAGGAAGCACAGAGAGTCCCATACAGGATAAATCCAAGGAGAAACACGCCAAGACAGATATTAACCAAACTATCAAAAATTAAATACAAAGAAAAAATATTAAAAGCAGCAGGGAAAAACAACAAACAAGGGAATCCCTGTAAGCTTAACAGCTGATCTTTCAGCAGAAACTCTGCAAGCCAGAAGGGAGTGGCAGGACATATTTAAAGTGATGAAAGGGGAAAACCTACAACCAAGATTACTCTACCCAGCAAGGATCTCACTCAGATTTGACGGAGAAATTAAAACCTTTACAGACAAGGAAAACCTAAGAGAATTCAGCACCACCAAACCATCATTACAACAAACGCTAAAGGAACTTCTCTAGGCAGGAAACACAGGAGAAGGAAAAGACCCACAAAAACAAACCCAAAACAATTAAGAAAATGGTAATAGGAACATACATATTGACAATCACCTTGAATGTAAATGGATTAAATGCTCCAACCAAAAGACATAGATTGGCTGAATGGATACAAAAACAAGACCCGTACATATGCTTCCTACAAGAGACCCACTTCAGACCTAGGGACACATACAAACTGGAGGTGAGGGGATGGAAAAAGATACTCCATGCAAATGGAAACCAAAAGAAAGCTGTAGTAGTAATTCTCATATCAGACAAAATAGACTTTAAAACAAAGATTACTACAAGAGAAAAAGAAGGACACTACATAATGATCAAGGGATCAATCCAAGAAGATATAACAATTGTAAATATTTATGCACCCAACATAGGAGCACCTCAATACATAAGGCAAATGCTAACAGCCATAAAAGGGGAAATCGACAGTAATACAATCATAGTAGGGGACTTTAATGCCTCACTTTCACCAACAGACAGATCATCCAAAATGAAAATAAATAAGGAAACACAAGCTTTAAATGATACATTAAACAAGATGGACTTAATTGATATTTATAGGACATTCCATCCAAAAACAACAGAATACACTTTCTTCTCAAATGCCCATGGAACATTCTGAAGGACAGATCATATCTTGGGTCACAAATCAAGCCTTGCTAAATTTAAGAAAATTGAAATCACATCAAGAATCTTTTCCGACTACAACGCTATGAGACTAGATATCAGTTACAGGAAGAAAATCTGTAAAAAATACAAACACATGGAGGCTAAACAATACATTATTAAATAACCAAGAGATCACTGAAGAAATCAAAGAGGAAATCAAAAAATACCTAGAAACAAATGACAATGAAAACACAATGACCCAAAACCTACAGGATGCAGCATAAGCAGGTCTAAGAGGGAAGTTTATAGCAAGACAAGCCGATCTGAAGAAACAAGAAACATCTCAAATAAACAACCTAACCTTACACCTAAAGCAATTAGAGAAAGAAGAACAAAAAAACCCCAAAGTTAGCAGAAGGAAAGAAATCATAAAGATCAGATCAGAAATAAATGAAAAAGAAATGAAGGAAATGATAGCAAACATCAATAAAACTAAAAGCTGGTTCTTTGAGAAGATAAACAAAATTGATAAACCATTACCCAGACTCAATAAGAAAAAAAGGGAGAAGACTCAAATCAACAGAATTAGAAATGAAAAAGGAGAAGTAACAACTGATACTGCAGAAATACAAAGGATCATGAGATATTACTACAAGCAACTATATGCCAATAAAATGGACAACCTGGAAGAAATGGACAAATTCTTTGAAAAGCACAACCTTCCCAGACTGAACCAGGAAAAACAGAAATATAAACAGATCAATTACAAGCACTGAAACTGAAACTGTGATTAAAAATCTTCCAACAAACAAAAGAACAGGACCAAATGGCTTCACAGGTGAATTCTACCAAACATTTAGAGAAGAGCTAACACCTATCCTTCTCAAACTCTTCCAAAATATAGCAGAGGGAGGAACACTCCCTAACTCATTCTACAAGGCCACCATCACCCTGATATGAAAACCAGACAAAGACATCACCAAGAAAGAATACTACAGGCAAATATCACTGATGAACATAGATGCAAAAATCCTCAACAAAATACTACCAAACAGAATCCAACAGCACATTAAAAGGATCATACACCATGATCAAGTGGGGTTTATCCCAGGAACGCAAGGATTCTTCAATATACGCAAATTCATCAATGTGATACACCATATTAATAAAATGAAGGATAAAAATCATATGATCATCTCAATAGATGCAGAAAAACCTTTTGACAAAATTCAACACCCATTTATGATAAAAATCCTCCAGAAAGTAGGCACGGAGGGAACTTACCTCAACATAATAAAGGCCATATATGACAAACCCACAGCCAACATCATCTTCAATGGTGAAAAACTGAAACCATATCCACTCTGATCAGGAACAAGACAAGGTTGCCCACTCTCACCACTATTATTCAAAATTGTTTTGGAAGTTTTCGCCACGGCAATCAGTGAAGAAAAAGAATTAAAAGGAATCCAAATTGGAAAAGAAGAAGTAAAGCTGTCACTGTTTGCAGATGACATGATACTATACATAGAGCATCCTAAATATGCTACCATAAACAACTAGAGCTAATCAATGGATTTGTTAAGTAGCAGGATACAAAATTAATGAACAGAAATCTCTTGCATTCCTATACACTAATGATGAAAAATCTGAAAGTGAAATTAAGGAAACACTCCCATTTACCACTGCAACAAAAAGAATAAAATACCTAGGAATAAACCTAGCTAAGGAGACAAAAGACCTGTATACAGAAAACTATAAAACACTGATGAAAGAAATTAAAGATGATACACATAGATGGAGAGATATACCATGTTCTTGGATTGGAAGAATCAACATTGTGAAAATGACTCTACTCCCCAAAGCAAACGACAGATTCAATGCAATCCCTATCAAACTACCAATGGTATTTTACACAGAAGTAGAACAAAAAATTTCACAATTTGTATGGAAACACAAAAGACCCCAAATAGCCAAAGCAATCTTGAGAAAGAGAAATGGAGATGGAGGAATCAGGCTCCCTGACTTCAGACTATATTACAAAGCTACAGTAATCAAGACAGTATGGTACAGGCACAAAAACAGAAACACAGATTAATGGAACAGGATAGAAAGCCCAGAGATAAACCCATGCACATATGGTCACCTTATCTTTGATAAAGGAAACAAGGATATACAATGGAGAAAAGACAGCCTCTTCAATAAGTGGTGCTGCGAAAACTGGACAGCTACATGTAAAAGAATGCATTTAGAACACTCCCTAGCACAATACACAAAAATAAACTCAAAATGGATTAAAGAGTTAAATGTAAGGCCATACACTATAAAACTCTATACTAAAAATAGAACTACCATACCACTCAGCAATCCCACTACTGGGCATATACCCTGAGAAAACCATAATTCAAAAAGAGTCATGTACCACAATGTTCACTGTAGCTCTATTTACAATAGCCAGGACATGGAAGCAACCTAAGTGTGCATCAACAGATGAATGGATAAAGAAGATGTGGCCCATATATACAATGGAATATTACTCAGCCATAAAAAGAAACGAAATTGAGTTATTTGTAGTGAGGTGGATGGACCCAGAGTCTGTTATACAGAGTGAAGTAAGTCAGAAAGAGAAAAATAAATACCATATGCTAACACATATATATGGAATCTTAAAAAAAAAAAAAAATGGTCATGAAGAACCTAGGGGCAGGACAGGAATAAAGACACAGACCTACAAGAGAATGGACTTGAGGACACGGGGAGCAGGAAGTGTAAGCTGGGACAAAGTGATAGAGTGATATGGACATATATACACTACGTAATGTAAAATAGATAGCTAGTGGGAAGCAGCCGCATAGCACAGGGAGATCAGCTCGGTGCTTTGTCACCACCTAGAGGGGTAGGGTAGGGAGGCTGGGAGGGAGGGAGATGCAAGAGGGAAGAGATATCGGGATATATGTATATGTATAGCTGATTCACTTTGTTATAAAGCAGAATCTAACACACCATTGTAAAGCAATTATACTCCAATAAAGATTTTTTTAAAAAACCAAAAATCTTGAGATAAAATGGAATGTTTAAAAAAAAAAAGAGGATATCTAAGATTTCAGAAATTAAGAATTCCCCCCTCCCAAAATCTGTAAAAAATTATCTTCTAAGAATTTTTTTACCTCCAAACCATAAAGTTTCAACTGAAGAAGTAACAATTAATCACCAATACAGGAAAAGAGGTAAGTTTATAGAGAGAGTTCACAAAATATGTTTTGCTAGCAAACAGATAACCTTGATCTGTTCGATGAATATATACTGATGATTTACAAGAGCATCTCGATTATATTGAAAATAAAGAATATACACATATTGATCTATGTTAAGAGAGTAATAGGTTTAGAGCAGTGATTCCAAGTCATGTTTTCTTGAAATGTTTCAAGGATTCCACAAACATTTAACTCAGTTCAAACAATGTTCTAAACTTCTAAAATAATAAACACATTTAAAGAGGTATATCCAAAAAAAGGATATATTAAGACTATATTAAGCAATTTATAAAAATCATGGATAGGCCTGTTCAGTAGGAAAAGCTTCACATTATAGCAAACAAAAAATTACAAAATAGTTCAGTCATTTTCTTCATCATTAAATATGAGAAAGATCTTTTTAACTTAATTGTAACTGAATTTAGAAAGACAGCCAGAGGTTGGTGCCGGCTAGAGAGTCCAAAGGTGCTCCAATGAGCCTTCTCAGCGTGTGTGAAAACTCATGTCACTTCAGTATATCTAAGACTTTAACTCTCCAGAACACGCAGTTCCTCTGTTCCTCTCAACCGCAGTTGTTAGGCAAATTACTACTCTACTTAAAAATCAAAGGAAAAATGATACCATAATCTCTCCCAGAGTGCCCTTGACTCTTTTGACAAAGAAAGTAATGATCAGGGGCCCTTCCAGAGCTAATGGCTCCAAATAGGTCTCCTCAGATAAAGAGTCGGGAGCAAACTGAACCACTCCATTTGGATCACCGAACTTTTGTATCTAGAAAGAGAAACAGAGAGCAGAGTGAAAATGTATATAACAGCTATGGATGAAATTACGGTATGCAATATATCAATACACTGATGTATTGTGTATATACAAGATAAGATAAGCTGAGGAAATGAAAGAAACACAATCACGATACTTGGATATAATCCACCTAGCTACCTGATTTTTAAAAACCTTCTTTATTTTGCTGATTGTTACCAAAACAGGTAGGTTCTTATCCCCCAAGGATAATGGGAATAAGTGTTCAGAAAACTACAATTGGTAGAATCACCAAAGGATAATACTTCAATGACTGAATTTAGCTTTATTCACCTCTCATTTGCTTCATTTAACCAGTTAAGTTTAGCTAACCTCTTTCTACTCGTTATGATATAATACAATATGGAGAGAAGCAAAGGCCCTGTGACGGTTAATTTAATGTGTCATCCTGGCTAGGCTACAGTGTCCAATTGTTTGGTCAAACACTAGTCTAGATGTTGCTGTAAAGGTATTTTGCAGATATGATTCATATCTACAGCCAGCTGACTTGAAGTCAAGAAAATTATTCTCAATAATGTGAACGGACCTCATCCAGTCAGTTGAACCGTAAAGAGCAAACACTGAGGCTTCCCGGAGAAGAAGGAATTGCGCCTCAGGACTGCAATTTAGGAATCCTGTTTGAGTTTCCAGCCTGCTGGCCTGCCCCACAAAATTCAAACTCAAGACTGCAACTTCGGTTCTTTCCTGGGCTTCCTGCCTGCCAGCCTGCTTTATGGATTTTGGACTTGCCAGACCCCACAATCCCATGAGCCAATTCCTTAAAAAAAAAACAAAAAACAAAAAAAAACTCCTTCTCCATATATATTTCCTAATAGTTCTGGTTCACTGGAGACATCTGACAGATACAGACCCCAGACATGAGTGTTTTGCAAACTTAAAAAAAAGGTGCATCTTTCAGTCTTTTTTTCAGTAACCTTGGTCCCCAGCACTTTCTTCCCAGATGGACTGGGTGACTCATGCAAAATATGCTGAACTCGGATCTGATCCACACCATCATTGCCCTAATTGTACAAGTACCATTCTTCCTTCCAACAATCTGACTTGTGACATCTGTGAATTTTTATGTACTTTAATGGCAAAGATATGCAATGAGTATGATATGACAACTGCCTCCTCTCTAAAAGTGCCAAATATCCCCAAAACATCAGATTTTCTCAGAAAGTGTAAAATAAGTATTTCTCATTATCTTAAAGCCTTTAAAAATTATCAATTGGGGCTTCCCTGGTGGCGAAGCGGTTTTAAAAATATATATATATATATATATATATATCAATAATGATGTTATGGAATAAACTAATATAACAACCAGAACATCTGATCCACAGGAATTACTATGACTTCATTTGGTCTTATAACTTTAAATTCATCATAAGCCCATAGAGTCTCAACAAATGTAAATGTATTTTCCAATAAATCGTTAAATCCAAAATTTTGTGGGCAAAACAAAGTCGGACTTACTGTTAATGTAACATCTTTAGCTCTGGAGTCTAATTTAGCTTCTCCTTTCACAAGTTTAAGTTTAATAATGAAAGTCTTTTCAACTTCAACGTCATCATGAGGATAGACTATCAGAATGATGCTTCTCACTCCACCTTCCCCATCTCCAAAGGAGAAGGACCCGCTCACCGGGTCAGCGATGTCTCTGTTCTGTGATGGTAAGGCTTCCTGAGAATTGGGTCCGACTATCTCCCAGTTTACCTGCAGGGTGTTTATTTTTTTAATAGAAACGATCAGCTTTAAACAAAGAATTACTTAGCAGGATATGTAGTATTAAAAATATATATAATACACGTGAAAATTATTCTAGAATATCTCCAGCAAATTCCTATGTTATCAACTCATGTTGTTTAAAACAATATTTGCAAATATAAGCTATGTATCTACAGAATATCTGTTTTCATGAATAGCAATGTCTAACAAGTAAAGAAAGATCTGAATACCCAGTCATTTGTTATCACCACAGGATAACAAAAACATAAAGGTACTTTTCTAAATATATATATTAGAGTAATATGGACTTTAAAAATATGAGTACAAACTGTCTTGCTAGTGCACAGCTTCTGTCTATCAAAACCTATTTGAATCAGACTATAAAATCATGTGAAAGGTCTGCTGGGCGTGCAGCAGTAAATATACTTAAATTCCTAGTGTAAGAGGAACAGAAATTTTCATAAATTGTTACAAGAAACAAAAATTTTATATTGCAACAAATGCATTTTTTAAAGTTTCTATAATTTAAAATTGTATACTTTTCATATGCATAAAGAAAGAAAACTGGGCACTTCTCTTTGCTTCTTTCATCTTTCATCAGCATTGGACACAGCTGACCGCTTCTTTCTCTTGAAACACTGTGTCCTGTCTTCCTTGGCTTACATGTTACTCACATAACACATACCTTCCTAGTTTTCCTTCTTTACTTCTCAATCTTTTTGGCTGGCTCTCCCTCCTCAGATCCCTAAATGTTGGGAGCCCGCGCTTGCGTCTATACCCCTTACATCCCTGTCTACACTCCTTAGGCCACAGAGTTTCAAATGCCTCCAGGTGTGTCAACATCTTTTGAATCTGTATGCAGTCCTGACCTCCCCACAACCCACACTCGAACTTCCCCCTGCCTACTTGCCCCTCCACTGGGGTGTCTAGTAGCTATCTCAAATCAACAAGGCCAAAACAGAACTCTTGCTTTTCCCCCAAGCTTCGGCATCTCAGTAAACAGCACTACAATTTAACCAGTTGCTCAACTAAAATTCTAGCAGTTATCCTTGATTACTCTCTTCCCCTCTACAAGCCCAGTGAATTTTTTTCTCCAAAACATACTCGATGCCCATTCCCATCTGGCCAGCTCCATCTCCACCCTTGTCTGAGCCATTGTCAGCTCTGCCCTGGGCTATAGAGGGCAAGAGCCTTCTAACTGCTCTCCCTGCTTCTACTCCAGCTTCTTGACAACCCATTTTCCTCACAGCAGTTATAAGTGAGCTGACAACCTGGTGACACCGACATCATTCCCCTGCTTAAAACTCTCTAATGGCATCCTATTTGCACTTAGACTCATCATCTTTAACCTGGCTTAGAAAGTTCTCTGTGACCAAACACCTACTGGCCCCTCTGATCTATCTTGTGCTGTTATCCCTTCATTTCCAAGCCCATCCACCACATGGACCTCTGCATACCGCAAACATGCCAAGTTTGTAGATCTGCACTAGCTAATCCCTCTGCCCAAATGCTCATCCCTCTAACAATTACTTGAGCACCTCTTTCTTATCATCTTTCAGCTTTAATATCACACCCTTACCATCCAATCAACAGTGGCCAGCAGGTCACTTATGATTGTGTCTCCTGATTTTACATTCCTGCGAAAAACTTAGTGTTATCAGATCATTTTCTTTTCATTTTTTTGTTTATTGTTTGAAAACTTTATGAGAACAGAGATGAAGTCTGTCTTGTTCACCAGTGCATTCTCAGAGTCTGGTACATGGAAAGCCCTCTACAAATACTTGTTGACTTTTACCAGAATCCTTCATTTAATTTTTAACTTTCTCTCAAGAGTGTCCTGAGGACAGCTATATGCCTTATGCATTTTTATGTACTTCAAAGGATTTTAGAAGCTGCTTTATACCTACTAGGTAATTAATAAGTATTACTGACTGTGAATAAATAAATGACTATATTTGAGGAATAAGAAAATCCAATACCATATCTATCAATCCAAATTATTTTTTAAATCACGGGAAGAATAACTCTACCTGAATCTCTCCCAAGAGTCCTCCAGTCCGCTCCAGCATCAAGGGTAAAATCATTGTAGAATTGGGATTAGGAATAGAAATTTTGCTTTGATTGAGAAATCTTACTACACCAAAGGGAGAGTCACTCTTGGCAATCGTGATTCTGCACACTAGGTGGCGCCCAAGGACCGCTCCACCAGTAGCTCCAATGAGCAGGATTTCAATGGGCTCCTCAAATTCACTGCATAGCAAGAAGGAGCAATTCTGTGAGTCTAAACATATTAAAATGCTTCTAAAATCCAAATAACTAGTCATTTTCAAAATTGGTCATACATATTCAAGGCACAGTAGTCACACACCAAGTGGTAAGAAGAGGGTGCTTAGCTAAAAGCACAAATGATCACTTCAACATTACATAAACTGGGATAGTTATTAGACTTTCTTCCCCTCTTTAATTGCTTAATGCATTAAGGAAGTGATCTGCAGGATGTTTCCACATTCTGATTAGACTTTTCAAATCTAGAAGAATAAAAATTATTATTTCTTCTTCTGTTTGAGAAAAAGTGAGGCACAATCACAATGGACTCCCAATCCCTTTTTCCCTATCTCAGCACCCCCTAAAGTTTCTCACTCATTTTTCAATGGGTACAAGTACAATCTAAAATTCTATTATCAGTGCAAAACATAGGTAAGGACTGGAGCACAATACTCATGCTTTACATATGCCCATGTTATTTCCAATATCACTAAGTAGTTTTACCTTTCATCGTCATCAATGATGGAAACATTTATAAAACTTAAGCTCTGCCCATGCTGAAAGGTGACTGAACTACCATGCAGTACATAATCAACACCATCAGGAACTGCAGAAGAGCTCTGAGAGATGACATCAGCTGTCACACGGCCGTAAGTGCCATGAAGCCTCACCACTGGAATCATGATCATCCCTACGTCCTCCTCCACTGTAACAGGAATTTGAAATTAATTGGTACGCCAGACAAAGCAAGTGACTTTTATAAGATTCAGTCAAATCAAACACGACAATTAAATATAACAGTACAACACAAGCACTCAATTTTTCCGCAGTTCATTTATTGCTTTAAAAAACAATTAGTGAAAATGTCATGACTTATTTTTTTTTTAGGAGAACTATAGTATGTCACAAGTTGAAAATTATAGTGAGCAGTGTAAGTTAGAATTTAAATAATCGATTTCATCATTAGCATAGCCATTCTTTCTCTGTGTGCCACATATAAATAAATAACCCTTGCTTTTTTGACAATGCTAGATGAGCACAAAAAACACTTAAAATATGTGTACTCAAAGGAAACCATTCTGGGGGGCTTCCCTGGTGGCGCAGTGGTTGAGAGTCCGCCTGCCGATGCAGGGGACACGGGTTCGTGCCCCGGTCCGGGAAGATCCCACATGCCGCGGAGTGGCTGGGCCCGTGAGCCATGGCCGCTGAGCCTGCGCTCCGCAAAGGGAGAGGCCACAACAGTGAAAGGCCCGCGTACCGCAAAAAAAAAAAAAAGGAAACCATTCTGGATTGTTTCTGCATTTTAACTGAAACATCAGTAATATAAAAACTAAGGTGTATGTTATTTATATCATATGAGCGCTTGAAAACTCCAGATATAAAGATGATTCTGTTACATTTTCAGTTCCTATGAAATCTACTTGTAAATCTGAAAATGTTTCCTCAGTGCTTGATTTCAACTTAAAAATTCTATTCATATTTTATTTCTTCTTCAGCTATGCTAACATATGTATATTAAAATATCATTTAATAGAATTCACGCTAGCCAAGGCTAAATAGTACTGAACTTACATTGTAATTATAAATGCATTGTCCCAAATATCCCCAAAGATAGTATATCAAACAGAAATCAGTGAACAAAAAAGATCCAAGTCCCATTTTTCTGCTGGTGTAAAAATGCAGCCTTTTTTTACTCACTGTAGACTGAAGTTCACAAAATGGTGATGTTTTCCAGGACTTTACCCATGAAGTCAATACAAATCAACTCCTAAAGTGATTTCTGATGAACTTTAAAAATGGCTAGATAACGAAAGAATCTGATGGAGGCAATGAAGCCAATAAATTAATTGCAACAAGAAGATACCATGTTTATTTTGAAAGGTGTATTCATATTCTGCTTTTGAATAAAATCAGAAAAAGCAGACACCTCCTTCTACCAGGAGGAAATACAACCATATATTCTGCATTCTGCTTCTACAAGAGGGGAGAATTGGCAAGATAAGGCAAGCTGCTATTAGAAACTGTTTCAAGAAAGCATGATTAGGGGTCCAGATACTACCTGCACCTGCGGTCCAGTAAAATATTTCAAAGGTGATTATTCATTAGGAAGTGAATATTCACTGATTTCTAATCACAAAGGAAATTAAGCATTACATAAATTAGAAATATAAGTGTTCGAAATATAAACATTTCAACAATCTTAAAGTTAAACATAATTTCTCTAAATGCCTTATTCCCAACCATTCCACTTTGCCATACAAAAGTGAGATTCAAGACTGCCCAAAGGTAACTCAAAATATATTTTAAAAATAAATATATATAAAGGCATATATAAATACATACAAAGGTGTATACATGTGTACACACACACACGCACGCACACACGCATGCACACACCCCAAATCAGGAAAATCTGCATACAGCAATTCAAACTGACAATGTCGTGCTGAGGTACTCTAATTCAGAAATTGGTGGTAAATTTATAAGTAACGTCACTGAACCTACCTTCAAAGGCAGTATAACTTGGGTCAAATTCAATGATTCCCTCTGCGTTATCATTTTTCATTATGATGATTCGGACAATGGAGATGTCTCCGATTTCAGGAGGTTGATCCACCTGAAGTCCATTTTCTTGGATGGTAAAATCATACCCTCTTTCAGAGTCATAAAAAATAAATAAAATAAATTGAGTATAATTGTTTAGCATGAATTGAAGAAGGGTCCTATTAGCTCCTATAATTTAATCCTATTAAGCTTTTTCATCCTTTTAAAGATCCCAACACGAAAATACTTTTCTTTTCTGAAATGATGTTTGAAATATATTTCTGTGCTGTTCCCAATTATCACCGCCTGCATAAAACCAAAACTAATATAAAGTTATTAAACTTAGGCAATAGGAAAAGATAATAAAACTATTAGGAAATTGGGAAGAAGTTGGAAAATGAACCTCTGGGGCTAGGAATGCTGAACGCATACTACAGTAATGGGTCACGGAAGGGAATGTACATTAAATTGTAGTGCACTCAAAGATGGAAACCAGCTTGGTTAGAGATCTACAGTGTTAAGTTGAGAGGGTTACTTTATTTATTTATTTTTTTTATGGAAGAGAGAGTTACTTTAAGGATATAATGAGTGTCATGCCACTAAAGAAATTTTAAGCTAAACCATCAAGATTCAAGAAAATATTCCAGTTTCTGCGAATATCAATTAAATCAATGCCTCTATTCTTTCATACAGATGGTAGTTTACTTGTCTAGCAATGTATTTCTGCTGAGAAAGTCTCTTTTAAAGATTGCTATTACTCCCATCAAAGAAAAGTTTTGACTTCCTGGGTTTTACATCGCTTTAATTCCTGAAGCTACCAAAAAAGATGGCACTAAACCATTTTAGTCCTTCCTTCAATTCCCAAATTCTATTTACCTAGTATTTTTAACCTACCTAGTTTGGAAAGGTTGAACGCTCATTAATTAGATTATATACAAGACAAAATTAGAAAACTGGGGGTTAAAACATTAAATGATAAGAGAAACCATTATCAGTAATCTGAGATGGATCATGGTTTAGCTGCTTACCGTAACTGAATATCAAGCCAGTAAACTTTCTAGCAACTAGGCAAATTGGGTTTATACTACTCTCCTTTTCAGATCAAAGGAAGCCTAGAAATTTATCTGGAAGAAAAACTTGTTTCCTCAGAATTCAGCTTAAGTAGGAATTGCCTTTTTTAAAGGGCAGCAGCGAGGACAAATGCCTCAAGCCCCACTTAGTCAAAAACACAGATGTAATCTCACACATAATGAGCTACATTTACCAAAGTTCACTCACTTAATTAAAACAGTCAGTGACTATCTCAAGTTTTAATACATTTAATATAAGTACAAATTCATTCCCATCGTCAGACACAGAATCATACCTGGGAAATTTAAGAGTTGAAGTGTTAGTGAGCCCACAATAATTTTTCCCGGGGGAATGATATACACTCTGCCTAAGTCATTCAGTGAAATATTTTAGTTAAAAAAAGCTTTAAAGCATTGCATTAATACCACAAATGCAAAAGCATTTTCATTGCATGCACAAGTAAACTTCCTTTAGGACATATCTAAGTGCAAACATTATTCCAGTTGAAGGTTGTATGTAAGCCATAGGTACAGAGGTACTTCTTGAGCCACTTAACCTGTAGGTATTCCATCTATTTCATCATGCAACACGTACTTCCCACCCTTGTTAATCAAGTCGCTGCACTAAATCAGAGAATGAGAGGGACTCAATATGGTTAACTCTTGATTTTCAATGAAAACATGGTGCATTAACTACCAACCATCTTTTACTCAAAATTTTCTCCCCTGCTTTAAAAATGCCATTGGGCAAACATCTACCTCATTCATCACAAAGAAGACAACACTGTACAGCCTTCAGAGACATCAAGGAAAGAAATCTCTCAGTCCAGCCTGTTCCCTGGTGTAGAGACAGAGATGGAGGAACCAAAATCTGCCCCACCACCTGACCTTTGACCTAGAGAACAGCTCCTCTCTTTCCTCACCAAATTACTACAAGCCCACACCATGTTCGATTCCCCTGCTGCCCAGAGTGACTTCACACAACAGAAACACATACTTTCAATTTTCAGGAAAACATTTTATTCTAGAACATTGTATAATTAACAGTCTTTACCACCACTGTCCTGGTCTAGTGTCACATAAATGTGAGACAAAGCAGGGAAAGGCTGTTTTACAGTCAGTTCAGTATTAATCCCTGCACAACCTAGCTTTCACTCATCCTTTCTCTCTGTTTTGTTTCCTTTTTCCTATCTTTCTCTTTTACTTTACCTTCCCAGGAGTTCCACCTTTGTAATCACTAGGGAAAATTCCTCAGGGCCTTCAGGAAGGCTGTCATCAAGGATTTCAATGTGCACACTTTTCACCGTCTCCCTCGCTTCAAAGAGGAGCGGCCCTGGTGGAGGGATGAAATCCACGCCGGCCTCGGCTGTCCCACTCACAGCCTCAAACCAGAGCCTCACGGGGCCAAAAGAGCCACCCGAACGGATGATTGTGAGGTTAACCTATGCAAGAAGCAGTTTTTTATTTTGGATGAGTACTCTACCAGACAAGACTTAATTTTGAGTGTCTCTAATCCTATTTACCAGGATTATGTCGAAGTTACATGTAAATTTATCAAAGTATATAAATTCTATGTTAAAATGATATCAGGAACACATTAAGTAGTTTGTGAACACTTTGGAATATGAACAGAGAAACACATTTTAAAGATCACTCAGGATATAAAAAATAAAAATGATATTTAAGCATTTCATGCTCCACCTTTTGCACTTCCTCTGACACCCAAAGTTGTTCTTGTGAAAAGGCGAATCGTCCATAGGGAAAGTCACTAGCCACCACTGTGATGTTGGCAGTGCTGCTGGCTTCACGCCACACACCCCCGTCGCTGACTCCAGTGAGCTGAAACTCATAGAAACACTTTTCCTCAGGAATGTCATCATTCAAAGCCTAGAGAAGGACAGAAAGAGCCATGAGCAGTAGAATCTGAACATTTAAAAAAATATATCTATCATATAAGCAAAACAATGAACTCTGTAATACTGACCACCTCCCACCACCCCACCCCCCAACCACACACACACACAGCAAAGGGCATAACAGCAATCAGTAATACTGATACCTGTAACACTACAATTGCCGCAGACTGTCCATCTCGCATTGTTAGTTTTCCTGAAGTTTCAGCAAATTCCCCCATGGAAGGAGGGAATATCCTCCAGTACACTGTGACCTCCCCAGAAATCGCGGGGCCACGAACGAGGCTACAACAACACACAAATGTATATTTCATTTTTATTGAAAAGAGCTTTTCCTAAATATTTGCTCTATCCTTCAAAAATAAACAATTTTCAATTATTTCAAGAATATTATGAATTTCAATAACCCTATCTATCAACTATAAAGCAAAAAAAGTCTTTTAATTCCAAGACAGTAACACCCAAAATACTGAGCTTGTGTAAATCTGCTTGACAAGAATATTAGGAAAAGCTGAACACTAAAAGTAGAAGGTTTAAAGGAATAAAAAAAAGCACGTATGGACTTTTCACTTACTACACAAGATACAAAATACAAATAAAGAACAGTAAACACTTCACACATGCAGTGCTAATGAAAAAACTACCAAAACGATAAAGTTCTGACACAAATTCAGCTACTTTATTGATAACTGCTATCTCATTCCTCATGAGAAAATTTATGATAAACAAAACTGCCTATGATCATACTACCCTAGTTAAATAATAGGTCCTAATTTTAGAACAATCAGAATCATCAAATCTTTGATCCAGATGATTTTTGAAGGAATGATTCTGGAGCTGAGGCACACAAGCTTAAAGAGATGAAGTAACTCCTATTTTACATGGTTAGTGACAGAACAGGGCTGAAAGCACAGATTTCTTGATGTTACTCAGTGTGCTCTCCTTGGCATGGGGTTGTGCAAATCATCAAAAAAACAGTCAGAAACCTTCTCATGGCCTACCCAGCTCTTTGGCGGGGATAATGGTGGACTATGGGAGGGCTCACACCAAGGAGTACTACCCAGAATTACTGCTGCAAGTGTCCTTGTCCCCACGGGGAGCCACAGCCACCCCTCCACCTGTGCAGGAGACCCTCCAACACTAACAGGTCCAAGGCAGAAGGCAGAAGGTACACACTCCCATTCCGCAAAGAAAGAGGTAGAGGGACCTTAAAGTAGCATTTTTTAAAAAAGCTGGGTGGCTGACAGGGTCTTGGTGCTCTGGCCGGGTGTCAGGCCTGAGCCTCTGAGGTGGGAGAGCCGAGTTCAGGACACTGGTCCACCAGAGACCTCCTGACCTCATGTAATATCAAACAGCGAAAGCTCTCCCAGAGATCTCCATCCATTTCAATGCTAAGAACCAGCTCCACTCATCGACCAGCAAGCTACAGTGCTGGACACCCTATGCCATACAACTAGCAAGACAGGAACACAACCCCACCCATTAGGAGAGACGCTGCCTAAACTCATAATAAGGTCACAGACACCCCAAAACAAACCATCAGACGCAGTCCTGCCCACCAGAAAGACAAGATCCAGCCTCATCCACCAGAACACAGGCACTAGTCCCCTCCACCAGGAAGCCTACACAACCCACTGAACCAACCTTAGCCACTGGGGGCAGACACCAAAAACAACGGGAACTACGAACCAGCAGCCTGCGAAAAGGAGACCCCAAACACAGTAAGTTAAGCAAAATAAGAAGAGAGAGAAACACACAGCATATGAATGGAGCAAGGTAAAAACCCACCAGACCTAATAAATGAAGAGGAAATAGGCAGGCTACCTGAAAAAGAATTCAGAATAATGATAGTAAAGATGATCCAAAATCTTGGAAATAGAAGAGACAAAATACAAGAAATGTTTAACAAGGGCCTAGAAGAACTAAAGAGCAAACAAACAATGATGAACAACACAATAATTGAAATTAAAAATTCTCTAGAAGGGATCAATAGAAGAATAACTGAGGCAGAAGAACAGATAAGTGACCTGGTAGATAAAATAGTGGAAATAACTACTGCAGAGCAGAATAAGGAAAAAAGAATGAAAAGAACTGAGGACAATCTCAGAGACCTCTGGGACAACATTAAACGCACCAATATTCAAATTATAGGGGTCCCAGAAGAAGAAGAGGAAAAGAAAGGGACTGAGAAAGTATTTGAAGAGATAATAGTCGAAAACTTCCCTAATATGGGAAAGGAAATAGTTAATCAAAAAATACACTAGAAAAAAAAAAAATACACTAGAAGGAATCATGAGCAGAATAACTGAGGCAGAGGAACATTCTACATAGTGGAAATAACTACCGCAGAGCAGAATAAAGAAAAAGACTGAAAAGAATTGAGAACAGTCTCAGAGATCTCTGGGACAACATTAAATGCACCAACATTCCAATTCTAGGGGTCCCAGAGGAAGAAGAGAAAAAATAAGGGACTGAGAAATATTTGAAGAGATTATAGTTGAAAACTTTCCCAATATGGGGAAAGAAATAGTCAATCAAGTCCAGTAAGCTCAGAGAGTCCCATACAAGACAAATCCAAGGAGAAACACACCAAGACACATATTAATAAAACTATCAAAAATTAAATACAAAGAAAAAATATTAAAAGCAGCAAGGGAAAAGCAACAATTCACACACAAGGGAATTCCCATAAGGTTAACAGCGGATCTTTCAACAGAAACTCTGCATGACAGAAGGGAGTGGCAGGACATATTTAAAGTGATGAAAGGGAATAGCCTACAACCAAGATTACTCTACCGAGCAAGGATCTCACTCAGATTCGATGGAGAAATTAAAATCTTTACAGATAAGCAAAAGCTAAGACAATTCAGCACCACCAAACCAGTTCTACAAAAAATGCAAAGGAACTTCTCTATGCAGGAAACACAAGAGAAGGAAAAGACTTACAATAACAAACCCAAAACAATTAAGAAAATTGTTTGGAACATACATATTGATAAGTACCTTAAAAGTAAAAGGATTAAATGCTCCAACCAAAAGACATAGACTGGCTGAATGGATACAAAAACAAGACCCATACATATGCTGTCTACAAGACACCCACTTCAGACCTAAGAAAACATATAGACTGAAAGTGAGGGGATAGAAAAAGATATTCCATGCAAATGGAAATCAAAAGAAAGCTGGAGTCGCCAATTCTCATATCAGACAAAATAGACTTTAAAACAAAGACTACTACAAGAGACAAAGAAGGACACTACATAATGATCAAGGGAGCAAACCAAGAAGAAGATATAACAATTGTAAATATTCATGCACCCAACAAAGAAGCACCTCAATACATAAGGCAAATACTAACAGCAATAAAAGGGGGAATCGACAGTAACACAATCATAGCAGGGGACTTTAACACCCCACTCTCACCAATGGACAGATCATCCAAAATGAAAGTAAGCAAGGAAACACAAGCTTTTAATGATACATTAAACAAGATGGACTTAATTGATATTTATAGGACATTCCATCCAAAACCAGCAGATTACACTTTCTTCTCAAGTGCACATGGAACATTCTCCAGGATAGATCACATCTTGGGTCACAAATCAAGCCACAGTAAATTTAAGAAAACTGAAATCATATCAAGCATCTTTTCTGGCCACAACGCTATGAGATTAGAAATCAATTACAGGGAAAAAAACATGAGAAACACAAACACATGGAGGCTAATCAATATGTTACTAAATAGCCAAGAGATACTGAAGAAATCAAACAGGAAATCAAAAAATACCTAGACAGAAATGACAATGAAAACATGACAATCCAAAACCTGCTGGATGCAGCAAAAACTGTTCTAATCCAGGATATATCATATCTTGGGTGACAAATCAAGCCTTTGTAAATTTAAGAATATTGAAATCATATCAAGTATCTTTTATGACGACAAAGCTATGAGACTAGATATCCATTACAGGAGAAAATCTGTAAAACTTACAAACACATGGTGGCTAAACAATACACTACTTAATAACCAAGTATCACTGAAGAAATCAAAGAGGAAATCAAAAAATACCTAGACAGAAATGACAATGAAAACATGACAATCCAAAACCTGCTGGATGCAGCAAAAACTGTTCTAAGAGGGAAGTTTATAGCATCACAAGCCTACCACAAGAAACAAGAAAATTTCAAATAAACAATCTAACCTTACACCTAAAGGAATTAGAGAAAGAAGAACAAACAAAACCCAAAGTTAGTAGAAGGAAAGAAATCATACAGATCAGAGCAGAAATAAATGAAATAGAAACAAAGAAGACAATAGCAAAGGTCAATAAAACTAAAAGCTGGTTCTTTGAGAAGATAAACAAAATTGATAAACCATTAGCCAGACTCATCAAGAAAACAAGGGAGAGGACTCAAATCAATAAAATTAGAAATGAAAAAAGAGAAGTTACAACAGACACTGAAGAAATACAAAGCATCCTAAGAGACTACTACAAGAAACTCTATGCCAATAAAATGGACAACCTGGAAGAACTGGACAAATTCTTAGAAAGGTATAACTTTCCAAGACTGAACCAGGAAGAAATAGAAAATATGAACAGACCAATCACAAGTAATGAAATTGAAACTGTGATTAAAAAGCTTCCAACAAACGAAAGTCCAGGACCAGATGGTTTCACAGGTGAATTCTATCAAACATTTAGAGAAAAGCTATCACCCATCCTTCTCAAACTCCTCCAAAAAATTGTGGAGGAAGGAACACTCCCAAACTCATTCTATGAGGCCACCATCACCCTGATACCAAAACCAGACAAAGATACTACAGAAAAACAAAATTACAGACCAATATCACTGATGAATATAGATGCAAAAATCCTCAACGAAATACTATCAAACAGAATCCAACAACACATTAAAAGGATCATACACCATGATCAAGTGGGATTTATCCCAGGCATGCAAAGATTCTTCAGTACATGCAAATCAATCAATGTGAAACACCATGTTAACAAACTGAAGAATAAAAACCATATGACCATCACAATAGATGCAGAAAAAGCTTTTGACAAAATCCAACACCCAGTTATGATAAAAAGTCTCCAGAAAGTGGGCATAGAGGGAACCTCCCACAACATAATAAAGGCCATATACTACAAATCCACAGCAAGCATCATTCTCAATGGTGAAAAACTGAAAGCATTTCCTCTAAGATCAGGAACAAGACAAGGATATCCACTCTCACCACTATTATTCAACATAGTTTTGGAAGTCCTAGCCATGGCAGTCAGAGAAGAAAAAGAAATAAAAGGAATACAAATTGGAAAAGGAGAAGTAAAACTGTCACTGTTTACAGACAACATGATAGTATACATAGAGAATCCTAAAGATGCTGCCAGAGAAAACTACTAGAGCTAATCAATGGATTTGTTAAAGTAGCAGGATACAAAATTAATGCACAGAAATCTTTTGCATTCCTATACACTAATGATGAAAAATCTGAAAGAGAAATTAAGGAAACACTCCCATTTACCACTGCATTAAAAAGAATAAAATACTTAGGAATAAACCTACCAAGGGAGACAA
Source organism: Neophocaena asiaeorientalis asiaeorientalis (assembly GCF_003031525.2). Lineage (NCBI taxonomy): Eukaryota > Metazoa > Chordata > Mammalia > Artiodactyla > Phocoenidae > Neophocaena > Neophocaena asiaeorientalis. The sequence continues at coordinate 7,685,745 of NW_020185325.1, read as the reverse complement.
AAGACATGTATGCAGAAAACTATAAAACACTGATGAAAGAAATTAAAGATGATACAAACAGATGGAGAGATATACCATGTTTTTGGATTGGAAGAAACAACAATTGCAAAAATGACTATACAACACAAAGCAGTCTACAGATTCAATGCAATCCCTATCAAATTACCAATGGCATTTTTTACAGAAGTAGAACAAAAAATCTTAGAATTTGTATGGAGACACAACAGACCCCGAATGGCCAAAGCAATCTTGTGAAAGATAAAGGAGCTGGAGGAAACAGGCTCTGGACTTCAGACTATACTACAAAGCTTCAGTAATCAAGACAGTATGGTAGTGCCACAAAAACAGAAATATAGATCAATGGAACAGGATAGAAAGCCCAGAGATAAACCCATGCACATATGGTCACCTTATTTTTGATAAAGGAGGCAAGAATATACAATGGAAAAAAGAAAGCCTCTTCAATAAGTGGTGCTGGGAAAACTGGACAGCTACATGTAAAGAATGAAATTAGAACACTCTCTAACACCATACACAAAAATAAAATGGATTAAAGAGTTAAATGTAAGGCCAGATACTATAAAACTCTTAGAGGAAAACATAGGCAGAACACTGCATGACATAAATCACAGCAAGATCCTTTCTGACCCACATCCTAGAGAAATGGAAATAAACAAATGGTCCTAATGAAATTTAAAAGCTTTTGCACAGCAAAGGAAACCATACACAAGACAAAAAGACAACCCTCAGAATAGGAGAAAATATTTGCAAACGAAGGAACAGACAAAGGATTAATCTCTAAAATACACAAGTAGCTCATGCAGCTCTATATCAAAAAAACAATCAACCAAATCCAAAAATGGGCAGAAGACCTAAACAGACATTTCTCCCAAGAAGATATACAGATTGCGAACAAACACATGAAAGGATGCTCAACATCACTAATCATTAGAGAAATGCAAATCAAAACTACAATGAGGTATCAACTCACACCAGTCAGAATGGCCAACATCAAAAAAATCTACAAACAGTAAATGCTGGAGAGGGTGTGGAGAAAAAGGAACCCTCTTGCACTGTTGGTGGGAATGTAAATTGATACAGCCACTATGGAGAACAGTATGGAGGTTCCTCAAAAAACTAAAAATAGAACTACCATACGACCCAGCAATCCCACTACTGATCATATACCCTAAGAAAACCATACTTCAAAAAGAGTCATACACCACAATGTTCAATGCAGCTCTATTTACAATATAAATCTAAAAAAAAAAAAAAAAAGTTCTGAAGAACCTAGGAATAAAGATGCAGCTATAGAGAACGGACTTGAGGACCCGGGGAGTAGGAAGGGTAAGTTGGGACAATGTGTGAGAGTGGCATGGACATATAAACACTACCAAATGTAAAATAGATAGCTAGTAGGAAGCAGCCGCATAGCACAGGGAGATCAGCTCGGTGCTTTGTGTCCACCTAGAGGCGTGGGATAGGGAGGGTGGGAGGGAGACACAAGTGGGAGGAGATATGGGGATATATGCATATGTATAGCTGATTCACTTTGTTATACAGCAGAAACTAACACACCATTGTAAAGCAATTATACTCCAATAAAGGTGTTAAAAAAAAAAGAAAAGAAAACTTCTCATGATCTAACGTCAAGATAACTCAAAACATACCTTCAGTTTTTATCAAAAATATGTTCTACTCTCCACAGGATTTTACAAATATATAAAAAGACAATGCCTGAAGAATATGTCTGTATTCAGAACAATGTATTTAATTAATAATACTAATTATTTAAATAAAACTTCAAAACCCTCACCTAGGCAAACAAAAATTAGAAAACCCTTACCTGATGACAGCAGTACCATTATATTTTGCTGTGGGTTCCCCAATGAGGACGTGCCTAGATGATGGAGCTATCCCAACTTCTCCTGACATTCCCTTATCTCCTCGAATGATTATTGATGCGCTACCTGAGTTGAAGATGATATATATACCACTTATGTAGAAAACACATGGATTCACTTAGTACATGCCTGGCAATGTTCTAAGGGCTTTACATATACTAATCTTGTGAGTTAGTCCTCATGACAATCATATAAGTTAGGTACTAATATTATCCTCATTTTACCAGCGCAGACATTTAAGCACATAGAGGCATTGAAGACACTAAGGCAAATGACTTGCCGAAGATCACGTTTTAATGAAAGGGATAAAGTGGGCAGTACTTCCACTATCACTCCCATGATAAGTAAGTACTCTTCTACCATGTGCATTAATCCACTTCTACAGTAACCATTTTGTAGCTCACTGAAATGGGTTGTGTGGCTGTATGTATTAGCTATGTAGCAAAAACTAGAATTCTTGGGGGCCCTTTTTTATTTTTAATTTTCTGACTCTGCCATTTGCTTCTAAGTGTTCCTACTAAAATTGAAATAAAAACCATATCAAGTAATTTGAGTATTCATATCATAATTTAGCAGTAACTTAAATAAAATTGTTTGCAGAAGCACACATAAAGGATTGGATTACTATACTATCACTTTCTTTGGCAATGGATTAATGGGATCAAGAGTGGTTTGTCAAGTGCAAGTATATCACAGTTAGAACTATATTATGAATTTTTTATATTAACAAATGATTTACCTTGATCCACTGGTATATTCTTGTTCTTGCGTCTAATTAGTCTATATAATATCAACCCTGACATTTAACACGATGTAGACAACTGAGCTGACTTAAGACTTATGGAAGAATATAATGCAAAGATATGATTCCCTCAAATGCTTGCTGGAAGTACTCTAGATATAAATGCAAAAGGAATAACTACCCTAGGTGATTTCATAGGTGACAGTACACAATACTCTACAATTCTGCGAATTTCCTTAGCCACGGAATTCTGCTTCTTTGACCACGAACCCTTGCATAGGATGAAGTTCTTGATGGCAAAAAAGGACATGCAACAGTAACTAAGCTTTCATATCAAAGTTGCTGGGCCATTTTTTATGGTTATTACTATTTGTACTATAATGAAACCATTTTAGATCCAGTAATCCCTTCTCTCCAGACCGAAGAAACAAATTTTCACATGGACCATAGGCAAATGAGAATTATGATGCCTGTTTCTGAAATGTAAAAATCTAAGTAATTACCTTCTGATCAAAATAGGCAATAGATAGGCTGAAAGAGACATAATAAGATGCTAAGTTTTAAAATAACATTTTATTAGAAAAGTAACGTGATCATTGTAAGTAGGTGTAGAAAACATAGGTAATCAAAAACAACTATCAACATTTCAAATAAATAATTCCAAACATGTTTATGACATGCACGTGACAAAAACAGGATTACACTGAACATGTTGTTACAAAGCCTATTTTATTAATGTAACAATTATCCATGTAATGAACTGTTCTTAATTTTAATGTAAGTAAGGCTTTTTCTGCCACATTTTTTGAATAGTTGCATAGTATTCTGTTACATTTAACCAGTCTCCTACTGTAGGATCATTTAAGAAGCTTTCATATTTTACTTTATAAACACTGCTAAAACAAACATCTTTATCTTTTAAAAAATCACACAGCTAAGTAGTATGAAGTCTTTGGCGTATGACCTTACCAACATTGGGTATGGTAATTTTAGCTTAAAAAGTCTTTAGCTGTTATACAAGTAGGCTAACGTGATCATTGTAAGTAGGTGTAGAAAACATAGGTAATCAAAAACAACTATCAACATTTCAAATAAATAATTCCAAACATGTTTATGACATGCACGTGACAAAAACAGGATTACACTGAACATGTTGTTACAAAGCCTATTTTATTAATGTAACAATTATCCATGTAATGAACTGTTCTTAATTTTAATGTAAGTAAGGCTTTTTCTGCCACATTTTTTGAATAGTTGCATAGTATTCTGTTACATTTAACCAGTCTCCTACTGTAGGATCATTTAAGAAGCTTTCATATTTTACTTTATAAACACTGCTAAAACAAACATCTTTATCTTTTAAAAAATCACACAGCTAAGTAGTATGAAGTCCTTGGCGTATGACCTTACCAACATTGGGTATGGTAATTGTAGCTTTAAAAAGTCTTTAGCTGTTATACAAGTAGGAAATAACATCTTTATGATTTAGAAAATGTTTTAGGAATTATAAAAACTAATACTACCTATCTTTGTAACTATTGAGTATCTGGTTACATTTTTCTAAAAATCTACTTTTTTCCAAAAATGTCGATTTCTCTTACCTTTTATTGGAGATATTTCTACCTCATCAACTGGTACCAGCTGAATGGTGAAACTCCTGTCCTCCTCCCACATGGCGTCTTGAAGTGTGTGCAACACAATGGTCTTCTGGAACTCAGTCTACATCAAATGAGGAGGAATAACACATTTTCCAGATTGACCGAAGTTTTGAACTCTCATTAGCAGAATAACATTTATGTTCATAAGCATTTTTTAAAGTGTGTCCTTTCTGTGCCCTAGAATTATGAGTTTCTGCTAGAGAGAATTACTATGTAAAAATTAGCTCTGAGCATAAATCCGATTAAGGTTCGTAATAGGAAAAAGGGGGGGAAATGTTAACACAACTTTTAAACTTCCTGAAATTTTTCAACCATTGAAAGTTCGATCACTTAGAATTAAATGGTCATAGCATGATGTAAATAGATGAACGTCATAGGTTTAATACTTATAAAGGTTATCTTTCTACTACCCATTTTTACTCCTTGCCCTCTACCCACTCCTGCTTCCTTCCCATTCCTTCCATAGGTGTTGATCTCAAGCATTTTCACTATTATTCCTTCCCTCTCTTGGCTTAAACTTAGCTCAGTAATTTCTTGGAACATGGGCTAAGTTTTCAGTGTAGGCTGGAAGAGAAAGAATAAGGAAAAGCAAATATATAGAAGACAACCAGCTTAATACTTCGAGACATAACCGTGACAGAAATCACTTTTATCTTCACCGCCTCCTCCGTATACTGATAAAAAACCCTCAAATTTGTCCTATGCACCACTGATTAATTTTCTATAGTTTGAATTCTGCTGTTTATTGCTTCTTATGTACATCTTAGTTCCACAATCGCATCTCTTCTTTGAGATTTTTATTATTAAAAGCATTATTCTAATCTCTTCACTCAAGCTGTCCTCTCTTCATAAGAGTCTTTTTTTTATATTTTACAGTAACTGTACTTCCTAAAAATTTTATAAGAGCTGCTAGGAAAATGTATACTTCCTGCCTCAGACCTTATTAAATGCACTCATGGAAAATCTATAATTCCTGGGATGCAATTAATCACTCCCATCCCTTTTACTCTCTGCACATTGTCAATTAGCGGCTCTGAACTATATGCTTAGGTACAAAGCCATTTGTTAGAATGGAGACGTAGGTATGTCAGTAGCTGAATATACAAGAACAGTAAAGCTATTATGCAGAGGTACATGGAACGAACCAGGTTGGTAAGCAGAGAACAAGACGGAGAGGGTCAAGTCCAGGGTGACCCATAAACTCACCCCTCCTGATACAGTACTCTGAACAAGGATGGCCTTATTCCCTGGGGTAAAAGATCAGACTATTTGCCATTTTGGTACAGATATCCTGCTCAACATCAGAAAATCTTTCTAATCATCTGGGAAGTAGATCTAGTAACTGGGAAATGACTGCTCATTATTAATATGGAAAATCTTTACAGAAATTTCAAAGTAATTTCTAAATTCTTCTCATGACAAATGAGAAGTTTATAGAGGTTTAGGGCATGCAACCGAAATGTTTCTTGAGCCATCGCATATCAGAACCTAAGAAATGAGTGGATGAAATATCTGTGCCATCTGGCTTGAGATCTTTAATTCCATTAGAGTAACCAACACCTCAAAAATGGTGGCAGAATGTCTAAGTGGCAAATGGATTGCCAGAGGGCATCACCGATTAATTTATTCATCACCTATTAGAAAACTGAATGAAAATAAAGTATTTGCTTTTGTGTTGTTTGGTGTTGAAAGCTCTGATAAAAGGTCAATAGACTCAAAAAAAAAATAGATTGACCATGTTTCATTGGGATCATCTTATCTTTACGTGTTTGGCCAAATTTCTTTTAGAAAACCACCTTGGGGACCTTCTAGTCTCCTATTTAATTTTTTAAATTCTATTTCGTTTACGGAAATTCATCTGCTTAGATTTTCTATATCTACTATTTACCTATTAGAGTCAATTTCATATAGATATTTACATTCATTTGTCTAGATATGTACAAAGTAATCTCTTAAAATTTTATACTTTCTCTTTTAATGGTTCTTTCTTGCTTGTTCTTATTTTGTGAAGTTACTTTTTGTTGCTTTTAAAAAAACTTATTCATCAGTTCTACTGTTTTCTGGTTTTTAACTAATTTCCTTTTGCTTTCGTTTTTACTAACTTAGGAAAGATTTATGAAAACATGAAAGCAAAAACCATAAAAGATTGATAAATCTGGACTCTCCAGTTTCTTCTCTTTGGTCTATTTGTCTATCCCAGAGCCAATATCATACTGTCACATTTACCTGTGCTACATATTATCTTAAGTTTAGTTAGGAAGGGGCACCCTCCATTCTTCTTTGTGAGTTTCTGAAACTATTCTTGGTCTTTTGCATTTCCATATGGATTTAAGAATCAGCCTGTCAATTCTCTTCCACCTCTCCATCCCTCCTTCCAGGAAAAAATGAGTTCAGAGTTTGATAGATAAACGCTCCTTGGTTCTGGTTACACTGCATTCACAGTGAAACTCTGTGCTCAGATTAACTGGGAGGAAGGTACAGCCAGTATTCCCTCCGAGAGGCTCTGCGTTCCACATTTCAGAGCCTGAAGTTCTGTGGGTAAGACGCTGCCACTGGATCATTTTAAGCAGGGGGTGGCATAACGAGATCTTCCTTATAGAAAAATAACCCTACTCAGTGGCATGGATACTGGACAGAAAAGGGAAAAGACATGGAGTGGGAATATCAGTTAAAAGACCATCCAAGGAAAGATGATGGAGGCTCGGATTGTCACAGCCATGACAGAGTATGAGAACAGAAAGGGTATTTAAAAGGGAAAACTGACTAAATTCAGCTGTCAAATATATGCAAGAGTTACAGAATGGGTAGAGATGGGGATGACACCCAGATGTCCGGCTCAGTTGACTGGTTTTGCCCTCAATCAGGGAAGGATATGTCAAGAAAAGAGCAGTTTTAAGCGTGGGATGTAGGTAGTGTCTGAATTAAATTTCAGACATCTTGGGGTGGTGTGTGTGCGTGTGTGTGTGTGTGTATGTGTGTGTGTGAGTGATTTTTCTCCACGGTGCCTATGATTTCAAAAAATTCAGAAAATCAAACAAAGACAAATTAGAGAAAAACTACAGGAGTCCTGATGACGATCATACCTCATCAAAATGAAGTGTCCCATTCAAAGGACTGAGGTCATCTTTAGCCATCTCATCTATGGTCCACTGAAGTCGGATGGCTCCTTTTCCTCCTGGGGACCGGACAACTGTCAATGTCACATATGAATCAGGGTCATCAGACAAAAGGGATTCATCAACCATTACCTGAAAAAAAGAAAATCCAGTAAGGTTAAAAAAAAAAAAAAAAGAGTGAAAAGCAGCAGGAAGAACAAACAGAATCTCATTTCTCTTCTCAATGACTGCAATTTTTGAATTCAGAACTCTAATCACAGCATGTTACAATCATGTGGCAGAAAAAAAATGTTTCACCAAATCCCATTCCCTTTTTGCCCTAGACACTCAGCTACTTGGCATTTCCTAGCCCCTTCTTCAATTAGGTGGAGCTTGTGACTGAATTCTGGCCAAAATATTTCAGGCATAAGTGAAGTATGCTAAACATTGTCTGGCCATCAACTTCACACAATCTTCCACATTCCCTCTTTCTCCATTTGCTGGATGACTAGAGGAGGACAGAGTCACAGATGGAGAGACTCTGGTGCCTGAGATGCCAGTTGGAGAAGAGGTGTCCATAAGACCCCAACTAGGAACACTGATGTAGGACTTTTGCATAAAGAAGAAATGAACTCTTATTAGATTAAGAAACTGAGATTTGGGGGTTCTTTTATGGCAGTCAGGCTCCCCACATAATACAGACCTAATATGAATTACACATATTGACTCTGTGAAGCAAAGTCCAAAGTGAGCCTATACTATGCACTTGTTATGTAAATACAAAAATATAACACAATGCTTTCCATTTTCAAGAAAGACACTTAACGAGTGTATAATTCAGTCTTGTTGGGTTTTTATTTCATGAGATTTTTGCATTGGTGCCAAGAGTAGGGATTTGGAGCCAACTGATATTTGTTGAGCTTCTATTATGTGTCAGTTCTTGCACATACTTTATCTTATTTAAGCCTCACAAAAACTCTAAGAAAGCTGAGGAGCACAGATATACATGTATTTGGAGAAAAGGAGCCTGCGATTTAGTTCAGATGTTTTGACTCCACACGCAGTGCTGTTCAAAGCACTCCTGAGACACCAGAAATATCAAGTAAGAAAAAAGCAAAGTGAGAAAGAAAAAAAATCCGTTATAAACAAACTGCGTATATAAGTCCTTTTCGTTTCCATAGATAATAATATTCTAGTTTCAGTTTCACAAGCATATTTCCAGGAGTCTCTGCGATTCCCAGTGCTTTGGTATACTCAGCACATTTCCCTGTGAGAAGCTTATTAATTTTGACAGATTAATGCCAATAATCCTTTCTCAGTGTTCTTCAGTTCTGAATATAATCTGTCTCACCAAATAATGCTACCAGAATGTTCACTATGCACACAGTATTGTGTCTCTTAGATACAGGTTAAAAGATAAACTCCAAGTTATCAAGAGCTATTGGCTATAAGAAAGATAGGATACAAGGAAAGTAGCCACAAAGGGTTGAGCCGCAAGCTACTACTAATATTATCAACAATTAAAACAGCAATTGACACCTATTGAGGGTAAAGCCCAATCATATGTGCTTTACATGTATCAACTCACTCCTCACAACAAGGGATTGGGTACCTTAAATCTTACTTTTAGACTATAAGACAAGTTGGAAACCTGAGGCTATTACAATAAGACAGTAGTTCCCAGATCAAGGATGCACTAAAATTGCAGTAAGGTTTACGACAGCAGTTAAGATAAAATGAATAAACAGAAATTATTTATGAATAGTAGCATAACTCCTTCATTTTCTCAAAAGGTGAGAGAAACCTGTAAATATACCATCCAATGGCTAAGTCCAAAAGTGTGACAAAGTTAAAAGCAAAAACATTATTATAACATTTCATCAGTTGGAGGTTGGACTACTTAAACCCTGAGCCTTTTATCTAACCTCAGAAGGTAACAGAGAATACATTTTTAGTACATTTAATACATTTTATAAAAATAAATTTCATACTCGTATATATTAAAATATTTCTCTGCATACATGCAAAGAAGGCCTGGATGGAAATATGACAAAATACTAACGATATCTATCTTAGAGCAATAATATTATGGCTACTTTTATTCTTTTCTTTATACATTTTGTATTTTCCAGACTTTTTAGGTTGCCTAGAAAACATTCACAGCTACTCTTTTGTGAATCTACCACTCTTTACAAACACTTATTTCTGCTCATTCCTTTCTCAAGGAAGAAAAAGAGTCTCAAATAGGCTACAGCAGTAGAAGGGTTCTGTTCCTTTTATAGTTTCCATTTTCTTATGAAGTTGAAATTTCAATGATCAAATAATTAGGCAATTATTAGGGTTTATCTAAATTTTGGAGCATCTAGGAAGCCCAGCCCTGATATGCAAGTTGCAGGTCTAGCCTTGCATCCACTGAACAGTAAAGACAATCGGCATTAGACAATTTGCTATTATTTAAAATGATCTATGGTGAATTACTGATTACCTATAAGTGATTAAATAAAGGGAATGGTGACAAAGAAGCCAGAAAAGTTGCTGTGTCTATCGAAATTATCTAAATATCTGTATGATTATTTCATCTTGAAATTTCCTTTGAAAGGTAAAGTCATAATGATGATGATATAATCATGATGTCATAATAATTATGATATAGTTTATAGCACCTCATTGTATAGTTAAGGTAGAGAGATAATTTTGTACTAGCCAAAGCTTCTTTTTTCTCTCTCAGGGGTTGAACCAATAATAATTAGGCTCACTCTTGCAGGCCTTAGAAGTAGGCAGCCCATGAGAAGTAAGAGGGGAGAGAGAGAAGAAATACATAGAAACACAGGAGCTGGGGTGACTGTAGTGTTTTGTTCAATATAAATCAAGATAGAGGGCCTGAAAGGTGGGGAATATAAATCCCTCCTCAGCTAAATCCATTCCTGGGGTGTAAAACCGGAGCATGACAGAATCCTGCCTTGTAACCAGGATGGCAGTCTGGGAGCAGAGCCGGTACAGAACAGAATGTATAGACAAAAAGTACCTCGTAGTCTATTACACCCCTTTGTAACTGCCTGATGTTAAGAGCTCTCACTACTATCAAACTGTGTGCACAGGTTAGCAGATTGGCCCCTAATTCAATAGCCAACTCAAAAGAGCCTTGAGAAAAGAACTGTAAGTAAAGAGTAATGCAGAGTTTTTTTTTTTTTAAAAGAAAAAGACCTTTCTACTATAAATTACATGAAAAATTAGCTTAGGGGAAGGCACCCCCCCTTCCTGATATATTTCACTTACAGTCTTTTCTTCAAATCCAAACACTCCAAATGGAGAATCATTCTGTGGAATAACAACAGTTACCACAACATCTTCTCCAAGTCTGCCACCTCCAGCCACCCTGATTAAGGAAATATTGAATATCTCCATGAGTTCAAATTCAGCATCATCAATTATGGTGATTTCTATCACTGCGATAACCTATAAAAGAAAAGAAGGAAAAGAGGGAGGGAGAGAAGGAAAAAGGGAGGGAGAGAGGCAGAGAGGGTAAAATGTAATAGCAGTTTTTGATCGCATATATTTTAACATTTTAGTTGAAACTTAGAAACATAGTACCAAAGAAAAAAGCAGGAATTTTTGCCTGTGGTGTTCATAATACTATTTTAAAGTCAGGGAATTCCCTGGCGGCCCAGTGGTTAGGACTCTGCGCTCTCAATGCCGAGGGCCTGGGTTCAATCCTTGGTCAGGGAACCAAGATCCCAGAAGCCGTGCAGTGCGGCCAAAAATTTTCTATAAAAATTTAAAAATTAAAAAAAAAAAATAGTCACATATTTATAGTATTTCAAAGTCAAAACTTTTCAGTCTACTGTTTCCAAGATAGAGGAAATTATATATGTAATAAAATATAGGATAATTTATAGATTCAAAAAAACAATGAAGGCTTATTCTTGAAGAAAAATATTTAAAATGTCACGCAGGCTCTAATAACCATTGCACAAACATAAATTTTAGTATACTTAGCATTAATACGACCTGATATAAAATGGTACCATATAAATTATTACTGTCTTCTGTAACTAGAATAAATCCCTTCAGTTTCAAATTACTGTTCTTGTAATGTAGGGGAAAAGGCAGGAAGAAAACCCAAATTTCATGTTTTTAGAACTCTGTGATCAGGAGTTCATTCATCTGTCTGGATCTATGTTACAAGTTTTTATAACTTATAAATGAGTAAAACTTTGGTCCAGCTTGTGATTTCACTATTAGTCATAAAAATATCCCAGCTGTATGTCCATATTTAAAATATTTTCTATATCCCAAAGGGAAATGACACAGACATTTATCAAAAAATGAAGTTTTCCTACCTAAATCCACCTTTAATATAGTAACAGAGAAAAGTGAGAAATCTGGACGTCACATTCAGAGAAAGAGAAACCTGAACAAAATCAAATGCTAAAATATAAGCTTGTCAAAATGTCTGCACCTCAAATCAGTACTGTAGAACACAGAATACTTTCCCTACAGGATGTTAAATTTAAGAATGATGAGGATCCTAAGGGTGCTGCTAAGTGATGGGACTTTAACTTCATGAAAAGAATAAAGTCCTGATAATATAAAGTTGGAAGGTTACTTCAATGAAAAATCAATTTATTTGTTTCTACTTTTAACATGAAAATCTGCATTTCCCCTCCTTCTGGTAGGAAATGTTTTAAAGTCTTAAATTAAAATCTCACGATTTCAAATGTTAACAAAGGACCTTTATGTGTAGGAAAATCTAGATCTGTATGCTTATCTTTTAGCAGTATTTACTATCCCCCTAACGGCAACTATAAGTTGATGCACACTGTGCAAATCTGTGCAGGCAAAATCAGGCTGCATGTAAATAGATACTGCTATTCGGAGTTACTAACATTTTCATGGCTGTTCACATGCTTTTGCCACTTACTGATTTAAAAATTTATCAAAAATTCTTACATATTGCAAAATGCCCAGTTCACAAGCTTACAATTCTTAAGGAATATTTTGTAATTTTTAAGATTGGTTGGCCCAAATCTAGAATACTGTTTTTCAATTTTTTCCAGTTTTAACTACTTTGTTCCTTTTCTATCATTTTAGTGTTTTTTAATTGTAAAAAAATCTTTGGGTAATAATAAATGTACATAATAATAAATGTCTTTAGTAATAAATGCATATACTTCTGCAAATCCTAAAAAAAATTTATAATCATTAAGAAACAAATAGAATATAAGAACCTAAAGTTCATAGGAATAGTCTAGTTCATCAGGCAGTATTTTATACATTCTTAGGCACTTCCAAGCCAGTTATTATCATTTTATAACTTCTATTTAAAATAGAGTAAGGTGGGGAATTTCAGAGAGGGTAAGACTCTTCCCTATTTATATTCTCTTCCCATGTCCATTAAAAAATTACACATTAACTAACGATACCTCTGTTGTCTTGACATGGAAATTTAGAATTTAATACATTCAGCAATCATTACTGCACATTCATTTGGTGGATGCCTATAAAATGTTTCAAGTACAACCAAAAAATGTTAATATGTCTATAACTAGCATACTTGTCTATCTGCAAATTCAAGAATCCCGTGAGATGGCTTAAAGTCTTCCAGGCCAGCACTGTCCAGTGTTGCTTTCCAATAAACAGTTACTGCCCCAAAGCTTCCAGCCAGCCGGACTACAGCAACTTGAAGAATGTTCAGGGGTGGAGGTACCTCATACGCAGTAATAACTCCACCAACATCCTTTAAATAAAGAATATAAGTTAAAATGCAAGACAAAAGTAACTCATGTAAGTCATCACTTTCTAAACTTATTATTTCTACTATTAGTTCTTATACTTCACTCTTCAAAGTAGAAATCAATAGTTGACTATACGTATGCATATTTGGTCTTCAGAACTCTTACATTTAAATGTAATGTAAATAAACTTGCTTAATCCTTTGTTCCAGCTCAAAGAGAACTAAGAATTAGTCTATAAGAAAAACTTCAAGATGGGTATTCATTAATACCTACAGGAAAAGTCAATTATTTTTCAGAAAATATATGATACTGGCCAAGTCAGATACAAGCTTTTGTTATTACTATAAATGTGTGAAAGTTCCTCTCACTCTGGTAACATGAAAATTAAAAATTCCTCTGGGATCATCATTTTCTTCAATCATTATCTCAACTATTTCCATCCCAGGCCTCCGCACACTTGGCTGTCCTGCAGAGAAGTCAGAGTTCACCAGGTACACCTCAGTGATGTTGACAATAAACCGTTCCTCCAGCTCGGGGACATCATCCTGGGGGTAAGGAACAGGGGGAGGGGAGAGAGATGGTGTTTTTTTTTTTTTTTTAATATATTTGATTTGCATTGGAAATACAATATTTTTTCAGTAAAGAATGACTGTCCACAGGCACGGGCAGCTCTACCACACATATAACAAAAGATTCCTTTTTATATTTTAGTACATCCCCAGTGACAACTTCAGAATCTTAGGGGATATTCAAGCTTATTGGTGATGTCTCAATGGAAGCCACATACTCATGAGCAAGTAAAGTAATTCTTTACAAGTATCTATCCTACAATTTTGACCACATCCTACTGAATATGTTTTACATATATAACATCCCCTCAATTTTGGAGAAACTGGTAAATGCTACATACATCTTAAAAAGTGAAAGCTCTGGACTTGTAAATCTAATTATAAGCCTATATTTTAATTAACTTTTTAAAAATTGTTACCTTATTTTTCAATAGGTAATAAAAAATTCCAAAAGATAGAAAGAATACCTAGAGAAAAGGAAAGGAAACCTCTGCTCTGTCCCATCCCTTACATCTTTCCAGAATGTCCTCTCCAGAAGCCACTATTACCTAATACTACTAATACCACTATTAATAACACGAATGTTATTATATTATATTCATTTAATAGGATATGATAATAATTAATATTATATGTAGGACTATAATATATAAATACAATATTTAATTATACATTAGTGATAATACTATTAACAAATTTCAGTTTCTTGGGCATCACTACAGACGTATATACACATTCTCTTTAGATGAAGGAGAGAAAGAGATTGAGAGCACTAAAACCAGATCTAAACCCCATCTGAAGACTAATCTTAATTCAAGTGATTGTATCATGGAATGAAAACACTGTCTTGTAAAAGCAATAATAAAAATAACCAGATTGACTTGGGTATTTTATTTATTCAATCATTAGTTGAAAACAACTAACAAAGCAACAGAATAGAGGATCCAACCAGACACATAATCAATCCAGATTCAATGTTGCAAAGTTCATTCAAACAATATTACAGTTCACAAATAAATATAAACAATTAATACACTTGTTATTTTATCTTTCAGTTATTAGTCATTCATTATTAAATATTAGGGTGGGTGGGAGCATTAGAGTACTTGTATCTTTATATTTAAAAGGCACCCTTTTTAAAGATTTTACCTTCAAGAGTATTTTCCTTTATTTTACATCACATTCATTGCAGCCTTAGACTCACCGGCAAAATGGCAACTTTGACATAAGTTCCTTTTATGTTTTCTTTCATTATTATCATTGGTTCTTGTAGCACATAATCTTCATTCTCAGTGGCTTGATTACTGACGTGCAGTAAGAAATTGGGTTTAGCTACCAACTGAATGGCTATGTCTCCAAGTAGTCCTTTATTTCGAACAATTTGTAACTGAAGAGTGGTGATGTTCTCTGTGAGACAGACATGCCTTAAGTAAGTAAGCTTTTCTACTTGCTGTTGATGCTATTCCAAGCACTTAGGATAGAATGTTCTGCACTACCCCTTTCAGACCGGTAAAAAAGAGAGGTAAAACAAAGACAATGTATACTCCCAAGGAGTATTTAGTGTTTTATCCACCTTGTCTCCAAAGTTGTGGTGAGAATCACCACACGCTGTTAGCATTACATCCCAGTTCTAAACCCTCACTTCTGGTACTCTAATTCACTCTCCTATGTTGCACGTGTCATGCACTTTAACAGAAACTGCTGAAAATCTTAGGAAAGTGCATACCTGCTGGTTGAGCAGAGGGGCTAATTACAAATGCCAGGAAGATTCTTTGAAAATGAAAAATTAAGCACACAGAGCCATCATTTAATAACTAATCATTAGAAGAAGAGCAATTTCGTTCTTACAGTAAAGGTGGCTATCACAAAGCTCAAAGTATTTCCCAGCACGTATTTTTTATTTCATTTCTTAGATTTTTAAAATTTAGTTTGCTATATAAATGAAAAAAATGCTTGTCAATTTCCCTACCAGTCTGTGAATTTCTAATGACCAAATACCCTGTCTTTGTTTCCAGAACACATAGCACAATTTCTGGTACTTACTAGGTGCTTCAAAAATGACTCTTGAATGGATAAATGAACAGATCATTTTGTTTTAAGATTACTCTTTCTATTCCGATATGTACAGATATATAAAGACCTAGATGCATAATTACACGTCATTTTTTCCCATCAACTATTTAAATAAAAGGTCCTTGAAAGATGTCCATGTTCCTATCTGAAAATTTTAGAGTCTTTACATATTCTTAATACATATATATTATATATAACCTTTTATTCAAATAAGTCAAATGATCTTTATCTATAAAAATCTATTCTACAGTTGATAAGAATAGTCATTTAGACAAAGATGTCAACACTAAGCTCAAAGGAAACAGGAAAAGAGGCACTGATCACTTGTGCTTCACAGAAAAAATATTATTCTAATTACTGCTTTGGGTTTAATAATTAACACCTCGAGTACCACATGCATTTCTCTGTGCTACTCATTGTTTTCTATAACTATTGAAAATCTATAGCAGAGAAATCTGAGTGAGGAAAGAGAACAGATATATCAAAAATGAAAAAGAGAAAGTAAAATAAAACCCAAACACTTCTACTATAATGATTTACTAAAATATTATTATTTCTATTATGACAGTAATGTCTCAAAAAGTAAAAGTAGGGCTTCCCTGGTGGCGCAGTGGTTGATAGTCCGCCTGCCAATGCAGAGGACATGGGTTCGAGTCCTAGTCCGGGAAGATCCCACATGCCACGGAGCGGTTGGGCCCGTGAGCCATGGCCGCTGAGCCTGCGTGTCCAGAGCCTGTGCTCCGCAACGGGAGAGGCCACAACAGTGAGAGGCCCGTGTACCGCAAAAAAAAAAAAAAAAAAAAAAGTAAAAGTAAAAGTATTTCATATAGCCATATCACTGTGTAATGACGGGATCAGAAAATTTAATAGACACAAACAAAAAGTAAAAAAGGATTGAGTATGACCTGTCAAACTGAAAAATATCATGTAAAAAGAAAATTACATCCCTAGTAAATATTAGAATTAAGTCATCCAATAAAACTTACTAGAACCTGAAAAATATTTAACAAGATTTACCTTTAGGCTCTGCTACTCTGACGAAGAGAGACTCAGCATGCCAGCCCACCGAGCCATAGGGCGAGTCATTGGGCAGAGTGGTTATCACAGACTTGTTTCTTTTCTGATCAATAGTAGCACCTTTTGATGGGTCCTCAACCCCTTCTGTGATAATACGGATGAGTGTTACAATCACAATCTCTGACAACTCTGGTAGGTCATCAGCAAGAACAGTCAGAGTAATTGTAGACAGTGCCTGGCCTTCAGAAAATGAAATCTAAAATTTTAAAGAAAGAAGATTTTATTTATATTCTACTTATCACTGTGCAGTAAGAATACCAAAAGGTTAGATTACCTTTTAATATCGACCATATCTTAAATAATGAGATATTTAAGCAACGTAATATCATCCTACAAATCAATCAAATGCCTTTCACATGAGAAGTAGAAGATTGTTAGGAAAAAGAAAAAGTAAACCACTACTAAAACTTAGCTAATAAAACATGTAGCCAAACTGTCCTATCCTGAAACCTACCTTCTTAATAAAATATTGAGTACATACTCTTTCTGGAAATTTAAGCCCTGGATACCATATATAAAAACCTAAAAACATAAAAGAAGGTGGCATATAGTTTAAACATTTTTCTCTACAAAACTTTTGCTAGGAGTGCTACTTCCACTTCCCTCACCTAAACTCTGAATAGATGTATTATTTAACAATGAATCAATCAAAATAGAAATAGAGAGAGAAAGATAGGCAGAGGTACAAATCAGAGTCTCTCTCTCCTCCTGGGTCTCCACTGTCTGAAGAGTCAAACCTAAATTTGCTAAAAAGCATCTGAATCCTTTCTGATAGGGCTTCTGTCTGCTTCTTGAATGTCATTTCCCTTTTTTCCCCATTTCAGACTTTATTCTCTAGTAATAGGGATACATACTATTTACAACAATTCAAACTAGCATTACAGGCCTATTTTGCTGACACTCATCTCTCTACCTAAAGAAGGCACTTCAGGATATAAACTCAAGAGCTTTATTAATAAAATCAAGAGTCAGAAAACTACTGCCCTTTGGTCAAATCCATTTTTTATAAATTAAGCTTTATTGGAAAACAGAAAAGGTCATTTGATAACATACTGTCTATCGCTGCCCTTGTGCTACAAGGGCAAAGCTGATAGCTGGGAAAGAGAACATATAGCCCTCAATGTCTAAAATATTTACTATCTGGCCCTTTACAGAACTTACTGACCTTTGGATAAGATAATTCTCTTCCAAAATACACTCCAGGGCTTCCCCGGTGGCGCAGTGGTTAAGAATCTGCCTGCCAATGCAGGGGACACGGGTTCAAGCCCTGGTCTGGGAAGATCCCACATGCCACAGAGCAACTAAGCCCGTGTGCCACAACTACTGAGCCTGCGCTCTAGAGCCCGTGAGCCACAACTACTGAGCCTGTGTGCCACAACTACTGAGGCCCACGCACCTAGAGCCCATGCTCCGCAACAAGAGGAGACACCACAATGAGAAGCCCTCACACTGCAACGAAGAGTAGCCCCTGCTCGCCACAACTAGAGAAAGCCCATGCACAGCAACAAAGACCCAAAACAGCCAAAAAATAAATACATAAATTTTTAAAAAATACAGTCCATACCTAAGATACTATTGTGTATTTAAATTAGAAATCATTTTAATCATGCTTATATAAGAAATATTAATTGGGAAAGCATATTATAATTCAGAACACACAGAACCTGAGAGATACAACTTGCAGTTTTGGTAGCTTGAATAAAGTAAATATTCACTACAATAAAATTTGCCATAATATTCTTCACCCCAGGTTATGCCTCAACCAAAAGATGAGCAGAGGTCAAGGACAGCTAAAACAGGATGCAACATTATATCCCCTCGCCCCAACTGGAAACAACTCCAGAGGACAAGCTCAGCTCCAAAACTCCCTCATAAACTCCACCTCAGGGACAACTGTCTGTGGATCAACTTCTCCCTCTGCTCATGATTGCCTTCCTCACTTCCTTATACGTGCTCTTCCCAATGAACTTTTGGCCCACAACTCTCAATCTCAGAGTCTATTTATAGGAAACTCAACCTACATCACTCAGCAACTCTGGTCTACTTTTCCATACTTCCTGTTATTTCACTGGACTTGTTCCCGATTTACTGCTTCTATTCTACCCAAATCTCAAAACCACATTTCCAGCCCCAGCTGGATTAATTTTATCTTTCTGACAGTGTAATACATCCATAATCTGGCCAACCAGTGTATTGAATCTCAAAAGGGATGATGTTTTTACAGATAATTTTGGTATTATAGGGAAAAAAGGAGATTCACAATAAAACTAACCTTAACTTGTATCCCTCTCCATGGTGATTAGGAGGAATCCAATGCTGACACGGTCAAACTCAAACACTTCACCCACAAGGCAGGGTTTGGTCCCATGCATCAATAGTAACCATAATTTAAAAGTGACTCTCCTATAATTTTGTAAATTACATACCACTCCTGAGGTAGGAAATATATCATTAATACTTCTGTCAGCTTCCCACGCTACAGTTATACGACCATATGTTCCTTTTAAGCGTTCAACGTTCAAGGTTACTAGGCTATCTTGCTCCACTTCCTCCACCTGTTTATATAATGAATTCTGAAAAATACACAGGAAGTCATAAGGGGTTATTTGAAATCATCTAGGCAGACTTTTAGGTCATGCTATTATGAATTTGCAAACTTCACAGTACCAAGCAACATGACATATTATGTAAAAAACAATATTTAAAAAACAGTAATATAGGATGACCATGATTTTTACTTTAAAACATGCATGTCTGAATAAGTAAAAGACTAAGTTAAAGTAAATGAAAAGGTTAATTTTTATTGGATTTTTTTCCAGGTTCTATATTTTTCAAATTTTCTTCAATAAACATATTATTTTTATACTCAGAAAGCATACACACTTTTAAAAGGAGTATACATAGCATGTAAATAGCTTATACAACAGAAGTGTCATAGAGAGAGTCAGGAGAACAGAGAAATCTTCTTCCTCCCCTATGTTAAGCTCTGGCAATCCTTCTAGGTCTTTGTTTCCTGTTTGTAAAATAAGTGTTTGGTCTATGTGGTCCCCAAAGACCCATCCAAATGTAATGACATCATGAGAAGCAGTGAGCTCTTTCTGATCATTTACAAAAGTCTCTTATCCTTAAATTCATATCCTCTGAAACGTTTCTATAGGCTGTGATGTTTCCATGGATGATGTTTCGTTCTTAGCTCATGGTCTTTACAGCTGTTTTTCCTGCCAGAACGATCCTTTTCCCTCATGTTAGAATCCCTTACTCTCTTCTTCTCACCTATACTTCTGAGCCTCTTTCCTTTGTTCCAAACTGATTGCTGCCTCTGTGTGACTATAACATTCTTTGCCCAAGGCCTGTGACTTCTCTTGCCAGCCATTTAATGAATGCTTCCTCAAAATTAATACTCCAAAAACTCTCTTCTTACAATAACTTTTGTTTCTCCATAGGCAATACAGCAAGAACACAGAGTATAAAGATTTTTAAAAATCTTTCCAGTAAGATTGTTCTCGTCTTTTTACTTACTTTTACTTAATCTAAAAAAAAAGACTCCCCCATTAATTTCTTAAATAAAATTAAGAAATTTCATTTAAGCTTATGTAAGCTTCCAGTTAGAATGCTAACTTGAGTAGATATCCAATCCTATAGCGTTTTACACAGCATTTTAACACATCGCTACAGATGTTACATAGTAGTAAAATCTTGCTCAAGGCAATCACACATTCCTACAGAAAATGCTTTGATTTTAAAATATGCATATAATTTGCTCACAAAAGACAATGGCTTTAAAAAAAGAAAGAAAGAAAATGCTTTTTAAAAAGAGAAGCCTCTCTCAGGCTTCATGCCATCTGTTAACAAGGATTAGTAAAATGAGGATTAATACAGCCAGAAGATATTCAAGAAATTCTCAACATCTACTAAGTCTCATCTTGGAACCAGGCTGTCCAGACACGAGAGGCCTGTATTGAGGAATTTTCCTGAACGGATTGAAGAAACCTAGGATACTGTATCTATTGGCAAGGATCAGGTCACGGTGACTTCGTGTCTCTAGAACAATTGTGAAACAGGCTTCATAAAGCACGATCTATGCTTAAATAGTTGAGGAACAGAATGTACTCCCCATCTGCAGCACAGCTTCCGGTGAGAAGATGAAGCTGAGCTGCAGAGCATTTGGGTTCGGCCCCAGGAGCCCCAGCTCTGCCCTCCATAGTTGTATGAGATCCTGAGAAGGCCCCGTGAGTCTTCTGTTTCCTCCCCTGCATAATGACAGGCTCACAGGAAGCACCTACAGAGTGCCAGGCACTTGTGTGGTTCAGGGAAAGCTGTGAAGAAATCAGTATGCCAGCTCTCATAGTCTTTAATTCTAGTAAAAAAAAGAAACTGGCAATAGACCAATCAGGCCATTGTTAAGTGCCATAAGGAAGATTAAGGTGTAATAAAGAATGATGGTGGGAGTCACAATGTTCAGCAAGAAAAGGCCTTTCTGTAAGATGGCATTTCAGCAGAGAGGAAACAAAGTGAGGAAACAAGTCATGTGAATACCTGGTGGGGAAAGAAGTTGTCTGCTTTCTTTTTAACCCTACCCGCGCAGCTCACATCTTAGAGCTACTCTGTCCTACACAGCAGCTCCTGGCCACATGTGGCTACTGAGCACTTGATATGTGACTAGTCTTTAAGTGTAAAAATGCATACTGGATTTGAAGACAAAATATGGGGAAAAAAAGGATGTGAAATATTTCATAAGTAATTTTACGTTGATTACATGTTGAAACAATAATATTTCAAATAGATAGGGTTAAATGAAATATAACATGAAAACTGACTTCACCTGTTTCTTTTTACTTTTTTAATGGGGCTTCTAGAAAACTCAGAATTACCCAGGGGCTCATATTATATTTCTATTGGGCAGAGGTGCCTCAGAGGAAGCTGACCTGCCTTTGGCTCCAGAGATGGGACAGAGCGGGTAACAGGGTGACCCTACGATCCTTGCAAGGAATTGACTCAGGGTATTAGTAAGTCCAATCTTATCCCCCCAAACTGCTTCTCTTACAGTGGTTGTGTCTTGGTGAAAGGCACACTCCTGCTCCCCATAGCTCTATCATTTGCTGCTGAATTAACTGCAATAGCCTCCTAGTCTATTTCTGTCCTTGCCCACTTACAATCTAGTCTCAATTCTATGAAGAGAATGTCCTTTAAAAGTGCAAGTTGGGGGCTTCCCTGGTGGTGCAGTGGTTGAGAGTCCACCTGCCGATGCAGGGGACACGGGTTCGTGCCCCGATCCGGGAAGATCCCACATGCCACGGAGCGGCTGGGCCCGTGAGCCATGGCCGCTGAGCCTGCGCGTCCAGAGCCTGTGCTCTGCAACGGGAGAGGCCACAGCAGTGAGAGGCCCGTGAACCACAAAAAAAAAAAAAAAGTGCTAGTTGGATCAAATTTCTCTTTTACCCCAATCCTCCAAAAGCTCCCAGTTTCCCTCAGAGGCCAAATTCATGAAAACACTAAGGGGCTCGTGCAGGAAAGAGTTAAGGTAGCAGGCCTGACCGCTATCCTTCAAAAGGCCTACGGGGTTCCTTCTTGGCTGATGTCTGGGAACCTGGATATCGGGAGGGTTCTCACCACCCACAGAACTGATAACCAGCTTCTTGTGCCTGAACTGTTTGTACACACAATGTGGTTGATACTAAATAGTCTGTTTCTTTCTGGGACTCTGGAATTTTGTTCTATGCCAGGTACAGGGTGCCTATGTGATCAGCCCCCAGTTAAAACCTTGAGCACTGAGTCTCTAATAAGCTTCCTTGGTCAGCAACACTCACATGCGTTATCACAACTCAACTTGACACTGGGGGAATTTAAGTGCGTCCTGTGTGACTCCACTGGGAGAGAAGGCACCTGGTTTCCTCTGGAGTTCACCCATAAGCCTTTTCCCTTGGCTGATTGTG
This sequence comes from Neophocaena asiaeorientalis asiaeorientalis, assembly GCF_003031525.2. Classification (NCBI taxonomy): domain Eukaryota; kingdom Metazoa; phylum Chordata; class Mammalia; order Artiodactyla; family Phocoenidae; genus Neophocaena; species Neophocaena asiaeorientalis. The sequence goes on along the minus strand of NW_020185325.1, from coordinate 7,662,959 downwards.
CTTTGTAACCTTTCACTCCAATAAATCAGAGACATGAGAAAGACTAAATGTTGATCCTGTGAGTCCTCCTAGCAAGTCGTCACAACTGTGGGTGCTGGTGGGGACCCCGACACAGGGCCCTGGCACTTCATCTCCCCTAGTAACTGGCTTCAGCCACAGTGGCCTTCTTGCTGTACTGGAGGAGCAAGGCTTCACGTCCGGGCCTCTGCCCTTGCTGATGGGTGCCCCTGCCTTGAATGTTCTCCCCTGAGATAAGCACAAAACTCTCTCCCTCATCTCCTCCAGGCCTTTGCCCTATGTCACTTGCTCAGCGCAGCCCTCCCTGATTTTTTTGATTTCCCAGCATACAACCTCCACCTCTTCCCTCACTCACGATCTGCCTTCCCTGTCTAATGTTTCTCCATGGCACTTATTAACATCAGCTATGGTACAGATGTTTCTTTTGTCTTTGCTTATTGTCTGTCTCCCCTTGTCCTCTCTAGAATTTAAGGACCAGGAGGATGGAGATTTTTACTGTTTTATTTTCTAACATATCTCTAGTATCTGAAACAGCATCTGGTACATGGAAGGTATTTATTAAATACCTGCTACATGAATGAATAAATGACTGAGTAAGTGGGCCTGTTACCCAGTTCTGGCCAATGAGACATAAGAAGAGGCTTTTGGGAAACTTCTTCCTTACACAGAGAGCCACATAAAGCATCTCTCTCTCTGCAAATGGACATGAACAAGAAAGCAGTAGCCCTAATGATAGCATCAGCTTTCAAACAACAAAACGAAAGGTTAGCTTTTTGCTGGCAAAATACACAGATGAAAAGAATCTGAGCCATAGTGACACAGCAGAGTATCCAGTCAACCCCAAGCCCACCTTCTCTGTGGACACGCCCTAGGTGTTTTAAGTCAGTTTCAGTTCAGCTTTCCTTATTTGCAGAATATTTCAGAGAAAAACACAAGATACCTGCAGCTGTAACTCTAACTAAGAAATCGTGATACATTTTGCAAATAGGACTAAATGATGCAATTATGAAGGTTTGTCCTTTTGCTCATTGGTAAAGGAATATGAAGTCTGGGTATGGAAGTCAAACTGGAATAACTGGATAGCTCTCTTTCCTCAGGAGAAAGCATCTCCATGTGTACAATGCACATACAGTTACAAACGTCTTTCTCTCTCTTTCTCTTAATACACAGAAGTAACAAAGGCGTAAAAGGACAGTAATATATTTGTAGGTGATGTGCGTGACAAGACACAGTGTATAGTGTGTATTTGGAATCTGCTTCACCATTACCCTCTGGAAACAAGGATAAGAGCAGAGCCAAACTCCTGGACCAAGGCCAACTGGTAACATTTCAAATTCAATCTTAGGAAAGGAATCAGTACCAAAAAAAAGTTTAAGACAAGTTGATTCAAGGGTCCATTGTGCAAGTCTGTAAATTTCAATCATCAGTAGAATTCACCTTATAATGCAGAGTTCGGAATGAAGCAGGGAAAGGAAGAGAAGAGAGGCTTAAGACACTCACTGAGTGTTGATAGCAGCTAATAAATAAATACAATGAATAAATCATTTGACGTCCAAGTGTGGAATCTTTACCTGAGCAAATCCAACCACTCCATAGGCATCATCATTAGACAGAATAGTTATTTTTACATAACCATTAATACCAATCTCTGCTCCTCCTTTGGGATTTTTAAGCTGAACTCTGAAGTATTCATCTTCCTCTGGAACTGTATCATCAAGGATATTTACCGCTATTATAGCTTCTTTATCTCCAGGCTCAAATATCAATTCACCTGAACTAGCATAAGAAGTATATATAAAATAAGTCAACTACAACAAATTAAAGACATATAAATGGTAGATTAATCATAAAATTCTCATAATACTGATTACTATTAAAAGTTTACAGAAATCACATTTCATAAGTAAAATTTTAATCCAAAATGTTCATATATCACTAATTAACTTGGTAGAATAGATATTAGAAATATGGATAATAACCAAACTTCTGGCTTATTAATAGTTCTTGTATTTTGTATATGCTTCCATCACTAGATAAAGACTCAGAAGTTAGGTACCATATAAAATTATGGTGAGACAAAGACATTCAGCATAAAATGTTGAACCTACCTAGGAATGAAGTCAGACTGGCTCGAGACATAGGCCAGTTCATATGTGTGTGAGTGGATGGCTCCCGCAAGAGCAATTAAATGCTTGCTTGAATTAAGGGACTTTACTGTAACAGAGGCTGCATCATGAGCAGATGGTGCTTCCAGAATAAAAGAGAATTGATTCAGCTCTGAATTCCAGCAGTAAAGAGCAGACACAGCTTGGCCAACAAGAAGTATGTGGACTAGAGGAAGGAAAGAAAAGGCAGCGAGAATGAAAAGTGAATGTCACCTCACCAGCTCCCCACAGCAAAACCCTCCCACCTCTCAAAGTTCCATTTTGATTGCTGCAGTAACTAAATATGATTCCATTTCTGAAATAACTAGATATAAATAATAATTTTTAAATACTGTGGAAGGTACAAGTCAGCCTGACAGTGTACCCACAATCCACTTAATAAAAAAAAAAAATCACTGGATGATAAAACCGAAATGAATTTTGAACTCTTTTGTATTCATCTTAATATTTATTTATTGGATAGCATGGTAGGATATTTTTAAAGTGAAAAAGACTCAATCCCACCACTAAATGTTTCATTTTTATATTTTCCTTTCCAGTCACCATTCATATGAATTCATAATCGACACAGTCTAAATACAAAAAATCTTAACTAAAAAGCTTAATGTTATATTTATAGTATACATTTTATACATATATATAGCTTTATATTTTGCTATACAGCATTCAGATTTATAATTTTAATATACAGATACTAATCTACAGTTGATTTTTAAAATATATTTAATTATTCCCCTACATTGGATGTTTATTGTTGTATTCTATTTAACTTGTGAATATTAATTAGAGACAGCATTCATCATTTTATTTATTTCCACCTGATAAATTCTTAAAGGTGTCCAAAGGATATTAACAAATTTGTGATCTTAGAGTATATTCTGCCAATGCTTTCTGAAATGTTAGTAGGAAAGCATGCTCTTAATAGTTCAAAGCAATGGCATGTATTTACATCTGCAGAAATTAGGAGGGGAAGGGGGCTTACTACTCTGTGTATACCATTAAGCAATCTTCAGACTTAAAACTGGGAAGAAAAGTAGGAAATCATGCAGAAATGTACAAATTCCAGTACTTGGAAAAACACACTGGAATCTGAAGATATCAAATAAGTTTTACTGGGCATTAAAATAACATGTAGAACCAGAAACCATGAGACTCTTCTAAAATTTTAGCCAATAGGTTGAAATGGAAAATCCCATATCCTTACTCTTAAATATCAAAAACTATTGATAATGTTTACTTATGGTAATTAATTTAAGTACTATTTCAGTTTAGTAAATATTACATAATAAAGATCAAAAAAGATTGTTATTAATAAACTTTCATTTTAAAACTGATCAAACATTTTTCACAAAGTTTTATAAAGTTATATACATTCAGTAAAGAGCAAATTCCTCAGACTAATCACATCTCTCAAGTTTAAGTGATGCTATAGTCTAACCAAAATCATAAACTAAAGTGTTCTGAACATCACTGATTATTTATCTTAACCCTTAGAGATATACCCTATTCAATTCCTCGCAATCTGATCAGAATGACAAGGCAGCAAATAGATAATCAGACATTCAGAGCAGGACCTGTAGGGGCTCAAATCTACATATATGTATGCAGAGAGTACTTTCTCAGAAAACAGACATTCATATTTGTTCAAGATAATATTAGACAGGGAATTTATAAGGGGGGGGAAAAACTCCCTAAATCTCTATCTACTCTGGGGAACAGGATTTTTAACTAGTACTGATTACAGAATTCTCTTCCATACAGCAAAACTATTTAAAAAGAAAAGAAAAGAAAAGAAAAAATATCCCAAAGGAAGGAAACTGGATAATATTATTTAAAAAGTAAGTGTAGACAAAGAAAAGTTCCATGACTAAATGAAAAAGCGAGCATTCCTAACATTTAGAGATCTGGGAATATAAAAGGAACCAGTAAGAGACAGAGCAGCCAGAGAGGGCTGCATGAGAAGCAGTGTCCTCCGGAGAGTGCTGAGCTCCAGAGCATTGAGATGAAGGGAAGATTCTGACAAACGTCTGAGATACAATACACAGGGCATTACGGAAGGGGAGTTGGGGGAGGTGTGAGTTGAGCATCTGGTCTGGCAGTTAGGGCTCATATGGTCTACAGCATGCATAGACCACATGGGGAAGACAGTCTCTTTATCCCCAGGGGGCCTGGTCTTCTTAGGATGATCAAACAGGGATGAAGAGAGTGATGAATTAATACAAATAATCTCCAAAGGCCATGATTTCCAGAGGTAATCGTTTTGATGAAACTGAGAGTGCTCAGGGACTAGGGAGGGAGGGGTGAATTTTTCCAGCAGCATACAGAGCTTTGAGGATTAAATGAGATAAAGTAAAGGACTAGAATAGGACCTTGGACATAATAAACATTCAGCATGTGTTAGCTATAGATTCCATTTTTCCTGACTCCTTTATCATATATTCTCTTTAAAAAGTAGAATTCAGCAGAACTTGGTTCAAGGCCCCCTTCTCTCATACATACTACACAGTCTCTTTCTAGACAATTTCACCTGTCTGTAGTAAAATGACCCTCTGTACGTATAAAATGTGTAGCTGTGGTCTAGGCTTCTCTTCTAAGCTCCAACCAGTAACACTTATTGGTATCTAAATATCAAGACTCAAAGGCATTTCAAATTATCCCAACAAAACTCATTATCTCTGCTCCCAAAAGCCTGGTTTCCTCCCCGTGATCACCATAATAGTTAAGGGACTACCACTCATCCATTAGTTGCAGAAATTAGGGCTTATCCTTGATATTCACTCTTACCTACCCCCATATGCAATCTATCATCAACTCCCAGGATTTTACCTGAGAGACAGCTTCTGAATTAATCTACTTCTCTGATTTTGCACCTGTATCACCTACCACTTTCTAAGCTCCAGCATTCAAGATCTTCAGTCTGAATTGTGCTAAGAGCCTCCAGCTTGTCTACAGACATTTTCTCTTACCAGCCTCTAAGCTTTTCTCCTATTGGCAGTCAACATTCCATTTTTTCTTTTTTCTTTGCGGTACACGGGCCTCTCACTGTTGTGGCCTCTCCCTTTGCAGAGCACAGGCTCCGGACGCGCAGGCTCAGCGGCCACGGCTCACAGGCCCAGCCGCTCCATGGCATGTGGGATCTTCCCGGACTGGGGCATGAACCCATGTCCCCTGCATTGGCAGGCAGACTCTCAACCACTGTGCCACCAGGGAAGCCCTACAATCCATTTTTAAAACACACACACACACACACACACACACACACATAAACACTCACTCACTCTCACACACAATATCTGTCTCTCTGTGTCTGTCTCCCTCTCTCTTTCTCTCTCTGAACCCTTCTTTCTATCTTCCATCTCCTCATTATGTTCTCATAAAAGGCACCCTAATACTTACAGGATAAAGACAATAGCCCTTTAAGTCCCTATCTGGCCTATCTGATTACATCTTCAGTTATACCCTGGACCACTCTCCCCTCACTGCCACACTGGCCTCTTCCTGGTCCTTTCCACACTCTGACCTCTTTACCCCTGCTGCTCCTTTTGCCTAGAGGCTGCCTCATGCTCAAGTCTTTGCCTCATTAACTCCTACTCATCCTATAGTCCACAATTAAATGTTTTTTCCTTAAGAAAGCTTTCTGGGCATCCCTCAGACCAGGTCATTCATCTCCCCTCCATTTCGTGTTATGCAAGTACTTTATTCTTTCATAGCAGTTATCTGTTTGTACCTAAAAACTTACTTGTGTGATTATATATAATGGCCTTCTTCCCTATTAGATGTTGGACTTCTTCAGGGCAAGGGCTATACCTGATTTTCCTTACCCTTTTTTCCTTGGGGTCTACCACTATGCTGGGCACATAACTGGCACTAAGAAATATCTATTAAATAATGAAGGAGAAAAGGGAGAAGGGGAAGGTAGGTTTATATGTCTTTGCAGTCTCTGTCATATTCATTCTTCCTCTGCCATTTAAAGAATTCAGTCATTACCCAATAATCTCTGTCAAGCCATTAACCAGAATAAATATGTAAGCCTCACAGTCATGGCTCTAATCTAATACATTTAATAAAATATTTGACACATTCAAAATAAGAAAGTCCTTGAATATTATTTAATGCATAATTTCAGCTTTCAGGACATCTATAATAAGCCATTCTAAATAATTACCTATAATCTTTTCATATTTCTACATCCTCAAGTCACAGAAACAAAAGAAATAAAGGGAACAAGCCTCTGGCAGAATTTTTCACAAATTCTTTTAGAAAGAGTGCCTATTCTATTTTTTTAAGCCTTTAAAGAGAATTCTATAACTTCAATTAATGGCCCATTCAGGCAGCACTCTTCATCCTTAAAAACATTCATTAAGCAACTATTTTGAATCATAATAAGTGACTCAAGTAGATGTAGTTAGTCCACTTGAAAACTTGAGGTATAAGGAAAGCAAAAATGATAAAGGCACAAAATTAAAGGACAAGTAAACAAAAGCTAAACAAATACATGATGAAGGATACATAATTTATTCAGTAAATCAATTGTTGAGTGAATGATAAGAAAGTCACAGAGTTGGAAATCACAGGGTAACATCACAGGTTTATATGGCCTGTCAGAGGCTGACAATGTAAAGGGAAGTTAGTTAAGAAGAGGATGAGCAGAGCAGAGCAGAGACAGACGCAGGACTGTCAGCAGAGTAAACCTGGGGTGGAGGCTGGAAAATGATGTAAGAGTCCAGAGCGAGGGGAGCACGTGGCATGAACATCTGGGAGGACGCAGGGCTAAGGAGGGGGGGAGTAGGACACATGGAAGCAAAGTACAATGAGATAAACAATCTACCATGAAAAATGAGGTAAATAATCTCTGAGTCCTGATCAGCAGTTGAGATGACTGAAGGTGACAGTGCCTAAAGTATGTAACACCTGATAGAGAAAGCAGCAGTGCGGCACCTAAGAGAAAAACCCAAGAATAGATTCCTGTATTTGTGCGAAATCCTCTACTCTTCTCAACATCATTTCCTCTGTAGATTTTTAACTTTTGTGAATTGAACTACCCCCATGCATCAACATGTCCTCTTACTAATGTCCTCCTGATTTTAGTCCCTCACCTCTAACCACACAAAAAGCCTTCTCCACTACTCTTGCCCGGACAGCTGCAAACTGCACCCAGCATGTTCTACACACTGAAGCTAGGTGGAGTTGAAAAACACGCCTTGGATCATCACCTGCCTTTGAAATGCCTTCAAGGATTTCTCTACCTCAGTAATGCTCAGAGTGAGTTCAAGGACCTTTAAGAGTCCTTGAGACCCTCCAAGAGGTTCTGTGAGGTCAAAACTGTTTCCCTAATAATACTAAGATGCGGTTTGTCTACTTCACTCTCATTCTCTCATGAGTGCACAGTGGGATCTTCCAGAGGCCAGATGACTGCTATTATTGAAAAAGGCTGAAAAAGGTGCAAACATGAGAATCGAACTATTAAACCAGACATTAAAGAGATCTGCAAAAACAAAAAAGCAATGAAAACCCTACTTACAAAAGGTTTTGTTTTTAAAATTAAAACGTATGGGGGCTTCCCTTGTGGCGCAGAGGTTAAGAATCTGCCTGCCAATGCAGGGAACACGGGGTTGAGCCCTGGTCCGGGAAGATCCCACATGCCGCGGAGCCACTGAGCCCGTGCACCACAACTACCAAGCCTGCGCTCTAGAGCCCACGAGCCACAACTACTGAAGCCCACACGCCTAGAACCCGTGCCCCACAACAAGAGAAGCCACCGCAATGAGAAGCCTGCACATTGCAACGAAGAGTAGCCCCCACTCGCCGCAACTAGAGAAAGCCCGGGCACAGCAACAAAGACCCAATGCAACTAAAAATAAATAAATAAAAAATTTTTTTAAAAATGTCCTTACCTATTCCTGAGGCTGGTGTGAAGAAGTGGATCTTATTAACAGTAGCAAAATCCAGGGATTGAAAATATCTGAAAGAAGATTGTCCTCCCTCCCAGATGAAAATTTCAATTGAATTCTGATCTCCTACAATAACAGAATAAAAGGCAAATCTGAAGGCAAAAGTTACAGAAAAAAATGACAAAATTACACAATAAAACTATAATAAAAATATTAAACTTTATTAAAGAAACAAATTTACGACATTTCTCAGAATTCATTCAATTAAACAAAAATACAATTTAGTAGGAAACACTTTAAAAGTCTTCTTGCATTTACCACATGAAGTATATATTGATACATGGTTTAACCATTAATCATGATCTGATATCAAAAAAATAGTAACAAATGTTTTATTTTTCAGGAATGTTGACATTTTACCTATGAAAGTCCTACTAAGCAGAGAAAAGCATATTTGTATTCAGAGAACATTTTTAAATGGTCTTATTGAATGTTGCTTGGCACTATTTATTACCACTGCAGATTATCCATGGCATCCCAAGTACAGCCATATAAAAAGTTACCTGTTTGTACCTTGGGTGTAAAATCTTCATAATTCTTTCTACTTTACCCACCCATCCCCAATTTTATTTTAATATCTTTAAAGTAGTGGTTTAGAACACCCACAGGTTATGGACACAACACTTAAAATGTTTTTCTTTTTTCCCAAAATCCATCTGTTAGCTGACAATCAATACTTAGATCCATCAAGAAACATACTATGGATTAGCTAAAAAATTATTACAAGAGCATTTTCATATGAACATAAAATGAATGGAAGATAATTTCGATAACAACTATGTATGCATTGCAAACACTAAATCGTCTTACCTGGAAAAACAGTTTTGGCAAAAATTAAGTAAATATCATCACCTGAAGTCAAGGCTTCAACTTGTGTTGTTCCACTGATGGGAACTTCTTGAAAGTTAATAAACTCATTTCCAGACCACCTGAGTAAAAGGGAGTTTGACCTGGCATTAGCCTGGGAAATGGCTAAGAACATAGCACCTCCTCTGGTGAATGAGGCCATGCTCAGCACACCTCGGACACGGAGTGTCTGATGCAACACAAAGCTTCCTCCGTTCCATCTGAAGACCTGCAGGGAATGATCAGACACAAAACACTCATGACTAGGAATTCAGCACTTGTGAGAATTTAGCCAATATCACGTTTACTCTCCTAGACCCCTTAACTTAGTTAGGAAGATACTTTCATAAATGAGAAAATATCAAAACTGATCCTCTCTCATTGCTCTCTCCCTCTTTTTATCTGTGTGTGTATGTGTGTGTGCCTGAGGACACACACAGAGAACGAAAGAGAAGTTATTTGAAAATAAATCAATTTCAAATATACATCTGGGCAGGGGTGGGTGACAGCAAGAGAAGGGGAAGCCAAAAATAGGAGAAAATTTATTTAAATATGAAAAATTCAGAGTGAGATAAGAAACTTTCTAAAGCTGTATTATCATTACCCACTGCTCAAGCAATAGAATATAAAGAAAAACACCTAAACTTTTTAGTCCTGAAGGTGGCACTGCATACAAGGTTTCAGGTGAGTGTTCATGTATTTTAAACTGAAAGAAAACCCTGAATCTACCTGATTTCTTATGCCATCCGGTCAATTTCACAAAGAATTATATTTATTCAGTAAAAACTGGGAATCTTATATAAGCCAAGCATTATGCAAGAAGTAAGGGACAGAATCACTTCTTCCTTTATGGATCTTATTAACTACTATGGAAAGGCAAACAATAAATACATCAATCATTAAATAAATGTATGACTACTAAACTGAGACAAGTACTCAGCAATTAGGAAGGTATGATAGAGAATTATGAATGTCCTAGGAAATAAAATTAGAAAGAATGACATGACAAAGTTTCTAATGCAGAAGAAGTTTGTCATAACCTGAATGAAGACCGGTACAGCTAGAATGCAGTTGACAGCACTGGGGGAATGAAGATAATACTGGAGAGGTACCTTTTGTTAAGGTGCCCATATAATTTAACACAGGGATGCTTTAGAGAGTGAAAGAGACAGTCTTAATCATTGTAGGACAACAGGCACAACCCAGCAGGGTGGTGGGCAAATAAGGACATATGGTTATCCTATTTACAGTCCATATTAAATAATTTAGAAGTTATTCCAAACATAATTGGAAATCATTGAATAATTTCAAAATGAGGAGCAACATGAATTAATATTTTTAAAAGACTACTCCAGCTACTTGAAACATGGATCTGAGGAGATCAGAGAATTTTGGAGACCAGCTAGGAGACTATTCTACTAGCACGGTGAGAAGTGATGGGGACCTAGATTAGGGAAGAAGAAGCAGAGATGGAAAGAAACATCTGTACTCAAAATAGTATCAGGAGATATAATCAAAAACACTTAATAATAAATTAGATGGGAATGAATAATCAGCAGAAATCAAGAAAGATATGGACTTCCCTGGTGGCACAGTGGTTAAGAATCCTCCTGCCAATACAGGGGACATGGGTTCGATCCCTAGTCCGGGAAGATCCCACATGCCGTGGAGCAACTAAGCCCGTGCACCGCAACTACTGAGCCTGTGCCCTAGAGCCCGCGAGCCACAACTACTGAGTGCACGTGCTGCAACTACTGAAGCCTGCACGCCATAGCCTGTGCTCCACAACAAGAGAAGCCACTGCAATGAGAAGCCCGTGCACCACAACAAAGAGTAGCCCTGGTTCACCTCAACTAGAGAAAGCCCGCGCGCAGCAACAAAGACCCAACGCAGCCAAACATAAATAAATAAATATTTTTTTAAAAAGATACAACCCAGCACTCTATCTCAAGCAACTGCATTTATGAGGTTACTATTTCCCGAGATGAAAGCAAACACCTGAAACGAGTTTCATAGAGAAAATCTACAGTTTAATTTGAGATATGTTAAATCTTAGATACCTAGAACATATTTATGTGTACATGCCAACAGGTAGTTAGACACAAAATCTAGAGTACACAGGAAAGGCTACTGATAAATTTGGAAGACACCCTATAGTTGATATTTAAAGCCATAGGACTGATAAAAGTACTCAGAGTGAGTGAAGAGAAAGAAAAAAGAAATGTGAACCAAAACTGAACCTGAAAAACTTCAAGATATCTAAGTTCAGAAAAGGGAGAAGTGGCATTGGAGACTGAGAAGGAGACACAGAAAGAAAGAATGAAAATCTGTGTGGTAGTTCAAAAATCAAGAGAAGAGATGGTTTAAATTTGAGGATGAGGTGACTGTCAAGTGCAGATGGGAAGCAATGCAAAATAATGACAGAAAAAAATACCCACTGTATTTGCAACCCAGCTGTCACTGGTGACCATGAAGAAGTTTGCAAAGCAAGTAGAAAATTCTTTCAAGGTATCAATATAGAGGGGATAAAAGAAATGAAGCAGGAAGAAAAGGGAGATAAGATCAGAAGAGAAATCACTTTTTAAGCTTGGAAATCCTGCATTTATGCTGACTGTAATAATCCTACAGAGAGAGAGAGATGCTAGTTACGGTGGCACTAGAGGGAATAACTGACCCTTATGAAGGCAAGAGGGGAGCCTATGTTAGGTGCCTGTCTTATATAGAAGAAACACTTCTGCCATTGTAACAGGAGGCAGGAATAAGACTGGTTTTCAAGACAGTTTCTGAATTTGGTGTTGGGAAGATGAGTAATCTTTCTGGTAGCTTTCATTTCAACAAAGTCATGAGCTGAAAGTGAAGAGATGAGAAGCAGGTATGGGAATCTGAGGAGTGACAAAAATTATCAAATAAATATTATTAAGACACTGTGATATAGTTTACTAGAGAAATACGGGATTTCTGGAGTAACTGTGTGTCTATCTGGCAATGTTAATCATGAATTTTTAGTGATACCATCTATCCAGTTGTGTGATTTTTCTCCATGTTTTCCAATGCAATTAAAATCTAATTAAATGTTCATGCTTATTATTATACTTGCTCTGGTTCTTGAAGACAATATAATATTCAAAACTCTATCATTTAAAAATTAACTATGACTAATCAATATCTATATTCTTTTTACTACATTACCATAATCAAATTATGGTTTTCTTTTATACTAAACCTACAGACTACATCTTTGATGTGTTTCAATTATGGCATTAAAAAAATTCATTTTAAAAGAATCAAACCTGAGTTAATTCAGAATCATCACTTTGACTTGCAACAATTACATAATCTTGACTGTCTGAAGTAAAATATCTTACTTGAGAACTTTCTGAAATAGTGATTGTTTGTACCTGCAAGGAAGACAGAACAGTGAGAATAAAAAATTTAAAGGAAAATTTAACTAAGAAAAGCTCTGAATTACAGTTAATAGTCTGAGTAAATATTTGAAGTTCAAAACTTGAAAAATCATTCTGATCCCCAGGTATGCATATCCAGATGTCATTTCAAGAGAGACCAAAATATCCCTGGATTAAGACGCCTTGCTAAAATGTGTATCAATTTGCCAAAAACCCCTTATCACATTAACATAGAACATACACTATCTTCTATTTAGCTCAATCTCAAGAATCTGATTTTTCTTTTAAATAAAGCAATCTACAAAAAAAAGTGAAGTGTTTTTTTTACCAGGAATAATTTGAATCCAGATGTGAATGTATACACACTGTTAACAGAAGGCTTTTCTTCATTTCTTTCTTCATGAGTAATCACAAAGTAGGGGGAAAGACCCATATTAAAGGCCTCACAAGTTTTAGGATTTTCTATATGTAAATCCTAGGAAACAAGGAATAACAGTAATTCACGGGGCATCCAAAATCTATATGTACATTATAGTTTGTGTACCATAAAATAAGTGATGTTTACCTCAAGTGGAACAAAAATCCCTTGCCATCGGTAAACAGTAGAAGACAATTTTCTTAACATTATACCATATACTGAATCTTCCAAAGTAAAGAAACACCAGCCAGAAGCCGATGCATCCAAAAAACTTTGAAATATAGAAAACTTAACATCCATTCCCCCTGAAAAACATAAATCGTGATTTGCTTCTGTAAAATCCTCTCCAAACTTTATTCTGTTTATTGTTTAAATAGTGAAACTAGTGAGTTTGTTACTAGAAGTGAAAACGCTTCCATGGTAAGTGTATGTGTACGAGAAAGACAGAGAAGAAACAAACTAGAGAACTTCAAAATAGATAGTAACTAAAAATATCAATACCCAAAGACAAGAAAAATTGTTAACACTGTGCTCTAAACCCACAAAGACTTTTTTCCAGGGTATATTTATAAATAAATACTGAACTTATACTTTAAAAGGAAATACGTTCAGTATGATTTTTATCAGCTTTCATAAAGATGATGAAAATATAACAGAGAAATTTAGAAATAATAAACACCTTTTATGGAAACCTGCAAATGATAAGTTTTTAAAACTTACACTATTAATTTGAAACTACTCCCATCCAATGATTTCTAACTTTACATGTTGTATATTTTAAGAATGCCAAAGCAGATTCACCTACTGCAAGTAGCTATCAAGTTTTATCAGCCTGCTATAACAGGTACATGTCCTAAAATTCTGTGCTACAACTAAACAAAGACAGAAACAAAAAATTCCTGCCTAATGAAGAATACCTTTAAAACACCTTGTGTGTTCTATTATCATGACAGTTTCCCATAGAAAGTTAGTTCTTTTTAAACTTTAGTTAATGGTGTGAACATGATGCACCAAGAACAAATGTCAAAGTTGAAACCTAGGCTCCTTGTAAATTATTGATCATTTTTAGATTACCAGTTGATGAAGTCATAATGTCAGTGCCTTTTATGTACTATCCATTGGTGATATCCTGTCCTAGAAATCCAATATTTTAGATTCCTGCTTTGCCACCTTTTAAAGGCACACTACAGCTTTTGCATTAAGAGTCTCAATGTTTTGCACTGAAGTGGACCACACGGTCAAATCCTCCCCTACCGTAATTCCGGAAGATGGTGAATGAAGAATAAACAATGCCTGCTGACATTTAAGAACCTCCAACACATACTCCCACAAGCACTTCCACAAAACACATGCAGAACCCAAACTATAATGAGATAACTCTGAATTAGAAACCATAATCTTTCTTTTTTGGATCCCATCTCTTCCTGGCTTCCAGGCCATTGTCTATTAATTATCACTTCTCTTCTAAATATTCAGTCCTTCTCTACTTACCAGGCCTTTTCCATCAGCATTTACACATGCTTAGGTCTCTTCAAACTACATAAATAAACAAAAACCCTGACTCCTACACCCCATCACTACTCTAACTAGATCCTCCCCTTCTCAGCCATACTTCTTGAACTAGTTGTACATATTTGAGGCCTGCATTCTCTCACCTCCACTCAAAATGTTATTCGGTCCACATCCCTCTATACAAATAGCTCTTGTGATTTTATGTCTTCTACATTGCTAATGACAATGAGTATTTTTTCAGTCCTCATCTTACTGGACTTCTCACCAGCAACTGACACGATTTACCACTCCTTTCTTTTTAAAACGCTCTTTCACTGCTGCCTGCAATCCTGCATTCCCCTGGGTTTCTCACCAGGTCTCTGAAGTCCCCTTCTCCTCTCCCTAGTCATTCAATTTGACTCAGTCTGAGTCCTCTTCCCTATCTTCATCCTCGCTTTCCAGGTTTTTACGTCAACTTCCATGACTTTAAAAACAATATGCCTGCTAAAGGTTCCCAAATTTATCTCTCCAGCAGAGATCTTCTTTTGAGTCTAGAGAAATATCTTCTAAAAAGTTAACTCAAATTCAAATATTTTACTCCCCTCACCAAAGTAACACCTTGTTTCCATTAGGCACTCCCTTTCTTACTGAACGGCAGGAATCTCCATCCAACTGCACAAGCTAGAAACGTAAGAGTCATCTCAGGTACCTTCTTCACATCCAGTCCATCACCCAGTCCAAGCTACCATCATCTGTTGCCCTTTTGCTTGTCTCCCTTCATCCTCTAATTTCTCCTGTGCCAATCCATTCTTTACCTGGCACCAAGAATGATACCTTCCAAGTGCAAATGTGATCAGACCACCCCACATCTATACATAGGAACCCTCCCTCATGCCTAGACCACTCAGAGACTTTCCATAACCCTAAGATAAAGACTAATGTATGTGATATATTCTTCAAGTTCTTGAATGATCTAGTCTTATCTAGCTCTCCAAACTCAGCACTCTCCCTTATTTCTAAACCCAGTGCCCACTCTAGACTTCTACCTTGATAGCTTCCCGCTTTCTCTTCTATGTTCCTCCAACTCAAGTCTTTGCATAATCCCTACTCATCATTAAGTCTCAGTTCAAACAATGATTCCCCTCGGAAGCATTCCTTGATGTTCTCACAACACTTAGAACTTGACCTTTAAAACATTTATTATACTCAAACTACACATTGATTTTTACTTATTTATTTCTGTCTCCCCCTAAATTCTAAGTTCCATGAGTTCAGTACCATGCCTGTCACAGGACAGGCATTCAACAAATATCTGTGAATGCAGTAAAAGAATTAGATATCTGTTCTCCATTTTCAACAGATTTGTAAGATACAATTCATGGGGGAAAATGTAAATCTTATATATGCAATCTTTCTTGGTTATAGAATTTTGTTTTTATAAGAAACTAAACGTACTCATGCCAAAGGCTGTTTCAGAAACTGTCTCCCACTCCACACTCACAGCTAAATCAATGCCATTAGTACGTGACACATTTAAATATACAGTCCTGTTGGCTTCTTCAGTGTCTACAGAGGTGGCTCTAAAAGAAACAAACAGTTGCAGAAAGCTGAAAAAGCATGTAATTTCTACATGTTAAATACCTACATCACATTGCTAGTATATATTTAATACACTTTTAAATTTACGCAAGTCAAGGTGACATCCAACCACAAATTTTATACAGGAGGAAGGCTAGACTCTAGAGCTCAAAAATATTCATTTATGAAGACATTTAAAAAGCACTATTATCTGATACTTATGATAGTAAGAAAATACTGAGGGTCAGTAACTTCAGTAACTTCACACTACATATTCTAAAATAAATAAAGCTTTGTCATTCTTAAGTTTCTTCTCACATAAACTAAAAACATTTTACAGAGAAAAAATGAATCAGGAAATTCTTGACATATTAATAAAACTAGATCTATTAGAATATTTATAAGATATAAAAAAAAATTGTCAGTTTCCAGAGGGAATTTTTAAACTATAATCATGTTAATATATGTTTGAAGAGTCATTCATTTGGTTTGAGCAGCTAAATATAAGTTAAACTATTTCTTGCTTTTTATTATTACTGAAAACACAAAATAGTGCTTTTACCTGAAAGTGTGGATTCTGAGAAAATAAGAATTCTAATGACACCATTGTACAGCACATGATTAGGTTTTTGATGCTCCCTGTTATGAGAGGACATATGGCCTCTCTCGATCTATCTGCTAGAGCTCATTTTAAAAGTCCCCATTACGAGAGTCAGAGATCAGTTTTCTTCTGCATTTTCTTTATGTCAAAAGTTATTTCCTACTTAGCTTCAGAAGTAACAATTTCCTTACGAATAAATTATACCTATTTGCAACTGCAGAGATACTGAATAGCCCCAAAGGGGCCTGGTTTTGCAAAACTGTTATCAGGGTTTGAACACGGGCCCCTAGTCTAGCACCTCCAGTCGGATTAAACAAGGTACAGACAAAATGCTCATCCATCTCTGGTTCCGTGTCCAATATGGCTGATATGTGTAGGGCCTGAAAACACAATCAAAAGATAAAGTTACTAGAATTCAGCAACACACATACAGAGTAATTTGCTAAACATTTATGACAACAAAATAGTATTTTTGGAAAACAGTACCTCGTTTTTACTTTAATACTGATCCTCATAAAGTAATAGTTACAACTGTTTCAAGTTACAACTTTCAAGATTATCAACACTGTGACACAGTCTAACTGAAATGTCTAAAAATAAAATCTATGGCATTTGAAAACATCACTGAGATTAAAAAATTAAATTTAGATCTTCATTTTTGCTACTGCTTTATCCTGCCCTGGCTATGTAACTGCATTAAGTCTTGTTTCTAGCCTAGAATTCACTCTTAAAAAGCAGTATAGCCACAGCAGGCACAAATCAGAAACAACCCACATGTTTATCAACAGAAGAATGGATAAACAAACAGTGGTCTATTCAATGAAATGTACTGAGCAATAAAAAAAGAACCAACTACTCATGTGTGCAACCAAAAATGATGTTGACCAAAAGAAGTCAGACATGAAAAGAATACATACTGTATGGTTCTATTTATAAGAAGTTCAAGAATTAGCAAATGAGTCTTCAGTGACAGAAACCAGAAAGCACTTTCCTCTGGGGAGGGTAAGGGACAAGAAGGAAACTTCTGTGTGATGGTTTGTTTAATGTTTAATATACTAATCCAAGTGGTTGTTACACTGGTGTATACATATTTTTAAAGTCACTGAGCCATACGCTTAAGATTTTTATATTTTACTGTTTATACCTCAGAATAAAAACATGTGGAGAAAAAGATAATTTTGTGGGTGAGAGAAAAATCGATTTAATCCAATTTGCTCTAAAATTTAATTTGCCTAATGAACCGAAAGGTCTTTAAACACACTTTGAAAAAGAGTCTTTTAAGAATAAAACACAATACAAATATAATAAATTTAAAATATACAAAAAATTAAATGAAATAAAATTTAAAACTTTTAAAAAAGGCATGTGAATGTAAAAAAATAGCAAATTCATAAAATACTTCAAATTTGAATTCTTTTTATCTATATCAAGATGTGTCCTTGAATAAATCAATTAAAGGTTCTAAATTTCCAGAAACATGAAAAAATTAGACATGCAACTGAATATGAATTCAAAAATGTATGGAAGTTTATACAAACTGATCATAAATAAAATTAATAATTAGGTGGACTGCTTTTAGATGAAATAGTTTAAAGTATATTATTTTAGAATTATACTTTATATAGCTGGCTTAAAAAATATCTTAAGCTAATACAATTAGTTATTTTAAACTTAAACTGTGTCTTAAAAATAAAATTTAGTAGTAGGAACAGAAAATTACTAATATACAGAAATAGAAGTTTCAGAAGGTAAACGTCTACAAGTATAGTTCACATTTATGATTAATCCCAAATCCAGCATTTTTCCCCCAATAAGCTATTCCTGTTTACAAAGGATATTTGCTTCTCAAATAAGCAGTCTGAAGGAAGCAGTTGTATTTTGTTTAATGAAAATGTGGCAAAAGAATGACTGGCTATGGCTTAATGACTGCAATGAATAGCTTGGAGTTTCTTTTAGTTTATGATTTATAGACAATATAAAGTGAAGTATGCCATTTAAATATACTTAACACTTAAAGCAGCAATATGCATATTTTCTTTATTATTTGCGCATTCCACTACTCTATTAATGGAGCAAATTTCTCCGGTTGCACTCTATGTAGACAATACAGCACTAGAGCACTTTCACGTGGTAATCTAATCACGTCTTTACCTAACACCTAAGCTGGATTTTTTTTTTTTTTTTTTTTTTTTTGGTACATGGGCCTCTCACTGTTGTGGCCTCTCCCGTTGCGGAGCACAGGCTCCGGACGCACAGGCTCAGCGGCCATGGCTCACGGGTCCAGCAGCTCCGCGGCATGTGGGATCCTTCCGGACCGGGTCACGAACCCGTGTCCCATGCACCAGCAGGCAGACCCTCAACCACTGCGCCCCCAGGGAAGCCCCTGGATTTTTTTTTTTCTTTCTAAGATCTAGGGTGCTCCTCCAGAAGAAAATTATTTTGTAACTATTAATCATTCATTCTCAGTAAAGGTTCATCCTGTACCTTGAAACGAACACCTTCTTCTAAAACAATATAGCCTTTGGAAGGAGTCAGATCTTTCGACTCCATTGAAGAATTCACTTCTGTCACAATGAACTGAACTGTCACAGTTCCGAACAGTCCCTGTCCAGGTTCCCGAACAATGTACAACACTGCCACACTCTCCTGGATGTAGAGAGCTGTCGGTTCTCGTAGGAAAAAGTGCTCACTGTTGTTAAATGCTAGAACTCCAGGGCCATCATCATTAGCAAGGACAGTGATTAAGGCTGTCAAATAAAAATATTAAAACAATAAATGAAAATAGAATGGGTTGTAAGTAGTGAGAAGCATGTGCATGTTTCATTGTAAACCAGGCCAACTCTTTTCTAGATCATCTTAAAAACAAGAGAAATTTTAAAAGGCACCTAATGAAATTCCACATTCACTCATGATATAAATACAAACACTTAGTAATCTTGAAATAAAAGACAGCTTCCTCAACCTGATGAAGTGGTATGTCTCAGAAGCCAATAGAAAGTATTAAACTTAATGTTGAAACATTAGAAGGGTTGCCACTAAAAACAGAACAAGACAATGACGCCTGTCATCACTGCTACTGTTATTCAGCATCGTCCTGGAGCTAACAGGCCGGTAACAGGTATAAAAGCAATGGAAAGGAATTGCCAAGACTGTCACTATTTTCTAGACGTCATGATTGTCTTCTTAGAAAAGGCAAGAGAAAAAAATTGTTAGAACTATTATAAGAGTTTAAAATATAAGGTGAGTAACCTTCAGAAATCAAGAGCTTTCTACTTTCTACCACCACTACTAATAATGTTAATAATAATAGCCGAAACAACAACTAATACTACTGAGATCTTACAAGTTGCTTAACCTATATTATTAACTCATTTAATTCTCACAATAACCCTATGGGGTTGATTATATTATCATTCTCATTTTAAGAACTGATGATTGAAGCACAGACAGGCAATCTGTGGAAATTCACAAGTTAGGATGTGGCAGTACTGGTACTCAAAGCTAGGAAGTCTGCTTTGGAGCATGCATTCAAAAAGATTATTGTAATACCTCTATATATCAGGTATAACCATTTAAAAATATAATAAAAACGGACCTCATTCATAATAGCAACAATACCTAGCAATCAAAGTAAAAAAGTAAGACCTACATGAAAAAAATTGTAAAATGCTAATGTGTGACTGCGGCGGATGGTGTCAGTGCATCACCCATAGCCTGTGGCTCACTCAGGAGTGAAGGGGTGAAAAGGAGCTGTGTATAAGAAATCATCAACTACCTATAATATTTTCCCCCAGCTCCAGTCCAGGAGAAGGATTTGTTAATATCAGCTGAAATGCTTCATCTCCTTCCGGAATGTCATCATCAAGAATCATGATGTCAACATGTTTATACCTTTCTCCATTAGCAAAATGAAGAATCTGGTCAAAAAAGTAAAAGTAGCAGTATTATATTTAAATACACTCTGAGTTTTTTTTAAATGTTTGGAAATAAATACAATATACTTTTGAATGTGAACTAACCTATTTACAGGATTTTCCCCTTACTTTTCCATGATCTCTTTTTATTTAAACTTACAATATTAAGTTTAAAAAGTAGAAGTTGTGGAGGAAGAAAGGAAACATTTGACTAAGCAGTAAAAGGCACGAAGAGACAAGATGAACATTTTCAAACACTAAAGGTGTTTCGGTAAAGTAAAACAAAGAAATGGAAGAGTTAACATTTTCAAGAAGCGTAAGAAACACTCTGGAAAGGTCATCTAATGATATAAATTGTGTAACACAATAATGTGTGTTCTCCAGTATCAAATACTGCAATAAGGTAGTAAATTAATAAGAAGTGGGTATCAAATATTACAATAAAATAATGAATGAAGTAAAATACAGAAGAATCTTTAAAACAGTACTGAAAGTTTAATTTATACAATTTACCAAAATAGTGAAGAG
Source organism: Neophocaena asiaeorientalis asiaeorientalis (assembly GCF_003031525.2). Lineage (NCBI taxonomy): Eukaryota > Metazoa > Chordata > Mammalia > Artiodactyla > Phocoenidae > Neophocaena > Neophocaena asiaeorientalis. The sequence goes on along the minus strand of NW_020185325.1, from coordinate 7,642,045 downwards.
AGCTATTCCACCATGTAGAAATCTTCTTCCCTAATTTACTATGGAATATACAGTAGTTAATTATTTCAAGATTAACTTATTTACAGGGCCTAAATCACTATAATTCTCAATGAGTTCACCATTGGGGTAAAGACGTAATCCAGCCCCAGCTGTGCTTCCAAATTCTGGGCATACACAAACAAGGAAACGTGGCCAAGAGTCCCTTTGCTCCTCTGGGCTACCAGTGTTAAACTTCTTTGGGTTTCGTTTACTTCAAATCTATAATAAAAAGAATACATTCATTTTTCCTTATAAGCTTTTATTCAGTAGATAGTAGAGAATCTGAAACTCAGAAAAGGGCTCTTACGCAGGCTTCGGTTTACCTGCTCTGTTGCCACTCAATCATGCCTCGAGCACCGTCATTGGCATCAATAATAATTTGTGCAGTCAAGCCCTCTGAATCTGAAAAAGCACAAAAACATACCTTTAAATAAATGTAAGTAGTTAAAAAGAGAATTCGTTGATATAGAATTTAAAGACCTTTGGTATTATATAATTCCTAACATAGAGGTATTGCCAACATTACTCAAAAAATGTTTAAGAAAATAAGACATAAATACTTAATAACTTGTGAATGAGGAAACTTTTGCTAACAAGAACCACTGACTTACAGAAATCTAATCAACTGAGAACAGTATAAAATAAGCAACTGAAGTTACGGTTAATTTCTATTATTTTAATCCATTTCAAGAGGAAAGGAAAATGGGGATAGTTACAAGGAGTAGAAAGAGGAGGGAAAAATGGGAAGAGAAAGGCAGGACGTGCTGCAGAGAAAAATACAGGTGTGAAAAAGAGACAGAGAGATACAGGGATACAAACAGAAGTTGAGAAGGTAGGAAAGATGGAGGAAGGTTAGGTGGAATAAAGACTAAGCTTAAAGTAAATTTCTCTTATCCCTTTTTATTCTGTATTCTGTCCACCAAGCTCAGTATGTTACCAATATCCATTATTCAATCTTGAAATAGTAACTAACCCTATTACTGTTTTGTTCTGTTCTTTAATATGTTCATCCTTTATCTTTTAAATTTCAGAAGGTCCACCTTACTCTCGGATACGTATGACAGCTGTCTGGGTGAAGAATGGGTAAGGAAAGTGGAATTCTCTCTGAGTGAAGGGATCAACAACGTTGAAGAAAGAATATAAAATCAGGATTTGTGCCCATCAAGCTAGAAGCTACAGAGCACAAGCCCAGCCCCGTCAGTTCCTAGCTGTTTGACTTCGGCATGGCACTTAGCTCAGCTCCCCCATCTATAAAATGGGCAAACATAAGGAATAATGGTACTAATATACAAAGCACTTGAAACAGGAGCATTAGAAAGCACTTATCAAAAGTTAAACTATTCAAATTACCTCTGAGTGTAAGGAAATATGATGTACTCTGTCAGTTTTCTTAGTGTGAACAATAATTAACTTGTAATAATTGCTTGATGTAAACAGCCTAGTTGTTGGAATCATATATTTCTTTTGCATAAAAATGGACACTTTCCAAGTAATAATATAATAATATGTTAAAAACTGATTATTCCCTTTTGCTATTTGCAAAGTTGTCATACTGAGCCTCAGAAGTGAGTGAGGAACTCCCATTCCTCAGGCCCCTGCTCAGGCCCCTCAGGCCATGCTTCTCCCCCTTTAACTCAGACTAATTTTCCCTCTGCCCAGAGCACCTTCTAACCCAGGGGTCCCCAACCCCCAGGCCACAGACTAGTAGCAGTCCGTGGCCTGTTAGGAACCAGGCCACATAGCAGGAGGTGAGCGGCAGGCAGGTAAGCGAGTGAAGCTTCATCTGTATTTATAGCCGCTCACCATCGCTCGCATTACCGCCTGAGCTCCACCTCCTGTCAGATCAGCAGCGGCATTAGATTCTCATAGGAGCGCAAGCCCTACTATAAACTGCGCATGCGAGGGATATAGGTTGCGTGCTCCTTGTGAGAATCTAATGCCTGATGATCCGAGGCGGAGCTGAGGCAGTGATGCTAGCACTGGGGAGTGGCTGCAAATACAGATTATCATTAGCAGAGAGGTTTGACTACACAGAGATCATAATAAATCAATTGCTTGCAGACTAATATCAAAACCCTATCAGTTAAAGAAGATGTGGCACATATATACAATGGAATATTACTCACCCTTAAAAAGAAACAAAATTGAGTTATTTTTAGTGAGGTGGATGGGCCTAGAGACTGTCATACAGAGTGAAGTAAGTCAGAAAGAGAAAAACAAATACCGTATGCTAACATATATATGGAATCTAAAAAAAAAAAAAAGTGGTTCTGAAGAACCTAGCGGCAGGACAGGAATAAAGACGCAGATGTAGAGAATGGACCTGAGGACACGGGAAGGGGGAAGGGTAAGCTGGGACGAAATGAGAGAGTGGCATGGACTTATATATACTACCACATGTAAAATAGATAGCTAGTGGGAAGCAGCCACATAGCACAGGGAGATCAGCTCAGTGCTTTGTGACCACCCAGAAGGGTGGGGTAGGGAGGGTGGGAGGGAGATGCAAGACAGAGGAGATATGGGGATGTATGTATATGTATAGCTGATTCACTGTGTTATAAAGCAGAAACTAACACACCATTGTAAAGCAATTATACTCCAATAAAGATGTTAAAAAAAAAAAAACGTATCAGTGAGTGACAAGTGAAACAAGCTCAGGGCTCCCACTGATTCTGCATTATGGTGAGTTCTATAATTATTTCATTATATATTACAATGTAATAATAATAGAAATAAAGTGCACAGTAAATGTAATGTGCTTGAATCATCCCAAAACCATCCCCACCCCCACCCTGGTCCTTGGAAAAATTATCTTCCACAAAACCGGTATCTGTTGCCAAAAAGGCTGGGGACCGCTGTTCTAACCAAGGGATGGGGAGCAGGCTATTTCAGGGCAACTCACCACCAACCCCCACTAGGCGGTCACACCTAAAACTTGCAGACAAAATTTCCAATATCAAATGTCCAAATCGTAAGCAAGAGTTTGTGTTTTAATAATAGGAATATATCTTTTTAAAGTAATCTACATAAAGTTGTACTAAGGTTCAAGTTTTACCTTTCAGTCTGTAATGAATTAACTGAGTCTTTTCTAAAGCATGAAAAGAAAGAGATAAAAAGTCAAAAAAGAAGCAGAGAACACAGCAAACAAACACCCTACTCAATCTAAGAGAAAATAAAAACATCTGAGAGTTTGGAGATCTAATGAAAATAGCAAATTAAATTTTAAAAGGAAAATGCCTTCATAAGAACTAATTCTATTTTGAAGACTAGAAATTTGGTTATAAAATAACTGTAATGTTTAAAAAGCATCATACAATTTTTAAATTTCTTTATGCTGTCCAATGTACAAAGCTACAGTATACGATGGTCTTTAAATTTAAATAAATCTAAAAGCTCACATATTTACACATATAGCTGACATTAGCAAACTTCACAATGATCACTTCTGATTAAAAAATGAAGAAACTTTACTTCGTTTGCAGTGAGTAAACAGAAACAAACAAAAAAGCCCATCATACCTAGTCTAGGAGGAAATGAAGTTAAAGGAGCCATGATAAGTTCCACATAAGTTAAATTCACAAGGAAATATTCTTCTAGTTCTGGTACATCGTCCTGCAAAAATTACACCCATTAAATTATCTATAATTATGCTCTCAAATTAATTACCTTACAAGCTGTTTTGAAAAATTATCTTTTAAATATAAATATATATATTTAAATAGTATACAGAAAACATAAAATGCAAACATAGAGTAGAAAAGATTTAAATCAGAAAAAATAAACATGTCTTGGCAATGATTTTTTTGGATTTAACACTAAAAGCAAAAGCAATAAAAGCAAAAATAAACAAGCGGGACTATATCAAACTGAAAAGCTTCTGCACAGCAAAAGAAAACATCAACAAAAGAAAAGGCGACCTACGGAATGGGAGAAAATATTTGCAAATCATACATATCCAAAATTTATCTAAAAAAGTCATACAACTCAATAGCAAAACAACAAATAATCTGATTTAAAGTGAAGAGGGACAGAATAGAAATTTTTCCAAGGAGGAAATACAAACGGCCGACCTGTACATTAAAAGGTGCTCAACATCACTAATCCTCATAGAAATGCAAGTCAAAACCACAATGAGACCTCGCCTTACATTTATTAGAATGGCTATTATCAAAAAGACAAGAGGTAAGTGTTGGTGAGAATGTGGAAAAAGAAGAACCCTTCACACTGTTGGTGGGAATGTAAATTGGTGCAGCCACTGTGCAAAACAATATGAAGGTTCCTCAGAAACTTAAAAATAGAACTACCAGCAATCCCACACCTGGGTATTTATCCAAAGGAAATGAAAACACAATAGTGAAGCGGTATCTGCACTCCCATGTTCACTGCAGCATTATTCACGGCAGCAAAGTTATGGAAACAACCCAAGTGTCCATCAACAGATGAATGGATAAGATGTGGTATATATATAAAATGGAATATTATTCAGCCACAAGAAAGAAGGAAATCCTTCCATTTTTAACAACACGGATGGACCCTGAGGGCATCATGCTAAGGAAAATAAGCCAGACAGAGGAAGACATACTGCACGGTGTGGAATCTAAAATAAAGTCATACGCGTAAAAACAGAGCACAGAAAACTGGTTGCCAGTGGCTGGGCTGGGGTTGCAGGGGGAATAGGGAGGGACTGGTAAAAGAGTACAAACTCAGCTATAAGATGAGTAAGGCCTGAGGATCTAAGGTAAAACATGGTGACTATAGTTGACAACACTGTACTGTACAATTTAAATTTGCTGGGACAACAGAACTTAAATGTTCTCACACACAAAAAAAGATAAATACATGAGGTGATGGATGTGTTAATTAACTAGATGTGGGGAATTCTTTCACAATGTAAACATATATCAAATCAACAGAACAGACACTTCAAATATCTTATAATTTTATATATTTTTTAGATTCTACATAAGTTTACCATACAGTGCTGGTTAATTATACTTCAGTAAAGCTGAAATTTTTAAAGAAACATAAAATTATTAAACTTACACCTAGTTGTATAGGTTATTAGGTTGAACCACATGAAACTGCTAATATTATATCATTTTTTACCTGGACTAATATAATATGTAAACCAATTATATAAATATACAAACTTAGTATACCTTAAATATAATAAGAGCTAAATTTTTTAATTACCTTAATTACCTTTTTAATTACCTTAAAAAAATGATTCTAATCCAATGATTAGAATGAGGAATAGAATAATACTATAGGAAAAATATAGGCTTTTCAGTCAAAGAGACCTAGTACCAAATTTCTGTAATTTTAGGTGAGTTACTTAAATTTTAAGGCCTCAATTCTGGCATCTTTATAATGAGGGAAGTAACTGCTACTTTGGGGATTTTAATAATGATTAAAAATAATGTGTATGGAGTACCTGGCCTAGAGAGAGTCCCTACAAAGTGACAGATATTTGTGATGGTTAATTTTAATACAATATTACTATTAATCACTAATAAGGCAGCTGCTCAAAACATGAGGACGAGCAAAACCCACATCAGTAGTAACCAGACAGCCAACAATATTGTGACACAGAAACCCAATGTATATATATGAATATATAATATCAGTACATACACCTCTCTCTTCATTGTATTTAATGGAGATGTGTTGGCATGTGAAAAAATAAGAAAATGAAGGTCACAGTTTCTATCTTCTGTAAAACAGGGACAAATGTGAGTTACAGAATCAGTGATGTAAAAGGAACTGTCCCCAACCTACCCGCACTGTTCCCCACCTCCATGCAAGAACTCTCCCCTATCATGCCCCAGGCTGGCTTATTTCTGTAAATACAGGCTTGCAGTCTCTTAATCTTGTGCTACTCTGAGAACAGAAACGACTGCAAAAACCTGGGGAGAAAAAAGGAAACTTTGAAACCTTGTGTTCATAAAACAAGACTGTAAACCAGACCTCTGAAGGTAGCTATATATTTTCTGCTTTAAAAACTAACGTATCGGGCTTCCCTGGTGGTGCAGTGGTTGAGAGTCCACCTGCCGATGCAGGGGACAAGGGTTCGTGTCCCGGTCCGGGAAGATCCCACATGCGGAGCAGCTGGGCCCGTGAGCCATGGCTGCTGAGCCTGCGCGTCCGGAGCCTGTGCTCCACAACGGGAGAGGCCACAACAGTGAGAGGCCCGCGTACCGCAAAAAACAACAACAACAACAAAAAACTAACGTATCTAAGGAATAATCCATTTATTTGTATTCAATTACATTAATAGATTATATATTTGGAAGAAGACTTACCTTAAAGTTTTATGGAACCTTGTGTTGTATGTCACGTACTGAAATAACATTACCCTTCATCTTTCAGCTTTAGAGTTCTCATACTACCATATTAGGTCACGGTGCCACAGTAATCAACAAAATAAGAATTACTGATTTCAGATGGTAGATGGTTTACAGTACTTATAATTTTGTAAAAGTAAAAGGCCTCTGAGAAAATTAAAACTTGAAAAAATAGAACCCCAAAATACATAGTAACTGAAAATTATTTTTCTAAGGCAATATTCATTCTCTCTCTTTCTCCCTGCCCCTACCCCTCCACCCCACACACCATGTCCTACCCTCTCCATATGTACTATTTTCATAAACTTCTTGGAAATGAATTTAGGTAGTTGAAACACTAAGTCCCAAAACAACACAAGATTTCCCATCATGAAAAATCATTTAAAACACAATTTCAGTCAGAAATGACTACTTTAAGTTTGACCATAATCACATTTTATACCATCAGCCTCTAGTGAGTTTCTCACTATCTCCAGTGTAACCGGTCCTAACAACTAAGTCGCTGACCTACATGGCTTTGCTGGTCCAATGAATCCTTTGGAGTAATCAAAATGCTCCTTTGGAATCTCTTAGGCCAATGACATCTTAAACGGGACTGCCCTAAGGAAATTTTCTTTATCACAAGTTGTTTCTGTGATAAAATATACAACAACAGACCAGCCTATCTAGACAAGAAAAGAATCCCCTGTGTAATTTTAAAAAAAAAGTCACAAAAAGAAATAAGTTGATTTAAAGACACCAGAACATTTAATCAACTTCTACTTTTTATGTGGTTATTCGCGTTTAATACAGTAATAGCAAAATAAGCGTTTTACCTCAAGTATAGTAATGTTGATGGCTGCTGCTGTTGCCCCTTCTTCTAAAATCAGAAAGCCAATTACTGGGACAAAGTCAACATTTGGCTCAGCTAGGTTTCCTTCTGTTTGGTTCTTTAGACTCAACATTCCAGGAACTGTGGTATATGTGACATTAATGGCTCCTAATTGAATTGGATGGGAAGGGATTTTTAAATTATTTAAAATTAAAAATAGTATCTCATTATGAACTTGTTGACTTTCCTAAAAGCACATCAGTAGCTGTATTATTGGCCCCAATTCTTCACCCTTTCCTCTGTTCTTGGCCTTTACCATGTAATGGCTCAGTGATGTTGCACTGTGAGCAAGGCATCCCTGCCTACCTCTACTTTGAGTTTGACTGTGTGACTTATTTGGGCTACAAGGTAAAAGTGATGGTGCGCTAGTTCTGAGCCTAGACCTATGGGGTCTGGCGTGTTTTTGCTTGCCTTCTTATGCCCCAACTGGTTCCAGGAGAAGAATGAGAGACACGTGGAATACAGCCACCCTAGCCAAGCCCAGACTCAGTTAGTGGACCCCCGGCTGGCCCATTACCATATGCTGCTGAGAGTTTATGATGGTTTGTTGCACAGCATTCTGTGACACTAGATAAATTCCTTTAATCTTTCAAAAATAAAGAAGTTATAAAATCCTGTCCTGAACTAAGAAATATTAATTGTTTTCCTGTCCCTGATTTATTCTAGCAATGGCTTTCATCCACTCTAGTAGAATATTAAAAAAGCACCTGCCTGGAAACTCCGTTCATTCTAGAGTAACACAAACCTAGAGATCCAAATTCTCTGTTGATGAAAAGCTGAATTGTCATGTTAGCCTCCTGTAGCAAAACAAATCTTGATGAAAGAGCAAAACTTAACACTCCATGTGGTTCATCACTGGCTTCTACGGTCAGAACAGCTGCATATCCTTGAGCGTCAAGCAGAGCAGTTCCTGCTGGTGGAACTCCTAAGAAAGTCAGGGACCACAAGAAATCTAACAGTGACTTGACCTTAACTTCTAAATACTTAAAATATAACCCCACTTTTTGAAACATATTAAAGTAACCAGAAAGTGGTTACTTTCACTCCTCTAACAGAAATCTTCAGGGTGACAAACAGAAGTTACCTTTTAGTTTTTTTTTCTTCTTAGATAGCAAATTTTTTTTTTTTTTTTTTT